>NC_081342.1:61141669-61162527 GCF_029784015.1 Lycium ferocissimum
AATTTTATATAACAATCCACAAAAATAACAGTAACATAACAACAAATTTCTTCAAAAGTGGTACTAAACAAATCAGACCTTTTATATAATAATGCTTCTAACAATCATATCTTAAGTTCAAATTAAAATAACACAAATAAGACAAACATATATCTTATACGTATTAAAATAACACAAGTAAAAAATAACAATTAAGATATATAAGACAAACAAATATTCTACATCTACTAGAAATATACAATTATATGAGCTAGAAAAAAATACCTTAATTTAGATAGCAACAAAAGATAAGGATGAATAAGTTGCTCCAAAAATTAGGCTATGGCTACGCAAGGTTTTAAAAGAAAATAAATGGAGGAGAAGGAAAAGGAGAAGGAGATCAAAATTAAGCAAGATGAAGATGGAGGAAGAGGCGGAGGAGAAGATGAAAATTTTAGGGCAACAAGTGAATGAGAGTCGGGGGGAGGGATCCCGTTTTACAAATATATATTTGTATAACGTGGAGGGATCACGTTTTACAAAATATATTTGTAAAACGTGGATCCCTCCACGTTTTACTTAAAAAAAAAAAAATCGATTTCAATGAATCTGACAAATTAAAAAAAAAAGTTGGGGTATAACGTGGGCTGATCCACGTTATACCCCTTTTGGTATATAAATTTTTGGCCGCCCCCTTTTAGTTTATACCGTGTATTTTTCTACCCTTTTGGCTCCGGATTCTCTTGGTTGGTAAAAAATGTAACTTTTTAGTTGTGAAATATACGACGACCAACATGTTAGATTTAATTGAGAAAAACGGTTACAAGTAAATAAATTTAAACAGCATGTACGTAAATGTCTTCTTGTATTTGTGAGCTCAAATTGTTTATATTTTACATACGTCAATGAAGAGATGCACATTATTTGTATCCAATCCTATCGAGAATAGTCTTGATGAAAATTATGGTAGACCATGATGATAAATATGTATATAAATCTAGGATGGGGCTCCTCTCCATTTCCACTCTCTCCATTTTCTCCAAGTTTCTACTTGGATGAAAGACACATGTCATGGTAAATAATTAATGGTTGAGATCTAATTGCCCAAATCACTACTAAAAAAACGGAAAAAACCGTTGACAAAAACCGACATCTAGCGTCGGTTTTTTTAACCAAACCGACGGGAAACCGACATTTTAACGTCCGTCGGTTTTAATAGCCTCGCTTTCAGAAAAACGACGGACAACGTCGGTTTTTACCGACGGACGACATCGGTTACGTTGTCCGTCGGGTTTTTATTCAAATATTTTTAAAAATTAAAAAAAAACCGACGGACGGGGTCGGTTTTATTAAATTCGGATTTTTATCTTATATATAAATAATATATATTTTATGAAAAAACGACGCCTTGCGTCGGTTTTTTATATAATTTTTTATTTTTAATTATAAAACGACACGAGTCGTTTTTTTGTAAAATATAAGCATTAATTCCAGAAAACCGACGGACAGAGTCGGTTTTCTGGAAAATACGCAAAATTAATTTACAGAAAAACGACGGACGAGTCGATTTTCGTCGGTTTTACGGAAAATACGCAAAATTAATTTCCGGAAAACCGACGGACGAGTCGATTTTCCGTCGGTTTTACGGAAAATTTTCAGCATGCGGATCATGCATTTTCTGCAACCACTTTGCACAAAAACCAGTACAAAATATCGAAACCAATAACAAAAAAGCTGCTCAAAACTAGCATTAAAATGCTCGAAATCAATTCTAAAAAAGAGCTACGACACATAAAATCATCCTAAGTAATAATAAAACACATCAAATACGATCTAAATAAACCTTCAAAGTTAAAATATTTAAATGACCAACCAAAAGTACCATTAACTAGTTTTAACATAAGTCCATTATTAAATTCAAACTACTACAATGATCATCCGGTGTTCGGGCTACGAAATCACCGTCATCATCATCTTAAGGTCGAGAGGGGGAGAAGGGGGCACACCAAACGTCCACATGCGATGTGGCTTTTAACTTGTGCCATTAGCAAATCAATATTCGCTTTCATGGTGTTACTTTCCTCGACTCTTCTTGCCTCGGTTTCGGCTAATTTCCTATTAAGTTCGGCAATTTGCGCGACACGAACATCATCGGCTCCCTCGGCTTGTCGAGAAGACCCTTCACCTCGCAATCGACCGAAGGCGACTTAAGTTGTTCCTTGGGCCTAGACCGTACGCTCTACCCTTTTGTACTCCCAAGCCTTGCTCTACACCAAAAATCTATCTCTAATTAGGTGGAGGACGGCTCGGATGCTCGGTGAGTTTGTTTGTCTTTTGGTCCACATGATCCATATATTGCCCTCTGTATATTAAAAAAATGAAACTTAGTATATAACGAATATTATCATAATTAAACTTATATATAATTACTTAAATAATAAAATTATCACTTACATAGGAATCACAGAATTTTGTCCTCGACCCATAAGGTCGGATCCGGCTCGTGCTTCTTTTTTTGTATGGGTCTTTAGGAATAGGCGATCTGAGTTGGCATACATCCCGTAGCTTTTACGCAAAAAAAAAAAAAAAAAAGTTAAACATAAAATTAATAGCTCAATAATGATATATTGATCGTAGGTAACTTTAAAAGTATAAAATTACTTACCATTGTCCTAGCCACGTTTTGACTTCTTGCACCCGCGATGTGCAAGAGCCACCTTTACGGGATGCACGGGCAGCCTTTGCCTGCTCAGACTTGGCGATAAACTCAGGAGTTTGCCAATATGCCTTAAGTTTCTCCCACTATTCAGCGTTTAGCCATTGGGGCATCATCATATACCTTCTAGCCCTCGAAAACCAATCGAGACAACCTTGCGCTCCCTTCTTCTCAAAGTTTGCGCAATCCTATCATTGTCCGTTGGATCCCATGTACAATACATATGCAAATCAAATAGCTAATGTTAGATGATTTATATAAAAGTAAATTCAAGTTATAAAATATGTATAATAAGATGTATACGTTAAACTCTCTAAACATAGCTGTCGAGTATCATATGGGATTTCGGTCCATGAAGTATAAAAATGATTGCCATAAAGCCTCCGAATAACATCCGGTATGACTTTTGTAGTGTCGTGATGCGGATAGAACACGATTAAAAAAAATAATGCATATTAGATTAAGATGAAAAAAAACGTTAGGAAAACTTAATAAAAGACAATCTTACCCAACTCCCTCGGAGCACGATGAAAATCCGACCTATCGCATCTCTATCTCCCGGTGTAAACCATGATGTATCGGTCCACAGCCGCATAGGAGCCGGTGCGGGTGCGAGTGCGGGAAGCGGGGAGCGGTGCGGGGAGGGACGACGATGGGTCTGAGACTGGTTGGATGGCAGTGACTCAGGCTCAGAGCTGCTATCTCTAAGGCGCAAATTAGATACACTTGGAGGTGTACCATTTGGAGAAGGAGAAGGAGAAGAAGACAAAGTGGCCGATGTGCTAGGAGATGCGCACGTGGTGGGCAATACATAGGTGTAGGTATAGAAGTAGGATAGGTAAATGATGTCGGCTGAGGTGGTGCGGTGAAAGACCGACCGGACGGCCGGCCGCATAGAAGAGCCGGGCATAAAAAAAGAAGGCGGAGTAGGCGCATATGTGGAGCGGACGGAATGGATGACTACTAGTAGGCGTAGGATCTATAGGTCTTTTATCTTTTCTCTTACTAGTACCTCCGGCTCTACCTCTATCTCTACCTCTACCTCTACCTCTACCTTGATCACTACCACGATGACATGCATATATAAAATTAATAACTCGATAATGATATATTGATCGTAGGTAAAAATTTAACAAGTATAGAATTGTGTTATTATCAAGTATAGAATAAACTAACATGCAACTAGTTATCCTCCCACTCATCCTCGCTTGTTTCATTTTCATCGGATGATTCTTCCTCGTCGCTTGTTTCGAGTCCGTCGGTCGATTCTTCCTCAACATTTTCTATGATAGTTACATCATCTTCATCAACCTTCTTCCAATATGTGTTGAGGATGTTCCAAACTATTTTCTAACTACGTATCAACCGTTTGATGAACAAGCTTGTTACATCATTTTTGATACGCCACATCTAATGCATTATCGACCTCAATCCTCCCCACGGGCTTAGTCTTTATAACCACCCACCAATCAGCCTTATCCCTACGCAAAGGATATGGAGCATAATAGACCTTGCAGCATTTTGTGCAATTATAAAGGGATCATAGCGATTGTATTGTCTTGTGTGTTTGACTTCAATTATGTTATGTTGACGATTCACCCTTGTACCTCTTTGGCTTGGATCAAACCACTTGCACCGAAATAATGTTATCTTCTTCTTAGGGTAACCTGGATACTTAAGTTGTATGATCTCCTGCAGCACACCGTAATAATCAACAGTTACACCGCTACCATCAGCATCGCCTTTAATGCACACTCCACTATTATTCGTCTTCTTATATTGAGAAACTTCTTCGGTTTGAAACTTGTAGCCATTAACAATGTACTTTTCATTGTCCTAACTTCATTACTGGTCCAAGAGCTATATCTTTCACAAATTGGGAATGTTCTCGTATGATAAACCTATATAATAAGGAGGAAAATTAAAATTCAATAACTTCTATGTAGCCTACATTTAATTAAAATTATGCAATGAATTTCCACACTTACAAAATCGTACGACCAATGGGAAAACTTAGAATATATGGCTTCATCGCCCTCAAGTTCTACGAAGTAAGCTTGCTCGACATATGCAAGATTTTCATTAGTTTCACCCTTATCAGTTACCCATGTAATTCAGTCACATAATTCAACACTCACCGAATATATACTTGAATTTCAGGGCAATTGAGCAAAACATGTGTCACGGCTGATTACCTCTCCATGATACTCGTGGTTCGTTTTGGAGGCTTTTTAGAACTTCATCCTGGTTGATTAAAGATGGACATTGGTGGGTAGTTAGGATCAACCCCATCCTCATCATTACGGTTGGGCCTATTTCTCTCATACACGACACTTGCTCTCCGAAATAATATGAGCAATCTTTGTTTCCTTTGCAAGATACGCTTCACAAATAGATCCTTCAATCTTAGATCTCTGCTTAGCCAATTTTTTGCATTTGCCAATGGTCCTGCACACATGTTTAATATCAATAGGAACAGTAATTAGTTAACAAAATATCTTGTTAAAGAAAGAGCTAGTAAGTTTGGTTACTTACCTCTCTAAAGGATACATCCACCTAGTTTGAACCGGGCCTCCAAGGCGCGCCTCTTGTACAAGATGAATGGGAAGATGTTCCATCACATCAAAAATCCACATGGAAAGATCTTCTCGAGCTTAGTTGTAATGATATTGGAATACTGTTCCATTCTTTGAAGGTTTTCTACCGTCAAAGTGTTAGAACATAAATCCTTGAAGAACAAACTTATCTCTGTGATTGGTTTCCATATTCTTTCCGGTAGGCGGCTAAATGCAATAGGAATCAAAGTTTCCATGAAAACATGGCAATCATGACTTTTCATACCAATTAATTTTCCTTCATTCATATCAGCACGCTTGTCAAAATTAGACGCATACCCTCCGGCATCCGCAAATTCTTAATCCGTTGACAAATGCGTCGTTTCTCCTCCAAAGTGAATGAAAAACTAGCCTTGGGTTTGAACACTTTATTATTCGCTAACTCTTGCAAGTTCAATTCGGGCGCCTACAATATTCCTTTAGGTCAATCTAGCTTTTGGGTTATCTTTTGTCTTGCCTTTAACATCCATAACGGTGTTGAACAAATTATCAAAGTAATTTTTTTCAATATGCATCACATCAAGATTATCCGTAGAAGATTATCCTTCCAATACGGTAACTCCCCGGAATATGCTCTGTTTAGTCCAATTATGTTCAACACCATAACCGGGTAGTCTATAAGGGGCAACACGTGACCTTAGGCAAGTGACAAACCCTCCCCCAAATTTCTTCTCGACAATGTTCGAGGTGGGGGATCATTTTCAATTTTATTCTTTCTAAATGCTTGTTTCATTTTCTGAATTGGTGATCCATAGGCAAGAATTGACGATGACAATCAAACCATGAATTTTTGTGGCCATGTTTTAAAGTGAAAGCTTTACTAGTTTCCATGCAATGAGGACAAGCAAGCTTTCCGGCGGTCATCCAACCGGACAACATCCCATACGCGGGGAAAATCGTTAATACGGGGTCCACATCAAAGAAGCACGCATATTGAAATTGCTCTTAGTTGATATATCATATGTCACTACACCTTCACACCACAATTGTTTTAACTCATCAATCAAAGGCTGTAGATAGACATCAATCAAAACTTTTGGATTACGAGGACCAGGGATAACACAATTTAGGAATATATAGGGACTTGTCATACACATCTCAGGCGGTAGATTATATGGAGTAAGAAATATAGGCCAACAAGAATAGGGTGCAGCCGAAACAGAGTATGGTGTGAAACCATCCGCACACAAACCCAAACGAATGTTTCTTGGTTCACTAGCAAAATCAGGATAAGTTCTATCAAAATGTTTCCACGCTTCTCCATCCGATGGATGACACATAACACCAGGTGGCCTTCTATTTTCGCTGTGCCATCTCGTGAGGGAGCGAACTCGGCGATGCAAACAACCTCTTTAACCTAGGTATAATAGGTAAATAATGCATCGCCTTAATTGGAACCGTCTTTCCACTAGGTGTCCGCTTATAACGCGCATGTCCACATATTTTACATTCATTTAAATCAGCATCTTGCTTATAGAACAACATACAACCGTTTGGACAACAATGAATTCTATCATACGACAATCCTAATTTGGAAACCAATCTCTTTGCTTCATAGTAACTCTTAGGTATGTCGAATTCCGGACTAACTAGTTCCCCTACAAGCTTAATCATTGAGTCCATAGCGAACTTCCATGGTCAATCGATTTGATGTTAATCATTCTAAGCGCAAAGACAACTTAGAATGCGACTCCCTAACCAAAGTGGACGACTAGCCTCTTCTAATTCTTGATAGAAGCGCATTGCTTCTTCATTAGGAGGTTCCTCAAAATTTTGCTCGGAGTTCAAACCCTGATCGTACGCCAAAAGCATCATTAACCATATCATTAACTCTATCATATTGGACATGACTATATTCCGCGACACACTACTTTCACCGACAACCATATTGTAAAATATACCATTGACCCCATCGGATCTCTCCATGATCGGTCAAACATAATATTTCTGCTTAAACCCACGACTATATAAATGAACCCTAACCGCTTCCGGTTTCAAATACTTCATACACGGCAATGAGAACAAGGACACCTAATTACCCCTTCATTTTGAAAAGGGTGAAGTGTCATTGCATGTGTGATAAATCCATCAACACCTTTAACAAATTCATCATGTACACCCACACGATTACTATTATTCATATTATACATCCACATACGATCCATCTACAAAAATATACCCACAAATTATTGAGGTTATAGAAATATATTATAACTTAAGAATACTAACTTAAAATATAACTTAAGAAAACACAATCCCAACCACTTCTAACTTTGAATTCTC
Source organism: Lycium ferocissimum (assembly GCF_029784015.1). NCBI lineage: Eukaryota > Viridiplantae > Streptophyta > Magnoliopsida > Solanales > Solanaceae > Lycium > Lycium ferocissimum. The sequence continues at coordinate 61,149,263 of NC_081342.1, forward strand.
AATAACAATTCTAACTTTAATAATTTATAAATTCTAACTTTAATATAATTTTGAAAAGCACAATCCCAACCAATTCTAACTTTGAATTCTCAATAACAATTCTAACTTTAATAACTTATGGATTCTAACTTTAATTCTAAAAATTGAAAAGTAAATCTAGTCAAATAAAGTCTACATTTTAGTTTTGAGGTTATAGAAATATTATAACTTAATAATTCTAACATAACTTAATAATTCTAACTTTGAAAAGCACAATTCCAACCAATTCTAAAAATTGAAAAGTAAATCTAGAGAAATAAAATCTACATTTTAGTATTGAGGTTATAGAAATACTATAACTTAACAATTCTAACTTTGAAAAGCACAATCTCAACTAATTCTAATTTGGAATGATCAATAACAATTCTAATAACTTATGAAATTCTAACAAAAAGCACAATCCAACAAAAAAAAAACTAGTCAAATAATTAAAGTATACATTTTTGCACATATTCAACATCAATAAGATTACAAAGAATCATAACTAAGCTAACACAAATACATTGACAAAGAACATGCAAAATATAACACAATCTCAAGCCAAAAAAAAAAAATGACAACTAAACTAGTCAAATAAAGTTTACATTTTTTTCACAAATTCAACATTAATAACATTGTAAATGATGTTTAACAAAGCTAAATAGATTAGCATTAGGCTTAAAATCTACAAATAAAACTAAAATTGAAAGAATTTTAAAAGCCCTAATTTAAGAGAAACTAACCTCAACTAATTAACTTCAAAACGGGTGCGGGATTGGTGGGGACGGGCTGGCGAGCGGCGGCGTTGGGCGGTGGCGAAATGGGTGGACGGGGTGGCCGAAGGGGAGGGCGGCGGGTAGGGTTTGGGTGGGAATGGGGTTTTAATTTTGGAAGAGAAGAAGAAATGGGTGCAAAACCCGTCTGGTGCTATTTTAAAGAAAAACCGACGGACAAAACCGACCCTGTCCGTCGGTTTTTCCCGCATGTTTGACCGGATTTTGACCCAAAAATTTTAAAAAAAAATAGGAAACCGACCCTGTCCGTCGGTTTCCTAAAAAAAAATTATTTATTATTTTTTTAAAAAACAAACTGAATTGCATATTATTTAAAATGTTTTTAAAAATAAAACCGACGTACGACGTCGGTTTTATATTAATTATTATTATTTTTTTTTAATAAAATCGACGTTGGACGTCGGTTTTGTTGGCGGTTAAATATTTTTAAAATTCTGCCAAAAAAACCGACTTTGTCCGTCGGTTTTTTGATTAAAATAATTAAAAAAAATTAGAAATGTAAAAAACCGACGCAGGAAGTCGGTTGTCCGTCGGTTTTTTGTCCGACGATTTTTGGCAGTTTTTTAGTAGTGAATCAAGGTCCTAACCATAGTTAGAATAACAAATATTTTCTTTATTTATTCTAAAAAAAATTGACAATCCCAAAATTCTAACTAAAACATTATCTCACCTATAAATTAATCCTAATTTTTTTTTTCTTTTCCTATTTATTATGTGCTCTTCCTTTTTTTTTTTTTTTTTTTTTTTTTTTTTTGTTGTTGTTTCTCTTGAACAATTTTTTTTTTGTACATTTGTTTTTAATTCCCCCCCCCCCCCCCCACGTCCATCTAGATATATTCCCATATTTTTTTTTGTAAACTTCGTGCTTTAATTTTAATTCAAGAAAAGAAAATTTATAAGTCATTTATATGACACGTAATAAATAGGAAAGAAAGAAAATTTTAGGATTAATTTATAGGCATGATACTTTAATTTTAATTCAAGAAAAGAAAATTTATAAGTCATTTATATGACACGTAATAAATAGGAAAGAAAGAAAATTTTAGGATTAATTTATAGGCGAGATAATGTTTTAGCTAGAATTTTGGGATTGTCAAATCTTTTTAGAGTAAATAAAGAAAATATTTGTTATTTTAACAATGGTTAGGACATTGATTTGGGAAATCAGATATCAACCATTAATTATTAACTGTGACATGTGTCTTTCATCCAAATAGGAACTTGGGGAAAATGGAGAGAGTGGAAATGGAGAGGAGTCCCATCCATAAATCTAAACTATCGCATATTAGTACATGTATGTTAGGAGATTATAAAAGATATTTGTTTTGTGCACAACAAATGTTTTGTTTAAATATATATGTTATGTGCATGACTACTGGGTTATGATGATATTTTTCTACCGAAATATCTAGTCCATTCATTTATTGACTAATGTCGTAGCGCATAAATTTACGCATAATGTATTTTTACACATACTTCATAAAATTAAGAATTTTTAACATAACTAGAAAGATACTAACTGAAACAAGATACATATTTATTTTTGGGGAACTTTCATAAATACAAGACATATAAGAGTTAATTATATAATATACAACTAATTTAAAGCTAAAAACAAGGAGATTATTGGTATGAATAAAAAGCTAAAAATAAGGAGATACACTATATTAGTGATAACATAATTAAATTCATATAAAACACAATAATTACTTACCTAAAAAAGCTTCAGCACAATCCACTAGCAGCTAATTCAAGAATTTTAACAAAAAAAAAAAAAAAAAGTTAATTCATGAACCAGTATATTACTGTATATATATATATATTTGAACAATCATATATATTATTCCATCAATATATTGTATATTGTATACTATATATGTTATTGTAGAGTAGAATTGGTTGGCATGTATAGTAATATATTCATACATACATATATATATATATATATATACACACACACACACACACACACACAAATGGTATCATTATATTATATACTATATATAATATACTAATTTATACTATTATATCAACAAATATTTTGTTATCATTTTTTCAGTTAAATTATTTTCATGTACTTTTCTTATACCATATCTTTCATGTACTTTTCTTAATATTAATGTATTCAAATAATTTCTTTTAGTCACAAAAAAATAATTGCATCAGTCATCAAATGAAAAAAAAAAGAGAGAGAGAGAGAGAAGAATAAAGAGGAGGAAACGAAAGAAAAAATTCTTTTTAAAACAGTATTTGTTTATTTGGAAAGTTACATTCTCTCTCATGCCCTTTTCATAGTATTTTTTTGGTTGGGGCTGGGGAAGAGAAAGTAAAAAGTGGATGGCACCAACTCCTAAAATTAAGTATTATTGATATTTTAGGAATGTAAAATTTGTACTTTTGTAATTAACAAGTTAAAATTTTGAATAAGTTGTATTTATGTAATTTTTACAAAGTAATTTTAATCTTTTTAATTATCATTTCAAAAAGTTGTATTTGTGTTCCCTTTATTTTTAGGGATTTTTATTTGGCGTAGCTTCTTCTAAGAGGTAATTATTGATAATAACTACCTTTTAATTTATTTATATTAAGTAGCTACAGTGATTTTGTAAATTACCATTCGTAGCTACACCAAAATACATAAAGTTGGAGTGGCTGAAATGGTTATTGGGCGAGGCTCTTCCTCAGCCCCGCCCAGGTTCGAACCTGGCCAACAACATTTCTTTTCTTACATATTTTCCCTAGCTTCTTCTCCTTGTATTTGAGTTCATTTCACCATATGTATTTGGCCTGAGTGTATTTGGTCTGAGCGCCATACATATGAGATACAAGACATATGACATACAATTCAAATAAAATATTCGAACCTTGGCGGGCAAGGGAAGAGCCTCGCCCAAATACACGCGAATACACAGCAAGATCCTCACGTAGTTATATCTATAAGTTTGCCTTTTATGAGCTGAGAATTGGGCCACGTGAAACCAGAACAAAAGTGGTGATTTGAGCGTTTGGCCACTTTGTTACATGGAAAATGAGTTAATACCACAGAATATACTGACGGGTCACCTGAAACCCCAACAAGAATTGTGTCTAAAATTTGTTTAGCATCTTGATTGCAATTTTTTTTTTTTTTTTTTTTTTTTTTTTTAAGAACTTGACGGTATTCATGAAAACGAGACAATTACCACAATGTAGTGACAGGGTTTAGCCACTCGATCTCTAGAAAACGACCAAAATACCAAAGTAGAGTCAAATGCATACTTTTTAACCCATCTCTTTGGTTAGTTCGCTCAATTAACCTAAGGAACTTGCTCGTTATATACCCCATCCGTCCTAATTTAAGTGTCTTACTTCCTTATTAATTTGTCCCAAACAGAGTGCGTCTTTCTACATTTAGTAAGTTTTTTAATCCCAACATTATACTCCTTCCGTCTCGAAATATTTGTCGTGGTTACTAAAAATAGTTGTCTCAATTATTTGTCGTTTTCGGAGTTCAGGGCAAAATTAATCATTTTTTTCCTATTTCACCCTTGGTAGAATTTTTCTTGAAGACTACAAACTTCTGCTTTAACACATGAATTGATTTGAACATTTAATGTAGAGAAGATGATAGCTTAGACATAAATAAGGTTAAGGCAGTAAAAAAAACCTTCTAATCATTGTTTCTTAAGGGGCGTGTAAATAAAAAGGCGACAAATATTTTGAGACGGAGGGAGTACATGACAAGTTTAAGACCACAAGATTTAAAGGACTACACACATGTTTAAAAAGTCTACCTTTGTTTCTTAAATTCTATGCCCAATCAAACTAAAACACTTAAATTGGGATGGAGGGAGTAGTATATACTAGGGGACAAAACCAAGAGGAAATTATTTCCTAGACCATTACGCATATAATCCACATGAGTAATTAAATTTGAGATTTTGTCGCTAATTTGGTGAATTCAGAGCGAGGGAAGACAGTTCATGAAGGTTAAGGCTAATTAGGGTTGAGGTAAGTTAAGACTTTCACCTCAATGAGGGAATTTTCCTAAATTGATAGTATTACTTTACATAAATTATGTATATAGGGGTATATCTTGTATTTTAGCCCTTTAGATTCCTCCTCCATTAACACTTTTAGTATAGTTTCAAGAGGTTAGGGGTATGTCCCCTCTTTTGTACAAATATATTCTATATACAGACCCCGCCCCCACCCCCAACATCACAGGTAGATAACCTGAGTGATGGTTTTTGGTTACAAAAAATGTATATAGGGCTCCCATACATATAAGATGACGAATATATATACCAATACCGGGTTATAAAACCTGTAGGGGTTATGGGTTGATGTTTCTATAAATGTTTAATATGCTCTTCTCAGTTCCCTATGCGATGACTATTTTAAGCATTTGAGACTGTCGCTTGGTTCGGAGAGCAATTGTTGGGTTAAAATTTTTTTGGTTGCTAACTATTATTACGGCCAATCATGCTAGTATAATGTTATAGGCATCGTATATGTGGTTGTTTAACATTACCAAAGTTCATGTATATCGGATTACATATGGTTAGCTGTTAGTCATGCACTGTACACACGGATTATAACTTGCATATCTGATTTATCACACTTAGATATGATTATGACATGTGAGTTGTCTGTGCGATTTTATGATATACATGTGAGTTACGTTGTGGATGTTTGGTTGAGCCTAAGGCTGAGATATGGCTGAGATTTAAATCTTTTTCTTGTTTTTCATGACCCTACTTTGGTATTTGGTCGTTTTCTAGAGATCGAGTGGCTAAATCATTTTTTAGACTCAACTCTTGTTCTTGTTTCACGTGATCCTTCTCACCATATTGTGGCAATTGTCTCGTTTTCATGAATGCAGTCAAGTTCTCAACAAAAAATGAATAAATAAATAAATAAATCATGTTGCTAAACAAAATTTAGACGAAATTCTTGTTGGGGTTTCACGTGACTCGTCAGTATATTATGTGGTATTTATTTACTTTCCATGTAACAAATTAAAGTGGCCAAAGGCTCAAACCACCACTCTTGTTCTGGTTTCACGTGGCCCATTCTAAGCACATAGTGTGTAAAAATATATATGTATCTATGTTTCAGTTAGTTTCTTTCTATTTATGTTAAAAAATTCCTAATTTTATGAAGTATGTGTAAAAATATATTATGCATGCATAAATTTACGCGCGACATTAGTCAATAAATGAATGGACGAGATATTTCAGTAAGAAATATTATCATAGCCCAGTAGACATGCACATATCATACCATACTATATTAAAAGCATGTAGGGCCTTATAAATGTTAATTGAACTTTTTGCCTTTCATTAGAAGTTTTTACAGTAGACAAAAAAGTCATTTACAATTTTTTTAAATATTAAATAAGTATAATTTTATACAAAAAATATATCTAAAATAATTTTGGTTATGAAATCTTTCCTTGTTTGAACTACATAAAAACTTCTAATATTTAAGACTTTAATACATTACCTTATATACTAATCCTAAATACTTTAAATTACCACCTACACTATATAATCCGTTGGTTTCCGCAAGGAAAATTGCATAGCCAGGTCTTCAAGTCTTGCTTTGTCTTGTAAGTCTCCGTATCTCCAACTTGCTTTGTCTTTTTTCACGTTTTAACTTTTAATCAATTCATTTGTTTGTTATTTATCCTAACAATTTCGTGATGTTGGTAGACATGTAAGTTTTTACCCTCCCCAAATTGTTTTACACGATTTTTAACATTAAATATTTGTTTTCGGCTTAATCTTGCTATTCTGAATTTTATCTCATTTTAGTTGTTTTGTTGTGAAAATAAAAAATAGAGTCGTATTTAAGATAAAGTGAAAATTTTCAAAAAATATTCTTTTCTTTTTCTTTTTAACTGGATTTAAATGTGTAAGTTTGTGTTTTTCTTAGTCTAAAATTAGGTGATTAATATGCTTATAAGTGTATTTAGATTTTTATTAAAACAAAAACAAAGAAAAAAAAAAAAAAAAAAAAAAAGAGAACCAATCACATTGTGCCACATATCAAAATTCCTTCTTATCATTTCCCAACAAACTTTGCCCATGCCATTTTTTCCTTCACAGATGCACTACACGTTTTTGATCCCATACAAAAAGAGGATATTAATTCCATAAAAAAAGAGGGTTTGTGGGGGGGGGGGGGGGGGGGGGGGGGGGGACACGCACAAAGATACACGATATATAGGTAGAAAAATATATACAAAATAGAGGGACCCACAACAAAAACAAAAAGAAAAAAATCATCATCTCTAACCCGTCACCACCCCATTTCCCGACCACCACCTCCCACCGTTAAACTATCACCAAACAGACCCTTCCATCTCCTTCACCCCCCCAACCCACCGCAGCCACCACCCCATCACCCATCACCCATCCTCCGCCACTGTTCGATAAGCCAACTCGAAACCATCGTCCAAAACTCCACCCACCACCACCGTCGTCACCTTTATCTCCACCCCTCACCATTTCTTCACCTCCAAACACCTATTTCGAATCTACCAAAAAATCGCTCCTTCTTGTAATGATCTCAACAGTTTAGGAATTCCAATTAACAGCCCAACGGTCTATATTTATAATAACCAATTCAAGGAACTCAACGATTATAATAATTTCCCAAATATTAGCTATAACTCTTCAACAAATAGAAATAGTTCGAATTAATAAACTCAGCAGCTACAATAATAGAAAATTCGTAAATAGAAATCAAGTCCAATTGCTTCCTCTTCACAATTCAGTCGACGCCTAAGTTCATACCTGAAATGGAACGAAATGGATAAGGATTGACGCTAATAGATGATCCCAGCTAATCAGTTGCTTGAATCATCAATTTGATACGAAGAATTAGGGAATTTAGGAAGAGAAATAAGAAGGGAAGAAAGAGAATTCAGAGAGAGAGAAGAAAAACATGAGGAAGAAGAATAATACCAGTAATTTCCTGCATTTTCTCTGCCACTTTGGTGTATTAGTTGTTATTTGCACTTAATCTCAGCCTTTCATCTGTTTGTATCCCAGCCTCCCGCGTGTCAACCTCCTTTATTATAACTAACTTAATATTACCGTTAATTATCAGCTAAATAGTAACCCATACGCAGTCATTTTAGTGGAGATCTTTTAACCATTCTTCCAAGTTCATTACATTCCATCCTCCGCGAAAACATTCTTGTCCTCAAGAATGTTGTTGTCCTTGTTGCACAAAATTTGGGAATTGAGCTTTGATAAAGGACCAATCTTCCTATGTAGCCTCTTCTGGGGATAAATTTTCCCATTATATAACAACAACTGCATTATTTTCCTCCACCATTTTTCTCTGCAAGATAGCCACTGGCTGCACTAGTATTTGACCATTATTTCCAACCAAGGGAAGTTGTTGTTGGGGTGTGATAGATGGGCCCACCCTCTTCTTAAGAAGTGAAACATGGAAGACAGGATGTATCTGTACAGTACTAGGAAGTTGCAACTTATAAGCTACTGTGCCAATTATTTGCCCCACCTTATAAAGACCATAAAACCTAGGACAGAGTTTCAAATGTTTTCTTAAGCCAATAGAAGTCTGTTTATACGGTTGGAGCTTAAGATATACCCAGTCTCCAACCTGCAGCTGCCTCTCAGACCTCCTCTTGTCTACATACCATTTCATCCTGGCTTGTGCCTGTACCAAATGACCCCAGGGTACTTATTGAACCGTATCCCCATCGAATCAAGTCCTCTGGCTGCATCGAACCGATGTCCGAACGAGCGCCCCCATTGGCAATTGGGGTGGGTCATATCCATGAAGGGCATAGAATAGGGTGCTTTGCAGGGCTGTGTGGTAGTTAGTATTATACCACAGCTCAGCCAAATGCAACCAACTAGCCCATTGTTTAGGCCTGCTCATGGTCATAGCTCTTAAGTACCCTTCTAAGTATCTATTTAACCTTTCAGTCTATCCATCAAACTCAGGGTGGTATGTTGTACTCATATATCACAAGGTAGTGCCAGCTGCCTTAAACAACTGTTGCCAAAAAATGCTAGTAAACACTTTATCCCTGTGTGACACCGTAGTCCTTGGGAACCCATGTAACTTGTATACCTCCTTGATGAATAATTCTGCAACTTGGGTGGCTGTATAAGGATGTATTAAGGGCAAAAAATGGGCATATTTGGTGAATCTATCTATTACAACCAAAATAACATCCTTCCTTTGAGATTTGGGCAGTCCTTCTATAAAATCTAAGCTTATGTCACTCCAAGCTTGACTGGGAATCTCCAAAGGTTGTAAGAGACCTGGGTATGCCACATTCTCATCCTTGCTCCTTTGACAGATGACACAGGCTGACACAAACTCTTGCACCTCCTTCTTCATTCCAGGCCAAAAGAAATACAATTACACTCTCTTTAATGTGCCTTGTTGACCAGAATGACCTTCCAAGGCTGATGAGTGCATGATTTGCAATATCTGCTGTCTTAAAGCAGTGGTTTTTCCCACATACACCTTAGTTCTGAACCTGAGCAACCTTGCCCTTCATGATCTTGAGGGTTTACAGTTAAGGTTGTTATCATTTCTTGAATGTGACTGTCACCTTCATAACTCTTTCCTACCTCAGTCATCCGTGTAGGATGAGTGCCAGAGATTGCATTGGTTTCAGCTTGCTCTTCAACCACCCTAGAGAGGGCATCTGCAACCGTATTTTCAGTTCCCTTCCTATATTAGATTTCATAATCCAACCCTAACAATTTAGTTAGGCCCTTCTGTTGAATTGATGTAGTAACCTTTTGCTCCATCATGTATTTAAGACTGAAGTGGTCAGGTGTGATGATAAAATTTCCTACTTGTACATTGTGTCTCCATTTGTCAATAGCTGCTAATACAGCCATGAATTATTTCTCATACATAGATTTTCCCAAATGCCTTTGTTATATCCCGTATTTTTAAACATTGGGATATTCTAAAGCTAATCGCGACAAGTTAAGGACAAGACTATTTTGGGATCCGAGGTAGAGACTTTTAATCTCCGATTTTATTTTAATGCACAAGTTGCTTATAAATTTTATTTGGTATAGAAATATTAATGGAGATTAAGGATTAATTAACCATGATTAGATTATTAAAGTGGGATTAAGACTTAATCATTTCACTAATCAAGTCAAAATTGGCCGTATGGGTCCCACCCATGGCTTGGCCACATTTGATTGGCTCAAGCCATGAGTGGGACATGTGCCCAACACCTAGGCACCATATAAATGGAAATTTGATGACCAAGCAAACCATTTTCATCTTCACCAAACTTAGAAACCAAGAGATGTAGAATTCTCCCGCCATGGTCGGTCGAGAATGATCTTGCAAACCTTGATCAAAAAATATTTTCTCCAAGCAATTCAACTCCTTAGAAGATGTGTAATAACGTGGAGTTGATTTTAGGGCAACAAGAACAAGTATAAATTCAAGGCACAAGTTGGAACCAAGTTGAGAAGCCAAGTATTAAAGGTAAGGTTTAATCTCCTTTTGCATGTGTTGTGGATGGTCTGAACGTGTTGTAGTATGTAGAAATGAATAGGAATCATGGAATTATATATGTTGATGTTGAGGCCGTGTAGGGACTGTTTGTGCATGAAATGGTGAATTGATTTTACTTGGTATTTTGATTGTTGTTGTTGTGGATTTTATGATGAAAATGAAAGTAGTTGATGGTTCAAATTGGAGTTGAAATCGTTGTGGGCTGTTGTAGAAGTTAGTATGTTGTTAATATAGTTTCTTATGTTTATATGGATAATATTGTAACGTATGGATTGTTGGTATAATTCATGAATTTGGAAGGAAAGAATGTGTTGTTATTGTTCTTATTGAGTTTGGAAGATTGCGGGTTGTATTGTATGTCGGTTGGGCTGTTTTGAATATTGTGCGGGTTGTCTGAAGTGTTCTCGAGTCTTGTTTGAATGGTCTCAGGTTAGCAATTGAACGCATGATCATTGGTGTTGGCTTGATTGTTTGTGGTAGATTTGAATGTAAAGGAGATGTCGTCAAATTATTTAGAAAGGAGTTACTAACGTTAGAATGCGTTTTGAATTCCTCGTAGCCTAATCGTAGTTCTTGACATCTTAATATAGGTTAGAGTACTATTGGGCAGCGTATACGTGTGTGTTGCGAGTAAACGCTAAAGGTATGCAAAAAACCTATCCCTTCTTTCTTTTGACATGTCTTAGATGTAAGTAAGATACGATATGAGCTTGGGGTAACTCTATTCATAAGTTCCGAGCATGTTTATGATTCTTATTCACTTCTTGATATTAGAATTCTTAATATAGTCGAGCTATTGTCCTCGGTCTTTTGTATGATTGGATAGTAAACGATGCATAAAGGTTCCTATTCTTAAAGGATTCCATAATGAATAATGTCTATAACTTTTATAAACTGACTCGGATTAACTTAATACATGTCTATGATCCCTGAGGCCTTATTTTGATATAGTTCATAATGATATTCAAAGAGTACTGAACATGACTATCGTCCTGATACTCGAGCGTTGATTAGTCTACTTATCTATTGAGTCTCAAAAGATGATTTATATGCATATGATCACTCACTACTCTGTTTGTGCATTCTGTGATTACATCTTTTCACCGAGTCCCTCACTGTAGGTCGGGTACGATATATGTACGTTATGGTGTTATCTCGTGTTATGGAGTTATGATGTGATACGGAGTTATGCCGTGTTATGGAGTTATGCCGTGATACGGAGTTATGTTCGTGCTCCGGAGTACGCTTTCGTGTTACGGCGCCGCAGACGCGGGTGGCGACCATGTTCACCGAGTCCTATGGTGGGCCGGATATGACATATGATATTGACATGCATGATTTGTGTTCGAAAGCAAGCATTTTGGTATTCTCGGTTATTGTACTCTTTTTTTCCGTACTTCTTATTTCGGTTATGATCCTGTTCGATCGTATTTTCATTTTTACATACCAAGACATATTTCGCATCGACCCCCCTTTCTTCGGGAGAGGCCGCATTTCGTACCCCGAAGGTACGACGTCGCTTTGGTGATCCGCCGGCCCTAGGATATCTATTCCGCTATCTTGGAGTGCTCCCTTGTTCCGAGCGTTATATTTTTGGTACGACCCTTTTGTTGTATATATATGCTTAGCCGGGGGGTACGGCGGGGCCTCGTCCCGTCATATGTTACCGTTGTCACTCTTAGAGGTCCGTAGGACATATGTGTGTGGGTTGTATATAGTTACGTTCGGCTCACCGTATGACTTATGTTTTGGGGCGTTCCCATTCGTAGTGGCCGGCCTTGTGGCTTGCGTATATATATGTGTTTTGGGATGTTGTGTGTAGTGGAAGCCTTGTCGGCTTGCGTATATATATATATATATATATATATATGTTCTGAAAGCAGAGTGTTATGATAGCCTTGCCGGCTTATATACGATGCTATCTTCGTTGAAAGTTGTAACTCCTCGGGGAAAGTTGTTGTGATATGTATACATATGCGATGCTTTTTGAGACGACGTCATGCCTTTCTATGTATAAGTTCCTTATTATGCTAGTTGTGGACGATTATAGTTGTCAGGGTATACGAGTGTCCAGCTCGGGCACTAGTCACGGCCTACGGGGTTGGGTCGTGACAGCCTTGGTGCTAAGGTCTTACTAAAATATGCTATAGGCCTGTTATCCTGAGTGAGGACAGCACATATGCCTCCATTGCTTGCATCAGTCTCAATCACAAAAATTTTGTTATAATTAGGCATGGTCAGAACTGGAACAGTGCTCATTGCTTGTTTCAGTTGATTGAAGGCCAGGCTTGCTTCTTCACTCCACTGAAATGAGTTCTTCTTGAGTAAAGCTGTCAGAGGTTTGCTAATATGCCCATAATTCTTCACAAACCTTCTGTAATACCCTGTCAGTCCTAGAAATCCCCTCAACCCTTTGGTACTCCTTTCGAGGCCAATTAAGCATTGCTTCCACCTTTGTGGGATCAGTTGACACCCTTCACAAGTGATTATGTGGCCCAAGTATTCTATCTGGGGTCTAGCAAAAGTACATTTAGATCTCTTAGCAAATAACTAGTTCTGTTGTAGAATATTGAAAGTGACCTTCAAATGCTTTACATGTTCCAGCAATGTTTTACTATATACTAGGATGTCATCAAAAGACACAAGTATGAACTGTCACACCCCTACTTGATGAGGCATGATGGGCACCCGACCCTTACTTAGGGCCGAGCGAACCCGCTGATCCTCGTGGTACTCATAATCTTCTCGGACTCTTAAATCATGAAATGAATGCATAATGGAAGCTTTTCAAAGAACAACATGCTTTTCGTCTTTCTCAAATCAAGTAAAATCAGTAATCATACGAAATTCGTAATATAATGCATAATGATACATCGGCTTACGCAGCCGCTTACAAGACCGACATACTATATACGTGACTCGTCCGCAAAG
>NC_081342.1:61162627-61182460 GCF_029784015.1 Lycium ferocissimum
GACTAACGGCCACGATCAACTCTACCATGAAACCGACTGGTTATGATGCCGAGCTTGGTCTTGAGATATCAAACAAAAAGTTTGCTTCACTTTCCCTAGGTCGGCCCAAAATTTGCAATTCCATCGGTTAAGGGCGTACCCGGTGACCATGCCTGTCTCTTTTTATCTCCGGCCCCCGGTCCCATCGGTCTTGCAAATATTCGGTTTTTACCGTATACAGTGTTGGTCTTTAATTTTTTCGAAAATAATTTTTTGCAAAGCATATATTTATATTTTCGCATCATAAACAAGTTATGTTCTGCACTCTTGAAGAACTTATGTCCCGCTAGGCATTAATTTGAATATCAGCCCATTTAAAGGAAAAACGGTGCAATTTCTTCAAAAATAAGTTCAATATTTTGAGTGAAAAACATGTCAGGTTTTAGAGCTGGTCCAGTCATCACAATAAGGGCTGTGAAGGCCATTATAAAAATTAAATGGGTCATTTGCGCGATTGCTCTTCAAAGGCACTGGTCTTTATTTTTTGGGGGAAAGAACATCAATACCTACTATACATAAATAATTATCTTTTCATGTCCCCTTACTTTCATACCCCCAAAATTATTTACCGTTTCTACCCATTGTAGCTTTTGTAGATAATTGTCTCTTTTTTCTTCTTTTCTTTTTTATTTCTCTACTTCTTATCTTCTTCACTTTTTTTTTTTTTTTTCGTTTTTTTCTTTTTCCCTTTTTTGTTCATTTATTTCTTTCCCAAATCATACTATTTTTATTTTCTTTTTCACCATATTTTATTGTAGCTCCTTTATTATTCTTTTTTTTTTTATTTTGGTGATTTTTTTTTTATTTTTCATCTTTTTTTTTTAATTTCATTGTTTCAATTTTTTTTGGTTCCTGTTTTTTTTTTTTCATAATCTAATTCTACCTTTTGGCTCCTTTATTTATTTTAATTTTAATTTTTTATATCAATAAGAAGGATAACTGGTATATTATTTTATTTTTTATTTTTTTCGATATCCCAAAAAATAACATATTATAGCATATAGTACACCAAATCAGTAGCAGTTGAAGTATACTATGATACCCACATGGTACATACCATAAACTAACATGGTATCATAGGGGACTGTCAGTTCATTCTTTCAAGAAAAAACACCCAATCCTCTATGATACCCATATGATATATGTTATATACGTATAAGCTATCATAGAACGTTGGATCATTTCTTCAAAAAATATTACTCAATCTTCAGTGATACCCACATGGTATATCATATACTGACATGATATCATACAGGACTGACAGTCCATTCCTTCAAGAAAACATTGAGTTCTCTATGATGCCAAATCCGGTATATCATGTACTAACAAAATATCATAGATGGCGCATTCATTCCAAAATCGCTCAATCATCTATGATTCCCATACGGTATATTCATATATTACTAGGATATCATAGAGGACTAGTTCTTTCTTCATAAAAAAAAAAAAAAAAAAAAAAAAAAAACACTCTTCGGTCCTCTATGATACCCACACGGTATATTCATATACTACCAGGGTATCATTGAGGACTAGTTCATTTCTTCGAGAAAAAACACTCCTCGGTCCTCTATGATACCCACACGGTATATTCATCTACTACTAGGGTATCATTGAGGACTAGTTCATTTCTTCGAGAAAAAACACTCCTCGGTCCGCTATGATACCCACACGGTATATTCATATACTGCCAAGGTATCATAGAAGACTAGTTCATTTCTTCGAGAAAAAACACTCTTCGGTTCTCTATGATACCCACACGGTATATTCATATACTGCCAGGGTATCATAGAGGACTAGTTCATTTCTTCGGAAAAAAAAAACACTCCTCGGTCCTCTATGATACCCACACGGTATATTCATATACTGCCAGGGTATCATAGAGGACTGGTTCATTTCTCCAAAAAAAAAAAAAAAACTCCTCGGTCCTCTATGATACCTACACGGTATATTCATATATTGTTAGGGTATCATAGAGGACTAGTTCATTTCTTCGAGAAAAAAAAAAAAACACTCATCGGTCCTCTATGATACCCACACGGTATATTCATATACTGCTAGGGTATCATAGATGACTGGTTTATTTCTTCGAGAAAAAAAACACTCCTCGGTCTTCTTTGATACCCACACGGTATATTCATATACTGCCAGGGTATCATAGAGGACTGATTCATTTCTTCGAAAAAAATCACTCCTCGGTCCTCTATGATACCCACACGGTATATTCATATATTTCCAGGTATCATAGAGGACTGGTGTATTTCTTCGAAAAAAACACTCCCCGGTCCTCTTTGATACCCACACGGTATATTCATATACTGCTAGGGTATCATAAAGGACTGGTTCACTGCTTCGGAAAAAAATACTCCTCGGTCCTCTATGATACCCACACGGTATATTCATATACTGCTAGAGTATCATAAAGGACTGATTCATTCCTTAAAAAATAAAAAAACTCCTCCTTTTATGATAAACATATAATATGTATTATATACTGATAAAGTATCATAAAGGACATGTTCATTCCTTCAAAAGAAAAAAAAAATTATATATAAAAAAGATTTAAAGCTTAATTTTGATACACTAATTTTTATATCATTTTAGCAAGTTAAAGTTTGTAAAACAAAATTAAATAATGTTTTAGATATAATTATGTTTCATTTGCAAAAGAGAATTTTTTTATAAAATATATTTTTATTAATTTAAATTTTAATAATAAGCTAATGAATTTAACATATTTCTTATATAATTTTAGTGTAATGGTTTAATTTTTTGTATATTTTTATTAATAAAAAGACTTAATTAGTATTTTTATTTTTTGAATTCTTTTATCTTTTAAAGGACGAGTAGAGAAAAGACAAAAAAGAAAAAGGGACAAAAAAAGAAGAAGATAAACAAAGGATATAAGAAGGAGAATAGGAAAAAACAAAAGAAAAATAAGTTGGGACCAGACTAGGGGTGGGCATGGTATGGTATTGAAAAGTTTGGTACGGTAATTTCGGTTTTCGGCTTTTAAAAATACTATACCATT
Organism: Lycium ferocissimum; assembly: GCF_029784015.1. Lineage (NCBI taxonomy): Eukaryota > Viridiplantae > Streptophyta > Magnoliopsida > Solanales > Solanaceae > Lycium > Lycium ferocissimum. The sequence continues at coordinate 61,165,695 of NC_081342.1, forward strand.
ACCATACCAAATTAGTTCGGTATGGTTCGGTATTTTTAAGTTCGGTTTCGGTATTTTTCGATACGGTAAATCGGTAATCATAATTTGTTCGACTTCGACTTACATATACTTATATAATAGATAATTACGACTTCGGCTATTCAAGAAATGTCTCAATTATATTGTACCAGCACCTTACACATGTACATATATTCAAAAGAAGCACAACTAATCTCCTTCGTAAATCAATTACACAAAAGAGCATTTCAATTAACATAGATCAATCAAAATTCCAACGTTTAAACAATTAATTTTGTACTAATACTTGTTTATATATTTGTTAGTATTAAAATACTAATATAGATGACTTGTATATGTACCTATATACTTCGGTATGGTATTTACTATATTATTTATAAATACCGAATACCATATTAAATACCGAACTTTTTAAAAATGCATACCAAATACCGTATCAAATACCATAATACCAAAATCACAGTATAAAAAAATTTCAATTTCAGTATGGTAGTCGGTATATACCATACCATGCCCACCCATAGACCAGACCCAAGGCAACCACAATTTGGAGGTAATTGATGCCCAAGAGTTCGGGTAAATGTTATTCACCGAAGGGGTGGCTATTGTAATTAAATTTCAAGGGGGCACATTAGGATAAATATTTTATTTTTATAGGTAGTTTGTGTACTTTTCCCTTAATTTATGCCCCTCAAATTAGTGGTCTTTAATTTTTACCCTTCACTAAAAATTTCATGATTTCGGGTTCGAACCCCCGCTCAGTCAATTTTTTTTAAAAATCGCAAGGTAGAGTTTGGATTCCCAAAAATGAGTTTTACCTTCCGGTGAAGGCAAAACTTTTCCTTCGTGAAGGCAAAACTTTGCCTTCATGCAATTATTTATTTTTATTTTAGTCGGAATTTTACAAACGCCTGCCTTAAGGTCTAACTTTTGTCCGAATAGGCCTATTTTGGGCAAAAGTTAGGCCTATTCAGGTAAAAGTTTGCCTTACTTTTGCCTTAAGACAAACTTCTGCCTTGCGATTTTTATTTTAATATTTGACTAAGCGAGGGATATCCATAACCCATGAATTTTAGGTGAAGAGCAAAAATTAAAAAATTCGAATTTGAGGGTAAAGACCAGTGCCTTTGAAGGTCATTCCGCACAAAAAAATGAACTTCCTCCATTTGGATACTAGTATTCACTTTCAAAACCCTAATTGGATGCAGTAAACTAATTATAAATATAACAGAAATAGTGGGGAGAAATAAAGAACAAATACTTCTGGGGTTTCTAAGTCATGTGATAATATTCTCTAAGAACAACTTGTGAATCACGATCCTAGACTTCATTTTACATAAATTTCCTTGATATTTGATTTATATCATCTTGCGATACTCGCAAATAAATCTGTTTAAAGACAACCATAGCTGTCCAATCTTAGCTATTAGTACATCTCTTTTGTACCTTGACAGGGGCGGCTCAATAAATTTAGTGGCCTAAAGCCACTGCAACATGAGGCCTTAATTTATTTTGTATCATTTAATCCAAGGACAAATGTAGATGAACCACAAAGAGTTATATTCAGAGGTAATGTAAACATCTAAATGTCTTTTTTTTTTCAATACTTATGTCAATCATAATTTCAAAATATATCCTTTTTTATACTCGTTCCATCCCAACATACATGCCATATTTCATTTCTAAAGATTCAAATCGTGTACATTTTGATCAACATTTTAAAGATGTATTTTTTCATCATATTGATATGAGAAAAATTACAACTTACAAGATTTTCATATAGTTTTTGAATATCTAACTTTTAAATATTGAATTAATCAAATCTAATTGAACTTTGAATATCAAAAAAATTAATTCTCGAGAAGTGAAAGATACCAATATTTTTTAAATGGAGGAAGTAAATATTTCATAGTTTCTACACTATACTTTTTTTTTTTTTTTAAATAACATATACACATACTTTAATTAGAAAACGAGTCCCTCAAATTGTGCAATGGCCTCAGAGGCCTTACCCTCTAGCCAGTCCTGACCTTGGGACAGTAAATGTTGGTATCATTCGCGGTGGCAGAGTCAGGATATTTACCTAATGAATTTAAAATATAAAGAAGTAAATAAAGAAAGTTTTGACGAACTGCTTACGATACCCTAACTATGACTATGAGTATGAGACAACAAAAAAAATTCTGTTATTTTAGGAGTCCGGAACCTAATGACCCAAAAAAGAAGAAACAAACCAAAATATCCCAAGGAAAAAGTGATAGCAAAGTACCTTTAAATCTGTTTATATTCTTATTTTAAGGGTGCTTTGGTATCACTTTTTTTCTTGGAATATTTTGGTTCATTTCTTATTTTTTTGGGTCATTTAGGTTCCGGACTTTTCTTTTAGCCGCCAGTATTTGTTTTTAGGTTTTTCTTTCTTCAACGAATGTTGAAATATAGAAAGTTACAATAATTGGAAGGCGACAGAAGTTGACACTAAAAACAGAGACCGGAATCAAAGTCTCCGTAATTATAGGGTATTACTACCTGAAGAATAAGAATATAATATTCATTTTTTAATTATTCTTCTTTTTACATCGACTATACTAGTAGTAGTCTGCTACTAGGCACATGTGTCCCAACTGACATATGGTTTCCTAGTGCCAAATATTGGTTAATGATGGTTGGAGAATTTGGAAAATAACAAAGAATGAAAGTATTAAATTTGTTACGGCAAGTTTGGAGATCAGACTAGGAAAACCTCAAGAGTCAAGACGGATTATATATAAGGGTGTGCCTGGTAGGAAGGAAGATGTTTTATGAAAAATGTCTCTAGAAAATATTTTTTTTGAAAAAAGAAGTAAATTTCTTACTCATTTTCTAGTATTTGGTAAGTAAGCCAAAAAAATATTATCATAAGAACATTTAGATGTAATCTAACAAAATATTATGGGGGATGGGATGGAGTGGGGAGTGGGGTTTTAGGGTGGCAGGGGGTGGGATGGTCAAGGATTGAGGATGGGTGGGGAGGAGACAATACTTATGAAACTTATTTTTCATACTTCCAATAAAAAAGTCATTTTTCTAATTTTTAAGGGATGTGTTTTTCTAGAGAAAATATTCTTCAAAACATTTTAACCAATCAAACATGAGAAAATCAAAAAATATTTTTTGAAAAGTAATTTCCTCCATCCTAACTTTGCACTTTAAACATATCTAGTTGTGTGGTGAGTTATCTAAACTTTTAGTCAATCTTTACATCTAGTTAACTTAGGTATACTGATGTATATAGTTTGCTTATATATATTTTAACATCGTCAAATGTACACAAACAGATTTAGAATTTAAATTTTATATGTTCTTAATTTTTTTATAACAATGTGTTAGATCAATAATACTGGGGGTTAGAATAGAAATCAGCAGAATGGCTTCAAGGCGTGGAGCAATGCCATTGTCCTTAAGGAATATTTGCCTCCACCACAAGGTATGCAAATGGGATTGCGAATTTCCTAGGATACAATGAAACCTTTTATTCGAATTTGTCTTGCACAAACGAATCGAACCACTTGTCACTTAAAAGAAAATCAGATTTGTCTAACTTATAACTATTTTCTGCAGCAAATAAGTATAAGAGATTTGGAGAAGGAGAAGAAGTGCTTGTATATTTTCTTGTTACTTTGACAGTCTATTTATAGACATGAACATGTCTATTCTTAAGAGACACATCAGGTGGTTACATATCTTTTCTTGTTACTTTGAAAGTCTATTTATAGACATGAACATGTCTATTCTTAAGAGACACATCAGTTGGTTACACAACTATTGAAATTTAAACACGATAATTGGTTACACAACTATTGAAATTTAAACAGAGATAACTGTTGATCAATTTATGTAGATAACTGTTTCTGTATCAACTAACTGCCAATTTGAATTTCTTAAAATTCAACTTTGTAATTAAGCAACAGACAAAATTACTAACAATGTAGTAAGATTACTCAACATGTAGTAGGACTATTGCAAAATGTAGCAGGACTATGCAGTAGGACTATAAAACAATGTAGTAGGATTATTGGAACTTTGGGAGACCCATTTGAAAATCCTCCAACAACGAATTCGAGTGCTAATAACTGAGTTCTTAATATAAAATTTATATATATTTAGTGAATTTCATAACACAAATACATAATTTCGGACAAACCTACTTGATTCAGCTGAAGCCGTAAGTAGCTCTCTAGTTCTGCCCCAGCAAACATATGTGATTTAACAACTTAAAAATAAGGTAAAAAACTGTATAACAACCTAAAATACATTGATAATGTAAAGTTTCTGTCACCATTTTTATGTATAGTTTAATGTATTTTTCACGTATATAAATTTAATTTGTTATATAAATACTTTTCCTGTCTTAATTAGTGTAGCACTATTTTACTAAACATACAGTTAAAAAAATGAAGACTTCTAAAAGTTTGTTATCTGAAACAAGCGTCTGGACGAATTTGAATTTTTTCCTTATGCTCCCAAAAATTAAAAATACCCTTGTTCCGCGACTTTGATTTGGAATTTAAAAAGTACTCTCTTTATTTTTATTAATGTGATACAGTTCGAATTTCGAAAATCAAATTTTATTTTGATCATGAGGTTGGACATACAATTTTTAATTTTTTTAAATAATAATTTACATATCTAGAAACTACTACATAAAAGTAGTATAATTCACAATAATTAATAATTTAAAATACTTAAAGGACATAAAAATAAATCACGATAAAAAATTTCTTGTTTGACTCTCATAAAATGAAAGTGTCGCATAAATTGGGACATAGGGAATAGTAATATCCTAGTAGTGGGCCTTCATGGAACACCCACCATCTCAACAACCTTCACTTGTTCGTATCTTTTGGTCTTTCTTTTTTAGCTTGTTCATTTTGATAAAAACTTTTTTTACGAGAAAGGAATAGGAAAGCATCTCTATTTTGTCCTGTCGGGAAATGTTGCACGTTAAAGAATCTAAAGGACACGACTGGCAGTGACAAGTTTGTCAATCGCAAATTAATTAATGATGACATCGTTTGACTTGATTCGAGACTCAAAAATAAATAATTATTGAAATTTGTAATTTTAAATGTCATTAAATATGCATGACTATTAAAAAGAAATTATTAAGTATAAAATGATTTTAAAATGTAGAAATAAATTATTCTTTTTAAACAAAATATTAAAAAATTGGGAGTAAGGGATTAGAAGGCCGGGAATCGAACCTTCACTAACAAGGTAAAATTTCAGGTAATCAATCAACTGAGCTAGTAAAATTCTCTAAAATGGAAAGAAAGGAGGGAGGGGGGAATAGTGTCACATAAAATGAAATGTAGAAATAACAATAAAATAATATTCATTGACAAACATTAGTTGGAGAAGACTTCGAAATGACAATTCTCTACCCCAGCATGCTCATGTATCTTTATGCATTCAATAGCTAACCTATTTTTAAAATCTCCGAGCAATCCACAAAGTATATTTATTGGGGATTTATACTCTGTTTGGACAACCTTTTAAAATCTGCTTATTTTGAAAAATACTTTTTTTAAAAGCTCTTTTAAAAAAAAATACTTGATTCAACGTAATTAAATATATCAAACGTAGTAAGGCTTATTTTAAGTATGTTTGGGGTTGCCAAATCAATCTAAATGAATGCCCTCCTTCTTCATCAAGCTCTGGCATAATGTTTTCATTTGCATAATGGTCAAACTCAACATCAGTGAAACTCAAAATCGTAAGCAGCCCTAATAGGAAAACATCCAAAAACTTACGGCAAATAAAAAGGTCCACAACGTTACAGCAAAAAGAAAATAGTAAAGCTTCCCGTTTACCAATTAACTATAATCTGAAAAGAAAACCTTTTGGTTTACCAATTACTAAAATCTGAGGAGATTTATAATTAACTAAAATTAGTTAAAGCTTTTTGTTTACCAAAACATAGCAGGAGATAGAGATAAACAAAGAAAAGAAGAGCAGATAAATCAAAACTGGAAAGAGATAGAAGAATGAACACGTATGGGTATTTATAATAACGATAGTATACCATACAATATGTAACAACGATCCAAACAAAAAAACGTTAAGAAATTGGGAAAAACACAAAGCACAAAAAACCTTTATATGCAGAATAAATAAAAAAGAACATATTCAAGAAATCATACCTTGTGAAAAATGAGTCGTTGTTCACGTTCAAGGCTTGGTTGAAGGGGATATTGCCGTAGAACCGTTGGGTAACGAATAAGCTGTAGCATATCATATTTATTACTAGGTTTAATTAAGTAGGGTTATTATGGTATATAACTTCTTTTACTAAGGGTATTATTGCCAAGACAGAAATTAAAAACTGCTTCTGCTTTCGAGAAAAAACTATTTTTTTAGCTTCTGAAAAACTGCTTTTGCTACTCCTCAAAAGTACTTATTTTTCTCTAATAACTTGGCCAAACACCTCATGTTTTTTCAAATAAGCACTTATTGGAAAAATAAGTACTTTTGGGAGAAAATAAGCTTGGCCAAACAGGCTATTACTTCTTCTCCCAAAAGGCTAACAGTAGCTTCATATTTCTCATGCTGAACCGCCAAACATTACCATTTCACTGGGTCGTATGTGAATCCAGGTTAGTCGGACCAAAAATGAATTCTCATGTATGAGCTCAAGAGATATGTAGAAAGAAACTTCCCGAGGGCTACTTAAGCCACTTTAGTTGAAATCAGAAGGACGGAAGTTGTCGGATGTTGCTCACTCCTACTATAACTTAACAACCAAAAAGCTTTGTGTCCCCTTCGAAAACACTAAAAATAAACTTAAACACAGACCTTTATTTTTATTATTATAACAAACATGCGTTAAGAGCCCATTACATATTTATAGCAGGGGTACTCAATAATTGAACCAATTTAAAAGCAACCATAAAAAGGTGACACTAATGGGATAAAGGTGCTAACTTGGCCAAGTACTTTTGGCTACTACTTTGTAGTGTCCTAAGCTCATCAACAAAGGACTTCAAATTCTGATCGGATGAACCACCTTCCGCCACTGCTTCGGCCGCTTTCTTCTTCCAATTCAATGCGTTCCCTTTCATCTCTGCCGCCTTAGGACCACTCGTGACATCACGCAAAGACTGTTCAACTTCGTCCCGAGGAACAACCCTATTCTCTGTCACACCTCTGGAAAGTCTTACTCCTATTTTGAATTCATCCACTAAGTACTTAGCATCCGTTACTTGATCGCCCCATTGTGGAAATGCCACGATGGGGACTCCGTTTGCGATGACCTCCATCGACGAATTCCATCCACAGTGAGTCAGGAAACAGGCTAAAGACGGATGTGCTAAAACTTGTTCTTGCAAACACCATTCCACAACTTTTCCTTTATCCCCAACTTTTTCCAAATAGCCTTGTGGCAAGACTACGATGGGGAAGGACGAGTTTTTTCGAGGTGGCTTCATGATCCACAAGAAATTTAGCCCCGAATTCAATAAGCCATAGGCGATTTCATCGACTTGTTCTTGATTCGGAACAACAATACTTCCGAAAGAAATGTATACAACAGAGGATGGTGGCTTGGAATTGAGCCATTGGGTGATTGAGATATCAGCCTTCACTAGGTCAGCACGAACATCTTCCTCGATTTTTGGATCATCGACTAGTAGTGGACCGACGGTCTTGATGGGCAAAAAATTGGACATGTAGTCCACCACTTCTTTTTCGAGCTCCTCGAATGATTCGATGAAAATCCGAATAGGTTTAGAGAGGTAATTGAATTGTCTCAAAATGGCATTTGCTAAGACAGGAAATGGATTAGATGGTAGCAAGAAGCTAGGAAGTTCATCCCACTTGAGAATTGGCATGTTAGGCAAATGAACATCAATTTTTGGATTTGATTCATTCGGGAAAGGTGCAAGATTGAAATGATAGTGATAATAAGCAGAGAAACTAGCACAAGATTGGACCCAAAGGACAGCACAAGGTATACCGAGGCTATCAGCCACATCACATACCCATGGAATAAATGGATTGTTGATTAGACATGAAACAGGACGCCCTTTCGCTTCGTTTTCTTTTAGCATTGCAGGGAGCACTTGTCTCCCTATAGCTTCGAGATTCGCCAGCTCTATCTCGAGCTGGTGATTCTCTTTAGGCTGAGTGTATTCCCAACCATCGAAGAACTCGAATCTAATGAAACCATCTCCATAAGGAGTTGGCTCATCACTAATTATGTTGTTGTTGGCTGCTCTTATGTCCTTGCCAACACATTCGGGTGCGCAAAAGCTGACTAGGACACCACTCGAGGCGAGGCGTTTGCCAAGTCGGAGCAATGGATTGACATGTCCTTGACCAGGAAATGATATTAGAAAGACATGAATGATTGAATCCAAATTGGTACCTTGAGATCCCATTTTTCAATAGTGATTACTGATTAGCTATAATGAAAATCTAGCAGCCAGAGAAGGAATATATAGCAAGTGGTGTTTAGTCTTTCGTTATTAGTGAATAAGTACTTTATTGTTCGTTTCTATGTGCGCGTGCGTTGTACGCTGCGTTATTAATAGTATAATGTTTCATCGCATCTTGGCCCTAATTAATCAATCATCCAAATACATTGTGAATGTATGTCTTTATATTCATATGGTTTTGCTAACATGATAGTTTATGGATGAGTTAGAATTTTGTGTTTATGGGTTCTGAATAAAATATTTATATATATAAAGTTTTAATACAAATACATGGTGTAAGTCAAAGCTACTGAGTTCTACCGATTTGCAGATTGTGTTGGCTCTGCCCCTACATGCTACTGCCACATTTTAATTTATGTGAACTTATTTGATTGGGGAAAAACTTACCTCATCTGGTGTTTACACAACACTCATAGCAGTGGCGGAGCCAGAATTTCTACCGAGGGGGTTCAAAATATAAAAAAGTAAACATACGAAGAAGCCTAAGGGGGTTCAACATCTACTATATATACATAAAAAATAATTTTAATCTTATAAAAACAGTATTTTTTTCTGCCGAGGGGGTTCGGATGAACACCCTCTGCATAGTGTAGCTCCGCCACTGACTCATAGATGCATGACATTTGTTTACTAGTAGACTATTATCATTTTAAAAAGGTATTCTTACCCTATTAAATCACTTAGTCATGGTAACTTAATGTAGTTTGATATAAATATTGGTGCAGATAAGTAGTTGCATTTGATTGGGCTTAGAGATTGGTGCAGTTAAGTAGTTGCATTTGATTGGGCTTAGAGATTGAGAAAGAACGAAACATGTTATTCGATACTTGTGTTCTTAAATGTTTCATACAGTAGTATTCATATGATTATAATACTTTTGAATGTTAACCATGTAATAATATTTGTGTGGATGGATTTATTTTATTTTATTTTATTGGACGTAGGTAATGTTGTGGTTCAAGGGGGTAATGTCAACAATTCATAGTTTAAGTTTAAACTGATAAAAGGTTGATAGCTTAGGAGAATTTTTAGGTATTATCTCAACAAAACACAATTAGACTGTTAATTCTAGAAGAGGAGAAAGTAAAAATTGCAGTCATTCTCTTCTAATACTGCTACATAATAAATTAAAGTTTTAAAACACCTCGGAATATACCAAAGAATAGAGCCAGAAAACGAATAATTGCAATGTAACAGAAGTTCCATACCTCTTTTTATTATAAAAAAAAAAAAAAAAAAATAAACAAAGAAAAGCCGAAACATCTTTTCTGTAATTAGACTAAGTCAAATTATTTTTATAAACATTTGGAAAGTATTATTTTCTAAACAAGCGGAGACGGTTGACAACAGCTATTAAAAGTCACTACATAGGTGATAACTGTTAATCTAAAAATCCCTAATTAAAAATGGGAAATTCACTAAACAAAGAGAATTCACAGTCAGCTTTCACACGTTTAGTAGTGTGCATTAACCCTAACAAGATATATAAATTAGTCAAGGAAAAAAGTGATGATAAGTTATTCAAAGAATTAGCAAAGATGATGAAGTGGGTTAGATGTCCTAATTGCAAATTCTTCATTGAACGTTTTAGTGGATGTGATGATATGTATTGTAGGTATGTTTTCTCTTGTTCTTATTTTTTGTTTAATTTTAAGGGTATCTAAGTGTGTATATATATCATACGAATTTCACAATGAGCTTTTGATATATGTGTCCCAGTACTGATCCAAAGAAGGAGGATATTAAAAATAAAAAAAAAACAAAAAAAAAAACACCTACCTTTTGAGAATGCAATTTTTTTTTATTTTTAAAGTTTTGTTTAGAAAGAATTTCTAAAATTTAAACTCGTACCGTATGCCTCCTTAATGGTCTCAATTATTTGATGAGCATGTTTATATTTATCTAAGGGGACAAGTTTCTTCTTATGTATTAATGTTACTTTTTTTCTTCTATTTTATGTGTCAAAACTACATTGTTTTGTTTTATTTTATTTTCATTGGAGATGAGTATTTAATCCGTTCATGTTACTAAATTTTATAAAGTTTTATCCAGATAAACCATGAAGAAAAAAGTACAAAATGTATGTATTCTTTATCGTTTTTTTACTTGTGCAAAATTTTTATACATGAAGGATCAGAAAGGAAATAGCAAAATTGACAATTAGGCTTAGATACGTCAACTGTGTCTAAATTACTACTATATATAAGGGAGAATACCAATTTTTTGTAGTCCTCACATGATCTTTTTTGCCTCTTTTTACCCCTAATTAAATTTCTATGACTTTGAAAATGCTCACACAATTTATTAATTTTGAGAACTTTAGGGACTTATTTTATGCCACCAAAAATGGTGCCATATGGAAAAGCATTTTTTTGCGCGGATTGCCCTTCTTTTGGGTTGGTCTTTAAATTTTGCCCCTCAAATTTGTGGTCTTTAAATTTTGCCCCTCATATATGTGGTCTTTAAGTTGTGCCCTTCGCTTGGAAAAGTGGGCGAATACATGAAGTTCTAGGTTCGAACCCCCGCCGCATAAAATAAAAAAATAATTTCGCAAGGGGATCGGGGAGTGTATGCCGATCCGGCATATAATCTTTAAGGAAAAGCTAAAGTTATGCCGGATCCGGCATAACTAAAAGTCTGCCCCATAAGACAGAATTTTTCTCGACATAGTTTAGTTATGCCTTATGGGCAGAATTTTAGTTAAGGCATAACAAAATTATGCCCCATAAGGCAAGAACTTTTCCTTAAGGCATAGACTTTGCCTTATAAGGCAAAGTTTAAGTTATGCCTTAAGGAAAAGTTCCGCCTTATGGACATACTTTTAGTTATGTCTTTGGGGCATACTTTTTAGTTAAGGTATATATATATGTAAATTTTATATATATATATATATATATATATATATATATATATATATATATATATATATATATATATATATGCCTCAAGGCAAGAGTCTGCGAGAGGGCATAGAAAATTTAAACTTTGCCTTATAAGGCAAACTTTTAGTTATGCCTTAAGGAAAACTTACGCCTTATGGGATACTTTTAGTTATGTTTTATAGGGCACACTTTTAGTTAAGGCATTACTAAAAGTTTACCTTGAAAAGTTATATATATATATATATATATATATATATATATATATATATATATATATATATATATATATATATATATATATATATATAAGGCAAAAACGCCCCCTCCCGGAGGGGGCATAAATAATTTAAACTCGCTTTGCAATTTTTTTTTAAATTTTTGACCGAGCGGGATTCGAACCCGAACCCATGGGTTTTAGCCGAAGGGCAAAATTTAAAGACCACAAATATGAGGGGCAAATTTTAAATACCACCCCAAAAGAAGGGCAATTCTGCGAATTGCCCATGGAAAAGTTTATTATGGCCCTCACAAAACATACTCATACATTTTTCAGTCTTTTATGAGGAAATATTATTAAACTTGTTTAAAATTATATTTTCCTTCAAATTTATTTTATACAAGTAAAAAATTATCATGTCGTTCAAATTCTATATTATATAGGCTTAATTATTCAATTAAAATATGATTCTTATAACACTATTTATTCTGAAAATGTTTGAAAAAACACTATAGTTAAAGAACATAAAGTTTGATTTCCGAATAGTAACAATACTAGACAATTACAAAAAATACATTTTTTTTTTTACTTTTTTAATATTAAAATATTTTGTAAAATACTGGAAAATCAATATTTTATATAATTTAAGACAAAATAGTTAAATTCAACATGAAAAAATATTACAAATGTAGATTTCATAAAATGGTTCATTAAATTAAGAAAAAGAAAAAAATGTAATTTAACATGCATCTTTTGGAAGGAACAAGAAATTTTAAAATAAGATAATTTTATTGACTTTTTAGTATTTTTTGTGTGATTTAATTTGAAAGAACATCTACAAAAATATCTTGTAATATTAAGGCTTTTAATTATTCATATTTCTTTATAAGTTAACTTTATTATTTCATCATACAACAATACTTTCGCATTAAATATTTTTGACATTAATCGAATACTGTTATATCTTTTGGTAAAAAATAAGTTATCCAGTATGACTTCAATTCAAAGAAACAAATGAAATTAATTTAACATATAAAAAGCTCATTTGGATCATCGGAGACTTTAATTTCAAAAAATTTAAGTAAAATAAAAATTAGAAGAGCTTTCAATTGTTTGATTTTTTTTTTTCCTTTCTAAAAAATCTAACTTTCAGATACGTTTTTATACTTTAATATTTTAGAACTGTTTTAAAGTGTCAAATTGATGTTAAAAAACTAAAGAAGCAAGAGCAGAAAAAAAAATCTAAAATTGAATTTTTAACGTCGTTTTGGGCTCGGGCTTAGCACGGGCTAAATGACACTAGTATTAGAATAGACCAACAAGGAAATTTTTTGTTGTACAGGATAGTACTGTATCATTTAGTGGTGTATTCACGAGCGGATTTAGAATTTAAAATTTATGGGTTCCTACAATGATCTTAAAGTAACAAATAATGAAAATTTAATACACAATCAAACACTTATACTACTTCTATCTCAATTAATGTGATATTTTTCATTTAGAAAGAGTCAAACAAGAAAATCTTTGACCGTGATTTATTCATATGCTCTTTAAATATTTATTGTGACTTATAATACCTTTTATCGAGTTTCTAAATATGTAAATTATTTTTCAAAAAACTTAAAAATTGTATGTCCAAATTTATGGTCAAAATAAAGAAATTTGACTCTTGAAATCCGAACTATATCACATAAGTTGGAACAGAGGGAATATGTATTTTGTGAATTTTTTAGTATAAATACACAATATTTAAGTAAAAACTATGAAATTCACGTGAACTCATTGATTGAAGGCTAAATCATATCTGCTTTTTCGAGTTCATACACCTTGAATTCTGATTATTCTGCAGCTTACTTAATGAATTCTCTGATTTTCCAAGGAAATGAGAACATTTGCCCTCTTGCAATTTGAATAGAAGAAAATGACTTTTTCAGATCTCTTGTGTATAAAAAATAAAGATCTCTTATAAAAGAGTTATAAAACCAAAAAGAATTTGTAAAGGGCTAAAAAACAATTTTCCCGACTTTTTCCTTCTTTTTTTTATTAACCGGATGAAATGATATTGGATTTTTTCATCAAAATGCAGATGTGGTACCCATTTTTGCTACCAGTGTGGAAGAGAGACGAATAGATGTTCTTGCACAGAGCATGGCTTTGACTAATTACGCGTTATAAACAGCCATTTTCAAGAAATTGCATGCTATTACTGAATGTGTCATCTAAGCAAATTACATTGTATTTTTTTTATTCCTTGCTTAAACTTATCAAGTTTTGTGTTTTTGTGTGTGTGTGTGTGTGTTTTTTTTTTTTTTTCATTTTTCAAGTTTTAATTCATAGATAAATAATCTCATTAGGGATAAAACGAAAAGTTTAGAATTAAAATATCATAGAAAGATTTATTATTTTTGGAATTGGCCAAAAAAAAAAAAAAAAAAAAAAAGAATATCACATAAATTGGGATAGAAAATGTATTATTTATGAGTTAGATGGAATTGAAGTTTACTGCTGTGATGCAGAATTTAAATGTAAACAAATATTTGCCTCCTTGAATCTTTCTACTATCAGAGCCCAGAGACCTCCTATACCCAAACAAATACTCACTCTCTTCATGTTTACTTGATAATATATTCTTTGGTTGGTTCGAAATAGAATGATAAATTTTAAATTTGAAAATAATTTAACTTAAATTTTATCTTTTACCTAATGAAAAAAACATTTATCAATCATTTTTAAAAATATTTAATACTACAAATTTCGAAAGTGTTTAATACTACTAATTCTGCCTTCACCTTTCCCCTATTTGTCAAGCTGTCTCCCCTTATTGCTTCCATTTGCATTTCTATTTTAGCTTACTTGTTCTTTCTTCTTTAAAGAAAGTGGAAAACATTATGTGTGACATCATACTATTCCCTCTAGCCGAAGTTCGCCCAAAGAAGTATTATGTCTACTTACATTTCCCTATCCGTGGGGCACCCACACAAAGCATGGGCTGATCTAGGTAGAAGTAAGGGATCTGAATCTCTTTCGTTGGAAAATTACAATGTGTATATAGGTGACATTATATATATACACATTTCATTCATCCTTTCCACTCAAACATGCTTAGCTTTTTTATGGCCATGTGCTATCCAAAATTCATAAACATCTATGAGTGTAACTCCAGCTTTCAATCTAAGTGACACCACTACTATGTTCATATAGGTTTTGTCACATTTGAGACACTTGTTCCTTGAACTGAACTTCATTAAGAGTATAAGAACTCAATCCTCTATTCTGTGACAACCAGTACTAGTATATCTCTTACTTAAGTACTGAAACATCCACCTATCAATAATTTGTTGTTACCCTTTGAACCCATAACTATTCATTTCATAGTGGTGGGTAAGATTACCATTATTGATGAACCTAATTAAGGAATTTTAAATTTAATCAACTCGTGGTTGATTTTCACCAACTTCCTTCTAAGAGTTTTAGTAATTGGATAGCCTAAATTAATTGAAAAGCGGACCCTTCAGTCGAATTATTTTCCTTTTAGTTCGTCCTTTGTGGTCTTCGACTCGTCACCTCGTCCAATCGTCATATGCTCCAAAATCAATCACTTTAAGCACAGTTTTCCATCGTTTGTCATCATCGTACCTATACACATGAAATATAACGACATAAGTTCAAATACGACGATTGCATCATGAATTAAGCGATAAAAGTCATAAGAGTAGGATGTAAAATGACACAAAACATGATATTTGTGCCAAATATAACCACCCCCCACTTAGACTTTGCTCGCCCTCGAGCAAAGTCAAACCAACACTAAACTACACTTCTAGCCTAACTCATTCAAACAAAGTTTGCAAGGATTCGGCTAGTATGGCTATCTCAAAAGAAAGATTTCAAAACCAAAACAATGAGCCGAGTTGCGAAAGCCATGCCAAAGATTTAAAAACTTTCAAATTTTAGCACCAAGGACCACCTTCTTAAAAAAAAAAACACTTCACTTTTAAAACCAATTGACCCAACGACACCACTTTAAAACATGTAAGCAACCTTATGATCAAGAAATCAACACTTCACCACTCTATTGCTAATTATGTGCCCGCACCAAAAGAAAGTAGTCCATATCTCTCAAGAATCACATATGTTTAGATCAATGGACATAAAATCAATAATTAAGCTCACTCTCACAAAGAATATCACATGCAAAGTACGGCATACCATAGGCTTTCCCGTAGTGTAACCATTCCACTAATACAAGTAAGACGAACCTAGAATCAAGTAGGACTTCGAGGGTTGTAATGTAGGCTAAGGGACGGGTAGGAATTATTTGGATAATAGGGACTATCCTCCCTAAGCACTTTAATACATATACTTCTATCATTCTTGCACAATTTCTTCATTAGCCCTTATTCAACATCGACCAACCTTTAAATTTCTCCCAATTCACCCATTTTCTTTGTTTAAGCACCACTCTTTTTTTAAAAAGTCGCACAAGTTAGAAGGGAACTTTTTCGCTACATTTTTTTTTTCGTTTTCAAATTTCTTTCTTTTCTCTCTTTTTTTTTTCTTTCAATTCCCAACTAACAAGTGAATTAGTTCTTTTCATTTGGTGCTCCCATTGTCTTCCAAGATTACAATTAACAACCATTTTCCCTCTTTATTTCACATCCCAACTCCCATTATACATGTAAATGATTAAAGTGCTCATAGAGTATTTACATCAAAAATCAAGTTTTATAGAACGAAGGGGTAAAGGCTAATTAACTGCTATCAAAGAAAAGGCTAAAGGCTCAAAAGGGTTAACTAGGGTGCTATTTACAAATTGGTGGGATAACGTTTTAGGATTTTTAGTGACTAATCAAAGAAACACCTCTATCATTTTCTAGGCTCAACTGAACTTCATTTCGCTTTGTGAACACACAGGGAAAGTTCTAGACGTCAATACCAAACATGAATTAGAATGCAAAACCTTACTCACACATGGCACACAATCAACGCAAGAGGGATCCGGTTGTCCTTCGAATCAAACAACAATGAAAATCAACAATGCCAAGTGGGTCATACGAGTCAAATAACGACTATTTTGCAAGTGCTTTCAAGAAAAGTGATACAATTTTCAAGGCATTCTTTCACAAAGGGAAAAATTCAAGATCACTCATATGCCAATACTTCACCTAACCCGTGCAC
>NC_081342.1:61182560-61208153 GCF_029784015.1 Lycium ferocissimum
TCCATACCGTCCGTACGCGACTATATCCACAAACAAATCGCCACTATTAGCCTTTTCACTAAAGAGCTCTTGAACATTTACTCTCTTCATTTCATACGTACCAAGATCCAAGCACATATCCTATACCCACTTACAAATTCAATTGATTATCCGATTTCGGGGTAAACAAACTGTATGTTTAGTAAAATAGTGCTACATTAATTAAGACATGGAAAGCATTTATATAACAAATTAAATTCATATACGTGAAAGAATACATTAAACTATACATAAAATGGTGACAGAAACTTTACATTATCAGTTTATTTTAGGTGGTTATACATTTTTTAACCTTACTTTTACGTTGCTAAATCACTTACATTTGCAGGGGCAGAACTAGAGAGCTACTTACGGCTTCAGCTGAATCAAGTAGGTTTGTCCGAAGTTATGTATTTGTATTATGAAATTCACTAAATATATATAAATTTTATATTTAGAACTCAGATATTAGCACTCAAATTCGTTGTGTTGGAGGATTTTCAAATGGATCTCCCAAAGGTCCAATAATCCTACTACATTGTTTTATAGTCGTACTTATAGTCCTACTACATTTTGTAGTATTCCTACTACATGTTGAGTAATCTTACTAAATTGTTAGTAATTTTGTCTATTGCTTAATTTCAAAGTTGAATTTTAAGAAATTCAAATTGGCAGTTAGTTGGTACAAAAACAGCTATCTACAGAAACAGATCAACAGTTATCTCTGTTTAAATTTCAACAATTGTGTAACCAACTATCGAGTTTAAATTCCAAGATGTGTTTCTTCAGAATAGACATGTTCATGTCTATAAATAGACTGTCAAAGTAACAAGAAAAGATACAAGAACTTCTCCTTCTCCAAATCTCTTATACTTATTTGCTGCAGAAAATATTTACTCCCTCCGTCCCAAAAAGATTGTCCTCTTTTGACTTGGCACAAAGTTTAAGAAATAAAGGAAGATTTTTTAAATTTGTGATCCAAAACAAGCCTTAGATATTTGTGTGGTTATAAATCATCTCATAAAGTTAAATTGTTTCTAAATATAGAAAGGGGACAATCTTTTTGGACAAACTAAAAAGAAAAGGAGGACAATCTTTTTGGGATAAAAGGAGTATAAGTTAGACAAATCTGCTTTTCTTTTAAGTGACAAGTGGTTCGATTCATTTGTGCAAGACAAATTCGAATAAAGGGTTTCATTGTATCCTAGTAAATTTGTAATCCCCTTTGCGTATCTTATGGTGGGGGCAAATATTCCTTAAGGACAGTGGCATTGCTACACACCTTGAAGCCATTCTGTAGATTTCTATTCTAACCCCCAGTATTATTGATCTAACACGTCGTTATAAAAAAATTAAGAACACATAAAGTTTAAATTCTAAATTCGTGTGTGTACATTTGACGATGTTAAAATCAATTTAAGTTTAAAGCATAATCAAGCTATATACATCAGTACACCTAAGTTGACTAGAAGTAAAGATTGACATAAAGTTTAGATAACGCACCACACAACTAGATATGTTTAAAGTGCAGAGTTAGGGATGGAGGAAAATACTTTTCAGAAAATATTTTTCTATTTTCTCATGCTTGATTGATTAAAATGTTTTAAAAAATATTTTCTCTAAAACACTAAAAATGAGGAAAATAATTTTTCTATTGGAAGTATGAAAAACAAGTTTCATAAGTATTGTCTTCCCCACCCATCTCCAATCCTTGACCATCCCACCCCCGCCACCCTCGAACCCCCACTCCCCACCCCATCCCATCCCCATAATATTTTGTTAGATTACATCTAAATGCTCTTCGAATAATTTTTTTTTTTTTTTTTTTTTTTTTTTTTTTTTTTTGCTAACTTACCGAACACTAGAAAATGAGTAAGAAATTTACTTCTTTTTCCAAAAAAATATTTTCTAGAGAAACATTTTTCATAAAACATCTTCCTTCCTACCAAGCACACCCTTATATATAATCCGTCTTGAGGGTTTTTTACTGATCTCCAAACTTCCCATAACAAATTTAATACTTTCATTCATCATTCAAGAATTCTTAAATGTTATTTTCCAGATTCTCCGGCTATCATTAAACACTACTTGGCAGTAGGAAACCATATGTCAGTTGGGACACATGTGCCTAGTAGTAGTATAGTCGATATAAAAAGAAGAATGTTGAAAAATGAATATTATATTCGTATTCTTCAGATAGTAATACCCTATAGTTACGGAGTCTTTGATTCCGGTCTCTGTTTTTAGTGTCACTTCTGTCGCCTTCCAATTATTGTAACTTTCTATATTTCAACTTTCGTTGAAGAAAGAAAAACCTAAAAACGAATACTGGCGGCTAAAGAAGAGCCCGGAACTTAAATGACCCAAAAAAATACACTCTCTGTTTCAATTTATGTGAATTCATTACTATTTGGAAAGTCTTCGAGGTGATTCTTTGACCACGTTTTCCTTACATTTTTTCTAAATTATTTGAATTATAAATTATCATGACTTATAGTACTTTTAATATAGTTCCTAAATATATAAATTTTATTTTTACAAACTTGAAAAATACACTCTCTGTTTCAATTTATGTGAATTCATTACTATTTGGAAAGTCTTCGAGGTGGTTCTTTGACCACGTTTTCCTTACATTTTTTCTAAATTATTTGAATTATAAATTATCATGACTTATAGTACTTTTAATGTAGTTCCTAAATATATAAATTTATTTTTACAAACTTGAAAAATCTATGTCAAAATTATAAAGTTTGACCCTCGTACTCCGAAAAGGTTCACATAAATTGAAACGGAGGGAGTAAGAAATGAACCAAAATACGCAAGAAAAAGAGTGATACCAAAGTAACCTTAACGCAGGAATTTCCTGCGTTAAGCAAGTCAATAATTTTACTGATTTTTCAATAAATTTACTGTCCATCCGTACTTGATTTGACGTAAAGTTGCATGGCGCAATAATTTGTTGCATTATATGGTACCTTTAAACTCATTCAAACCTTATATAAGCGAATTTTGAACGAAAGGAAAACACAAAGATACATCCAACTTGTAAATTGATAAAAAATGGATGATGTTCCAACTGTTAGGGTTTCTTTGTTTTGGGACGGAGAGATTATTTATGAGTCTAATAGTTTGCGTCATAATATTCCTCCAAAATACCATGTTAGGTTTTCCACTTGACCTAAAACATTCAAGACTAGTCAAAGCGTTGTATAGTAGACTTAGAGTTAGTAGGCAAGAGCTTGATTTAACTGTAATAGGGAGATATCCAATATCTTTTTCACCGCAAGGATTAGTTAGTTATGGCGTGTGGAATATCATAGACGATGCCTCTTTGACTGATTATTTGAAGGCGCCGAATGATTATAGGGAATGTAACACTTTGAACGTCCTTGAGATGTATGTCGAGAAGGTCCCCATAAATTGTCTTGAAGTCCCGGCTAGAGCTCCTCGGAATTTTATGGTAAAGTGGATTAGGAAAGAGAACAACCGAATTCTAGCATGACATTGTAGATTTTACATACTCAAGTTGGCCGAAGAACGAGTATCATCAACTGGTAGGGAACTAACATCTACAGAAAGAAGATTTGTCTTAAGAAACCCAATATATTTATCTAAGGACGATATTGACAACTTCAATTCTGATGATTAAGAATATTGTGATTTTAATTATATTTTTAATTTATGATGATGTCATTAATTTGAAGAATATTAGTATGTTTAGTTTTGCATTTATTCTTATATTTTATTATTTACTTACTTAAGCGTGTTAGAATTGACAAACATTATATACATAAAATTACATACAAAGTGCAACGATAGAAAACACAAATAAACCACTACATAAAAAGTGACGATTGCATAATACATTAGAAAAACCATAGAAAATACATAATGCATAAAAAATAAAACTACTAAAAATAAAAACAAACTACATAGGAAATAATAAACCTAACCGACAATGCAACATTTCAAAATTACAAATAACAACAAGAGACTACAAATCATCCTCCAAAATTTCACTTTCTCTTTCAAAGCATTTGTCTCGCGTTGCGAGTCTCTAAGATTATCCTTGAAAGAACTCTTTTTTTCTTCCAATTCTTTGAGCAACATCTCAACAAGTTCAATTTTTTCTAGAGCTTCCCTAAGTTGACACTGCAAATCAAACTTCACGGTATCTATATTGCTTCGTGTAGTCGCGGTATCTCTATCAACCGGAGGCTTTTTATACTTCACCTCCACCGTTTTATCCACAGGAACTTGATTTTCCCATCGAAAATATATGGACCAACCATTTGCCTAATAAAATAACAAATAAAAAATAAGTTTTGTAAAGTAGAAAATGTAGACAATCTAACAAAAACTCTATTAAAAGTTGTAAAATAAACTTACTTCGAGTACTTTACAAGGCCAAAAACAACGGTCCGGATTTTCTGAGGTCCTTGATATTTTGAGCTGGCAATATACATTGCAATAACATACGTCGGGTTCTATAGCATGAAACGATGATTCAGAGTTTTGAGACGTGACTTATGGGGGGCGGGGGGGGTGTAAAGTATGGTAAAAGAGTGAAAATGGAGAAGTGTTGGAAAATGGAGGTTCTGCCCTAGTTTTAATGACTTGTTTAAAGCAAGAAATTCCTGCGTTATACAAGGCCCTATAACGCAGTAATTTCCCGCGTTATACAAGGCCCTATAACGTAGTAAGTTCCTGCGCGAAAGGACTTAACTGAGTCGTTACAGTTAAGTCCTTTAACGTAGGAATTTCCTGCGTTAAGGGTACTTTGGTATCACTTTTTTTTCTTGGGGTATTTTAGTTCATTTCTTCTTTGTTAGGTCATTTAGGTTCCAGACTCCTAAAAAACATATTTTTTTTATTGTTTGATACTCATAGTCAGAGTTAGGGTATCGTAAGCGGTTCATCAGAACTTTCTTTATTTACTTCTTTATATTTTAAACTCATTAGGTAAATATTCTGACTCCGCCACCGCAAATAATACCAAAGATTTATTGTCCCAAGGTCAGGGCCGGCTAGAGGGTAAGGCCTCTAAGGCCATTGCCTAATTTGGGGGCCTCATTTTCTAATTATAGTATGTGTATATGTTATTTTAAAAAAAAAAATATTAAAAAGTATGGTGTAGAAACTATGAAATATTTACTTCCTCCATTAAAAAAATATTGGTATCTTTCACTTCTCGAGAGTTAATTTGCTTGATATTCAAAGCTCAATTAGATTTGATTAATTCAATATTTACAAGTTAGATATTCAAAAACTATATGAAAAGTACTGTAAGTTGCAATTTTTCTCATATCAATATGATGAAAAAATACATATTAAAAATATTGATCAACATGTATACAATTTGACTCTTTAGAAACGAAATATGGCAAGTATGTTGGGATGGAACTAGTCTAAAAAAGAACTATTTTGAAATTATGATTGACATAATTGTTGGGAAAAAAAAATCATTTATATCTTTACATTACCTCTGAATATAAATCTTTTTGGGTCATCTACATTTGTCATTGGAATAAATGATGTAAAATAAGTTAAGGGCTTCATATTGCATTGGCTTTAGGCCACCAAATTTATTGAGTCACCCCAGCCAAGGTACAAAAGAGATGTACTAATATCTAAGATCGGACAGCTATGGTTGTCTTTATACAGATTTATGGGCAAGAATCGCAAGATGATATAAATCACATATCAAGGAAATTTATGTAAAATGAAGTTTAGGATCGAGATTCACAAGTTTTTCTTTAGAGAATGTTATCACATGACTTCGGCTTAATAGATGTTAGAAACCCCAAAAGTATTTGTTCTTTATTTCTCGCCACTATTTCTATTATATTTATAATTAGTTTACTGCATCCAATTAGGGTTTTGAAAGTGAATTCTAGTATCCAAATGGAGTTTAAGTTCATTTTTTTGTGCGGAATTCCCTTCAAAGGCACTGGTCTTTAATTTTTGTCCCTTCAAATTTGATTTTTTAAATTTTTATCCTTCGCCTAAAATTCATGAGTTCTTGATTCGAACTCCCGCTCAGTCAAATATTAAAAAAATAGGATAATTACATGGCATAACTAACTCTAATGCTTATTTAGATTTAGTAGCTATAGTTTAGATTAATTACATCCTATAGCTAAAAGTAATATACGTTAAATACAATTAATAAACATATATATTTAATAAGAATACGTATCATCACATTATTCACTAACCCAACCCCTCTCTCTCTCTCTCTCTCCCCTCTTCTCTTCCCCCACTGCTCCGGCGAGGAGCTTCCAGCTCCGGTGAACCGGAGCAGCCGTCTCTCCGGCGTCTTCTCTGAGTATTTGTCGTCTCCTCCGTCTAGATCTGATCGGCGTCAATCGTATTCTCTGTCTTCTCCGTTTTGCTACAGATCTGACCGGAAAAAAACAAGTTTTAAAGAAATTGCACGGTTTGCCCTCCAAATGATTTTGTGGTGGTTGTTTCTGCCGTGCGCGGTGGTGACTTGCCGGATTATGGAATCTTCTGGAATTGCTAATGTTGTATGACGGGAAGGAAACTAGAGAAAGTGTGCATGTTAGAATTGTAACACTCAAAGCGTAAGCGTATGTTAGACCCCCTCCTTTTTCCATTTTCTAGGCTTAGCAAGTTTTGTAGCAGTGTATTCATTAATTTTTGCCGGATCTGGAAATATTTTCCGGTACCGGATCTGGAAAATAGTGTTTCTTTATGAGTGTATTCAATAATTTTTTAGCATACAATTCAGTGTATTCATTAATTTTTTAGCATACAATCCAGTGTTTGGGGTGTATTTTATTTTTTGTATTTAATATTTGAGTGTATCCGTTAAATTTTAGTGCAAAATTGTGTTTGGGGTATATTTTATTTCTTGTATTTTGAAGATATTTTTTTTGTATACAACCGATTTTAAATATAATAAAGTGAATCAAAAGTTAAAAAAGTAGCTACAAATGAATACAGTTGAGTTGAATACATTTGATTGAATACAACTTAGTTGAATACATCTGACTTGAATATAACGAAATCTGAATTTAATACAACAAAATCTGACTCAACCGAATTTTGAATACAATCCGATTTTTTAATACAATCTACTGTAGCTACGAAATGTAATTAGTTAAAATGTAGCTATGCCCAATTTAAAACCCCTAAATGTTAGTCATTTATGTAAAATTCTCAAAAAAAAAAAAAATCGCAAAGAATGATGTCCGTAGCAAAGTTAGGCTTATTCGGTAGGCGTAAATTTGCCTTTAGGCAAAGTAAGGCAAATTTTTGCCCGAATAGGCCTAATTTTTTCCCAAAACTAGGCCTATTGGGACAAAAGTTAGACCTTAAGGCAGAGGTTGGTAAAATTTCAACTAAGCAAAAAAAAATTGCCTGAAGATAGAGTTTGAAACTCTCATTTTGCGAATCTAAACTCTAACTTGCGATTTTTTTTTTTTTTTAATTTTTGACCTAGCGGGGTTCAAATCACGAAACCAAGATTTTTACTAAAGGGCAAAAATTAAAGAACAGTGCCTTTGAAGGCAATCGTGCAAATGACCCATTTAAGTTTCTTTTTTTTTTTTTTTTTTTTTTTTTGCGCGGATTATCCTTCCTTTGGGTTGGTGTTTAATATTTTTACTTCAAATTGGTATTTTTAAGTTTTCCCTTGCCTAATACCCCGAGATTGTGAATCAAACCCCAAATTTCAAGAAAAAAAAAATTGCAAGGCGAATTTGGCAAATCGACCATGATTGCAAACTGTCCATGCAAGGCGAATTTGGGTCTTAAGGACAAAAGTTAAAGACCACCCCCAGCGAAGGGCAATCCTGCAAATAATGGGCTTCACAGCCCTTATTATGATGGGGCAATTCGGCGAATGCCCTTATTTGGGGCGGTCTTTAATTTTTGTCCCTCAAATTGGTGGTCTTTAATTTTTGTCCTTTGCCTAATACCATGGGGTTTGAGATTCGAACCCCGGCTCGGTCAAAAAAAAATTCGCAAGGTAGAGTATTATAGCAAACTTAGGCCTATTCGAGCTAAAGTTAGGGCACATGGCGGTGAATTGCACGTCAGCAAATTTCAAACTCTACCTTAAGGGCAAACTTGCCTTTTGGCGGTAATTTTGCATTCGAGCGACGATGCTTAAGGCGAGTTTCGCAGCAAAACTGCGCTTGCAAATCCAAGGTCTACCTGGCTAAAAAAAATTAAATTTTTGACTGAACAGGGGTTTGAATTCAGAACCTAAAAGTTTTAGGCACAGGACAAAAAATAAAGAACAACAATTTGAGGGACAAAAATTAAAGACCAGTGCATTTGAAGGGCACTCCGCACAAAAAAAAAATGATTATGATGAGTGGACCAGCTCTAAAACCCCCGACACATTTTTCACTCAAAAGATTGAACTTGTTTTTTAACAAATTGCACCGTTTTCCCTCCAAATGTGCTGATATCGAACTAATGCCTAGTGAGACATAAGTTCTTCAAGAGTGCAGAACATAACTTGTTTATGATGCGAAAATATAAACATATACTCTGCCAAAAATTGTTTCCCTAAAAATTAAAGACCAACACCAAATAGGGACGAAAGTGCAAACGAGCCAACTTTTTCTACATCTGCCAAATTTGAATTGGCTTGAAGTTGAGTATTTATGTAATTAAGTTTTAACCCTGCATTCCTTTGGTGTGTTTTGTGAGCTGTGATATACTCCCTCCATCGCATATTACTTATCCACTTTCTCTTTTACACACCTTTTAAACAATCATAAATAAATGTATACTTTTACAATATTGCCCTTATCTCTCTCCAATAAATTGTACTTTAATCAATATTGACTACTTTAAAAAGTAATTAATGCTAAGATCAAAATAGGAAAATTTTAACTAATTCTATCTTGATTTTATAAATGAACATGTATTTAGGGACGGATATTTTCAGTAACGTGGACAACTAATATGAGACAGAGGGAGTATAACTTTATCACTTTAACATACAGTTGGACATATTTTAAGTTTATTCTTTTCCCTAGGTACATAACATGTCTCACCAATTCTGCTTGATCGAAACGGTTAATCTACCGTAGCTGTTGGAAATAGCGAATTTTACTAATAGGAATCCCAATTATGAGCTGTGCAATTTCGGACACAGGTATAGTTTATTTAAGAAGTAAACTAGGGGTGGCAAAGCATACTTTTTTCGAAACATGTTGCATAGTCTTATTTCATAACCAGAAGGTAGTAACACAACATATATCAAAAAAGAGAAGCACTTGCCTTCTGTCACAAGCTGCCTATCTGACTAGCAGCTCAGCAGTGTTTTGACTTGAGAAAAGAGCAAATTGTATTTCAGCTCTAACCTCTAGCACAGGGCAGAAAACTATATTTGAACACGAATTTATGAATCAAAATTTGCTTTATATAATGCACTACGCCGTATTTTTTATAATATTAAACCAAATCAAATATATCCCCAGGGACGTATGATGGTGCATGAAACCCTCTTCTCGCTTTAGGCCCCTCATGCATGTGTCAAGACAGTGTTCAGTAGAGTTGCCTCTGATCATGAAGCACCGGTTGCCTCAGCTTGCTTTTTCTCCCTTTGTTTCTCCCGCTTTTTCTTGTTTTTCAATGCATTCTTGCTCAGCTCCCTATATTCATGTGAAATACCGAATAGACGTATAAAAAACTCAATAGTCTGAACATCTGGAATATTTAGAGAAAATTTAAAAAGTATGAAGATGTATCTCAAAGCTTACCCTGAAGAACTTCCTCCAAATAGCTGTCAAAATGAAACAGATGCTTACTATCAGCACATTAGTTGTACAAACTCAAGGGGAAAATTCAGACATAACTGGAAATAACGCACGGATGAACTTTCAGATGACAGTTATACGAATTATGACATTCTGAAAGTAGCTAGTAAACCATCATGTCGTTACCACATTACATGTTTATCATCAGAGTGTTTCATGTAAAGATAACTATATCCTAATGCAGTTTAACTTCTTTTTTTCCGCAAAAGCTCTGTGTTGGGATTAACTTTTAAAGAAATGTTTACAGAGAAAATCAATATTACTCTGTCAATTCCTACCACTAAGTTCTTTTATCCATTTCCTGAAAAGAACAGTCTGATTCAAAAAAAGCAGACATTTCCAGTGAAAATACTTGAAAAGTTCAGGATTATCTTGCCCGGGCGAAAACAAGAGGAAAGAACAAGCAAGAAGTGCCAAAAGTCTAATATTTGATGAGTTCAAGCCATTTAGCCCCACCAATGAGTACGATCTATTTTTAGTTAGATAGTGAATATGAGTTCGATTAGATTCACAAATTGTACATTTTCTCTCCGAAAACATAGACTTTCTAACCTCTCCTTTTTTTCCACAGATAGTTACTCTCTCTGTCTCAATTTATGTGGCACCATTCGGATTCCGAGAGTCAACTTTTTAATTTTGACCGTGAATTCGGACATAAAATTTTAGAAGTACACAACAACATACCCAGAGTAATCCACAAGTGGGAAAAATTTTAAAATAAAATTGACATATTCAGAAACTACGTAAAAAAGTACTATAAGCCACACGAATTGACAATTCAATATATTTAAAAGACATGAAAAAATTGTGGTAAAAAAAACTCGTTTGACTCTCGAAATTCTTAAGATGCCACATAAATTGGGACGAAGGAAGTATATACTTGTTATTGCAGTCATTTATATATTTTCTCTCTATATCTCAAACAATCACTCCTATACCCAGAAAACCCACCATCAGACAGTCCATCATCAAAGCCATTAATAGACGAAGTAAGCCCTCAAGAGAATGTTCTCCTGCTCTTTCTGTCATACCTTCAAGGTCCGAAAAGCAAGAAACCTACTTCCTTATATTTAATACATGAAGATCCAAATTTATGCTACATCAATTTTAGGTTCACAGATTGTCAAAAAACTAACGCCAGGCAGATCTAAAAAGAGGGATAGCTTACTTCTGTTGGGTGCATGGAGGAATATTATAAGAGCAAGAAACAAACAAAGACAAAATAAAACAACGAAACCAAAAAAATACAAAAGAATAAAAAACCAAAAACAAAGAACTACGGTTAAACAGATTCACGATAGGTCGAATTGCAGCTTTATGGATCACAAAAGAAGTAAATAAAAAAATTGAAGGGCTATCCTATTGCTGACACAAACACAATTGCACAGTAGTATGTTGAGTTATTAAGGCATCTTAACTGTG
This sequence comes from Lycium ferocissimum, assembly GCF_029784015.1. Classification (NCBI taxonomy): domain Eukaryota; kingdom Viridiplantae; phylum Streptophyta; class Magnoliopsida; order Solanales; family Solanaceae; genus Lycium; species Lycium ferocissimum. The sequence continues at coordinate 61,193,804 of NC_081342.1, forward strand.
CCTAGGCAGAGGTTTCTCAAGGCAAATGAGTTGTTAAGAATGGACAGTAATAAACTGAAATACCAAATTTAGCTTCAAATTTACAGGAAAGTATGAAAGAAAAGAAGGAAAGATAACAACTGTTACTTTGTCAAAAAAAAAAAGAAGGAAAGATAAAGATTCCATGTAATCACTTCTAAATACTTGTGGACATCAAATCCAACAAATTACAGCACATACCTAAAATCCTGTATTCTCTACAGATTGATTGCTATCATTCTAAACCATATAAAATTTGTAGACACCGAGAGCTATTCATATTCGAGTGAGGACTTTAATATTCTTTCTGAATTCAGTCAACTGCATGTCTTAAAGGAGCAAGAAACAGGATTCACACAGAAAGGTAGAGCACGCCTTCTTCATTCAAAAAATTAAACATGCATTTTGGATTGCCTCTTTACTTTTTACTACTCTTTACCATCCATAAGATCAAACTTTGACATGGCATAAACCATATAATGTTCAAAGAGGGGGTATATGGGGTAAATGTTACTAGTCAAATTGTGGGGGGAGAATATCTTGACGATCCTTCTGAAAAAAAGAATATCTTGACAATAGCAAAAACGTGAAAAAACACCTTTACTTTCTTGAAACCCCGCTAGAATATAGTATTACAGAAGGAGTTTTTGTACGGGAACCAACTTCAATGGTATTATAGTTGCTATATAATAGGTCGGTTTACTAGATAATGGCTGTGCAGAAAACCCACTAGTGAATAATTGATCATATTTGAAACCTACCATATCATTTATATAATGTAGTTGAGACATTGTAATGGCGTACTCATAACGTCAGTGTTCTCAATTGGGAAATGAAAAGTTAAGACTTCCCCAGGCATGAGTTCAAAACGCTGAAGAAAGTATTTTTTTTTAAGAATGTTGTAAATGCAACAAATTTCATAGAGAATTTTCCGATTGTATAGCAATCAGGATAAGGTATAAGTATTGCTAAAGCTAAACCAGCTTAGTGTGTTATCAATGAACACATCTTGACTTGTTTAAAGAAAAAGGTTATAAGTACTCAATGAAGTATGCCTTCCATACCTCTGCTTGAACTGCAGCAGCAACCTTGGCATGAGGTGGACGATAAGCAGCAGGTTTTGCTGCAGGAGGATTAGCAGGTGTAGCTTTCGGAAAGGCCTGAGTAGCTTTTGGAAAGGTCTGCGTAGCTTTCGATCCTTTCCCTGGAAAGATAGTTTGGTTTCAGCTCCCATAGTTTAAGTAAATGGGAATTTCATTAAACTTTGTTACAAGATTTAAACAGGAGGAACCTGGCGCTTTAGCTTCATCTATTTTCACCGAGCCAACTGCCTTCACAAGGTCTTCAACATCACCAAATTTTTCAACTGATTCTGGCTTCCAATCAACCTGTCAGGGGAGTGAACAAAGAAGTAAGCAGGCAGGGAAAATTGGTTTGGGACCAGAAAAGAAAGGGAGAAAAAAAAAAACCAAGACTTTTAACCTGATACAATCTATCAAACATTTTCTTGAAGTACAACGATCCATTGTGGTGAAAGATTTTAACCCTTCAAAAATATGAACAGAGCATTATCAAGTATTTAATAAATGAAGTTTACAAACATATCTGCTTGCATAAACCTAGACTTCCTCTTGTTCCAACAAAGGCAACATCAAGCATGATGAATATTCACTAGCTTCTCATACCTTTAGAATCACTGAAGGCTTATAAACAAGATTATAAGTTCATGCAGTTATGTTACGGTCATAATTCAATAGATCCAACTTTTAGTAAAGAAAGATGATAACTGCTATAACAACCGATATTAAACCTGCAGGTGGATCAACATCAGCATGGAAAAGTTGACAACCAGATTCAAGATTTAAAAAAACTATTAAACCAATAGATTGAAAGAAGTCAAGTGATCTAGAGAGACATCAAGGTATTCAAATATATTATAAAATGAAGCAAAATGCACCAACTGTGATACATTAAATTGTCTTACATTACAAGCTACAAACTGAAATTTTGTACATTAGGTTCTCAAGTTACCCTTTAGCCAAAACACATTTTACACAACAACAAAATCAGAAAAACATATGCATACCCATTATCAACTTGAAGCCGTGGAGCTGTTGTGGCAGTCATAAAGTACCGACCATCAGGAGACCATTCACTTGTCACTGACAATTCAGCCTTTGTAGTTCCAAGCTGCCTCTTTTCCTTGTAGTCCCAGAATGCCTGAAATCATGACTAATCACATAAGAGCTAGCTAAGCTAAATAAGCAGAAGAAACTTGTTATTCAAGATCACAGGCAAGCATCACCTTTATGAATCAACTAAGATTTAATAGGAATTTTCTAAGCCTCCAGGTAGACATGGCAATATAGTCTTTTAACTTGTTCAATTAACTATAGCATAAATGAAGGTCAAGGTGCAGGCAGGCTGCACTTGCCAAAAGATGAGGCTAGTTCTACCTCTTGAACAGACCTTTGGTGGGCAGTTAGGGCAATGAAGGTCATCAACCTAAGTCGTGGACTACCCACAAAACCTGTCTAGCTGAGTAAATATTCAAATTTTCTCAGGAAGAAAAGTTTTGAACCTTACATGCTCTACATGCCAAACCTATGCGCCTTATAACTTGTATTAATGATTCATATGTGAAAGTAAGAAAGATTTAACTCAACATTGCACCAACCAAAATGGATTAGATGTCGGTAACTTATCCATGGTCGACTAGAAAATAGAGGTGACTTTGAGATAGCACCAGGAAAACGGTCCACCACACAAATCAGTGGGTAGAACTTACAAACATCTTCATTTGTCTAGATGTACCCATGTCGAACGGGTGAAATATGAGTATGGATAACTTGTGCCGATTATCAAACTATACTAAGAATTAGCAAAACTTACAGCTACTCGTACCAAATACTTACACATACCCTTATCCAATAAACACCCAAAAACAATCCGGTAGATAGTTCAATGTAAATAGGGCTAGATAGTTAAAGTGTTTAGGATGAGCTACTAACTAATATATGTGATTAAAAGGACAACCAAGAACATCAAGAACTGAAGTCAAATTCAAGTAGGGAAAGGGTAGTTTCGCCTATTCCAATTGGCATGGGTTAGAATATATCGGCCAATGAGACCAAAGAAAGAAAACGAGAAAAGGGACCGAGTAGTAGAAAAGAGTGGTTAATTACCACAAATGTGACCAGAAGCTGCAAAAGAAACAATCCAAAAAACAAGAATGGAGGACTAAGAGACATAGGTAATAGTTCACCAATTTGAACAACTAAACTTACAAGCGTTAGACGACTATTTCAGTGTCATATACTAAAGAAACTCCTTTTAAGCAGATAAAAGAAACCATTTAACCACATAAATCACCATATCTTATTGTTTTGGATAGTGATGGTGTCTAGGCTTAGCTTGCACAAACTTCGACTATTCCATAGGTAACCTACTACCTCCCACCAGCATAGATACCGGGTATTCTGCCACCAATGCTTAGGTAGATTGGAAGACATCACCTAGTTTTCTTGCCTCTGCTGGGATCTGAACCCTGCTCTCCAAGGTTTGCACTCATTTCGTTAGCTACTTGGCCACACCCTTGGATGCCACACAAATCACCATATCTTATTTTGACCAAAATTTTCAAATTCATATGACATTAGGCAAAAAGTCTTGAGGAAAATGCTGGAAATTGATGAACATGCCAAGAGAAGGAATTCAGTTAACGCTGTCAGAATGAGACTTTTGAACATCTTTTCGCCATAAAAATCACCCGGATATTCTATTTGTCGAGAAAACTCACCAAACTAGAGAACAATTGAAAAATCACTGGAGATTGTCGTCGTTCAGAATTGAGCCTTCTGGTTCAGTATAATCTTATTAAAGTGGGTGTACGGTAGATCTTTGTCAGCGGAAGAAACTGTTGTAATAAACTAGTCAAAACCACTGGAAAAATCTGAAAGACGGATGGGATGTGGCGGAGGTACTCGACCCTAGTGTAAGAATATTAGATTAAATCTCAAATGAATAAAAAAGGATGGCACAAACTTTTTTGAGCCTCGCAGAACTAGGGTTCAAGTGATTGAAATTGTTAGGCTTGGAGTGGAGCATCAACTCCCATGAAAGCTAGAAATTCATAGAATTGTCTGAATAGCGTTCACGCATTGAGCATATGGAGTGGATCTCCTCATAGTCGTGCGGGACCTCCCCTTGAGACGTAGATTCTCGAATTTTGTTCTGCTGAAATATTCCTAGTATGATGGTAGTTTGGCTGATGCATAACATTTACAAGAGCAAAGAAGGCTCGGGCAAACGAGACAGCTTCAGGAAAATATGTGACGAATGACATTTTCTTATCTCAGACATTGTTGGCAATCGCAAAGTAATTTCTAACAAAAATTTGATGTCATCTGAGATATACGAGAAACAAGGTAAAAGATTGAGAGAACAAGCGAAGAATAATGACTTAAGCGTGAATCCCTTTATAGAGATACTGTACCATGTACATCATTGTACTACCCACCTGATACAACATGATTAAATACTCCCTCTGTCCCATTTTATGTGGCACACTTTCCATTTCGGTCTATCCCAAAAAGAATGTGACGTTTCTTTATTTAACAAACAATTCGACGTTAAACGTCTCATTTTACCAATTAACCCAGATCAAAAGAAAGCTTCTTATCGGGAGACTTGATTACAGCAACAATGACTCATGAGGATAGCTGGAAGCAAGGAACCCTTAATGAGGTAATAAACAGCCACACAAATATTTATGGCTTGTTTTACACAAGTTTCAAAAGTCTTTCATATTGTCTTAAACTCCATGTCCAATCAAACACCGTAACACAAAATGGCATAGAAGGAGTATAATTTTCAAATAAGTATGCTACATTTTTATTTTTTTTATGACAAGGGAACCCGCAACCGCTACCCTTCGGGTGCGCACAGGGTAAACCCCGCTCCTGTGTAATAGCTCGCAAACCACACAGAAGAGATAACCCGCACTAGGCAAGCTCTATGCGACGAGCTCGGCCCAGAAGGCAAATCCCCTGTTGTTGTAGGCATGGGGTTTCGAACCTGGATACTATATTATTAGATACAATTGTTTACGCTTTAACTATTGAACACTACCTACACTTAACTATCTAATAATTTCAATGAATTTTTTGCTCAGGAGAGTCAAATGGACTTATACTCTGATTGCAATTGCTACATGTTCTAAAGAGTCTCCTCGAGCATGATTTGATAAGACAATAAGCTTAGCATAATTAAGAGTTTGGCATGCCTCCCGTGACTGATCAATATGTGTTGTATTCAGAACTTAAATCTAAGTCTTTTTTTATAACCGTGGTGTCTGGGCCAGCCTGCGCGCACCTCGACTAATTCCATGAGATACCTGCCACCTCCCATTAGCAACAGGTACCAGGTAACTCTGTCCACCAAGGCTAGAACAGATAGGAAGAAATCACCTAGTGTTTTTATCTCTGTTGGGAACTGAACCTGAGACCTCATGGAGCTCAACCCACTCCATTGACCACTAGGCCACACCCTTGGGTGCAAATCTAAGTATTCCACTACCTCGATAATATTTTATGTGAGTTCGTTCTATTTTAGTCGATCTCGAAAAGGTTGATACCTTTCCATTGAACTATTCAACTTTAACATCCCCATTTTACTCTTATCCACATGAATTGTTTTGGTGGCACTTGATAATAAAAAAAACTGATATTTTACACATCGAACTCTTTCTATCTTTCATTTAATTGTTGGTAGTAAGGGCAACTTTAGTACTTTGTTTATATATAGCCTATTTGTCACAAGTCTTCTTTTTGATAAGTAATAGCAACCCATGATATTTGAAACAGATGTAAGAGTTATAGACATTCTGACTTCTCAGTAGGATAATCATGTAAATATGCATACCATGTCTCCTGGTAAATTACCAAAACCTGCCAAGCATATAACTGTAGAACAAGGATTAAGGCAAACAAAAGCAGTAACTACAAATCGTGGAAATAAACTAGCAGGCTGAACGAGCTCACATATGGTTTTTTTTCCAATGACCAACTAGAACCAATGATGAAAAATTAGAAAAACAATGTCTTTTCTAAGTAAAGGATACAGTTTCCCAACGGATTCCATCTGATAGTGTTGTATGGGCCTGTTCCAAGCTCAAGTAGAGGATTGCACTTCTTGTCAAACACCGTGGCCATAGCAGGCATAACTAAGTGATTTAAGGAACAGCAACAACATCCAGAAAATATATGAAACATTGGATTCAAGAGAAAATAGGAATATTAACTGCATATTTTTCTTTTTTCTTTTTTTTCTTTTTTTTTAAAGTAACGGTTGTGTCGAGGCTATCTTGCGCACTTTATTACAACTTCTGACACAATATAGGTTGGGAAGAATTACCCTAGTCCCACTTCTGCTAGGATTTGAGCCTTGGTTTCAAGGTTATCGCTCTAGCTCTTTGACTGCTATGCCACCCCTTTGGAGGCGAATACTAGCTGCAAATTAATCTTGAACAAAATCTCTCGAAAGAGGAAATAAGAGCTCCTATGATAGGACAAAACTTAGACCCTATCGATCAATAGAGCACATGTTTGTTGAATATACAAAAGCCAAATGATCTATGTGCTTGAGAACAAAAACAATATGTCCTCCGCCATTTAACAGTTAGTTCTATTGGTGTACATTTCTCTTAACTAGAAAGAAGGTTCAAAAAGGAATAATTAAAGAAAAGCTGGAACACCAGGAGCCACGAATGAGAGAATAATGGAAGAACCAAGCTCTAAGTTTTGGCAACTAGTAGTGGGCATATATTAAAGCTTTTACCTTGTTTAGAAAGATGTTGCATCCAATTTCAATCTTTGAAACATTTCTTCCAATATTCTTGTCTTCAACTTGTCTGGTTTTTCAGGACGAGTGTGTTATATTAACATGGACTCTTTTCAGACTCTTCTTTTTTCCTTTTTTCTAAGGTTTTTGTTTTCATTTCTTGGTAACAATTTCACAAGTCTTGAGATTGGGTTTAGTAAAGGATACATCCATAAACAACTGCAAATTCTCTACCCGAATAGGACCATTGAACATCATGAATAGGGCCTTCTTTACCTGCAACATACCAAGGATCACCCTACATTGCAAATTCACTCATTCAACACATAACTTTTGCTGAATAGTAAGAAGATGAGAAAACATACGGAGAGGCACAAGCCCTTCATGGGTCCCATCAGTAGTCAAGTAGTTCAGTTTTGTTTCTCCATAGTAGCTCTGGTTTGTTTTATCAACATCTGCTTGGACCACAACTAGGAGCCCTGTAGAACCAGAATTCCAGCTCAGTTGCACAGTTGAGCAGCGGAAGAAGCTACGTCTAGCAACAGCTTGACTTTGTAAGTCCTTTGCACAAGCGTATATCTGAACACTGGCTGGCATTCCCTGCATAAATTAATTTCCAAAAGGTTAATTGGGAACCCTAAGAAATGGCATCCCAAGCACTGGACTGTGAAACTTGAAGAATTTTGTGTTGTGTGGTAATCTGATTGCACAAAAGTGATTAAACTAAGGAAGTATTTAACTCTTCGATTAGCCTGTCCTTTTATATCTATGCCAAAAGACTTCCAAAGTATTCAGCCAATTCCTTAGATTCACTTAGCTGACTAATCTCCTGTAGCTTCCCCACAGATTTCACTACAAAAAACATGATGTACTGTGCTGTCCAGAAACACAACTCTTTAAAACCTGCAAGACAGCTCATTGATATATGTTTTACTATTTGCCTCCCACATAGCATTTATTATGAAAGCTTGTCATATATTCCCAAAACCTCGAAATATAACTTTTATTACATCAAGGAGTACTTTGTACAACTTCTGGAAAAAGTTTTTTGAATTTCTAGAAAATATTTAGGATGGGATACATTTTAATAAGACTTGACAGCGTTCGCACAACATTAATTGTGTCAAGTTGTCTAACAACAAGCAAAATTCGGAAATTCGGATTGGTTAAAGAGTCAGAAAGCATATCGAAATGCACATTTATCGATCAAGAGGAATAATACATGGATGTTTTAAATTGATAATTAATGAATATCCAACAATTTTCTTCCTGAACTGCAAAACAGACCTTGGATTCTGGAACAAATGCAGCTACATAAGATCCAGGGGCCTTAGAAAGCTCAAATGCAGCAACCCCAGGTACTCGAAGCCGGTTCACGAATCCCTTAGAGAAATCCTTAGGATCAAAAAATTGGATCTCATTTGTTGCCAATCGACATGCAACACTTTCGTCAGAGCTGAAACGTACTGAAGGCCTGAAGAAAGCAAGAATCCAAAGGAATATAAAACTACAAAATTATGAGCGTCAATTTCAACACAAACAGCCAAAGCAGAAGAAAAATTACCATGTAACTTTAGTCATATTTTTCTGGAAGAGTTGGTAAACAGATTCACCATTTTCAATTTTCCACAAGATTACGTTCTTATGCTGAGGAGATGAACATTTCTGGAAGGTCTGAAGATAAGTCCCACAAGGGGATATAACAGCTGCAAGAACGTTTGGGACATCAAAGGACCTAATCTCTCTCAAGGTTTTGCTATCAAAAATGCTAATTATGGAGTCTGATTTTGTAACCATAAGTTTGGACCCATCATCACTGAACTTTGTACTGGTACAAGGAATCCTATCCAGCTTGACACCAGGTTCACCGCTCGAGAAAGGAGGTCCATTCCAAATAAAAAAGCCCTCTGGTTCTCTTACTAAAATCTCCAACGAGGGGGAAGGCTCTACAACCGCCATCCTATAGGGTCAAATACAAAATAAACATTAGCCCATACATCAAAACCACCAGTACCAGAATTAACAGCAATCACATTTAAAAACGGCAAAACTTAGGTGCCGTTTGGACATGCAATTTCAAATCATGATTTCAAGTTTTGATTTCAAATCCCAAATTCACCTCAAAGGTAAAATTTCAACTTCAAACTTTATAAAATTTAAACCGTGGCCCATAATTTTAGATTTTGCAAAAGAAAACCATCTTTATTACAAAAGTAATTACCCAACTCCTACTTTGCCAACCCAGTTTCCCCTTTCCATAAAACACACCCAAAAATCAGTCGGTGCTACTGCGAGGAATCCTTTATTACTCATTAATTTAGATAGTATAGCGTTGCCCGTTTGGTAAGACTGTATAAGAATTGGGGAAGGTTTTGATAGTTTTTACAAATTGTGGGTTTTCATGTTTATGATGAAACGTACAATTTGATTTCAAATCTTTGTTTGCAAAACTTACGACCAAACACAATTACAACTCCAAATCAACCTTCATCCATATCAATAATTGCAAATCATGATAACATTATGATGTAAATTATTTTCCACAACTCAAAGCAACCAAACACTAGAAAATGATTTTTCTCAAGGAAAACATGAAGAATTACACCCATCATCTGAAATCAAACATTGAAACTAAAACACTCGATAAACTACTAATGAAATAACATTGATGGAGAAAGTATCGATTACAGCATCAAAACCGAATCTTTTTTTTATTATTATTTTTTATTTTTTTTAACAACGGTGACAACCCTTGTTAAAGATAGGGTCTTTGATAGTATTATACAGCAAACTGCTCTAGTAGATTACTCAATGTGACCTACAAAATACAGAAACACTACACCCAAAGTAAAAAAGAAAAATGATACATATTCTGTATAGGAAACAAAAATAAATCACTTTCTCCACTTGATGTTAAATAATCAATGAACTCTGAATTACCAAAGTAATTAAGTGAAAATCTCAACAAAAATCAATTTTTTGCTGTAAATCTGCATTGGGTGTGCATAACATTGGAAAGTCAATTTTCCTCATTTTTACGGAACTTGTTTTCCTAGAGAATTTTGACCAACCAAACATTGGAAAATTGAAAAATGTTTTCCACCAGACCAAACACACCCTAAAACACTCAATAAACTACTAATGAAATAACATTAATGGAGAAAGTATCAATTACAATATCAAAACCCAATCTTTGTTATAAGGGTGACAAACCTAATTAAAGTTTGGGTCTTTAATATTACAGCAGACTTCTCTAGTAGATTAATCCATGTGACCTACTAAACAGATAAAAAATACACCTAAAGTATATATATAAATAAAATAAAAAGCAAAGAGAAGTCAGTTATGTGTTATGGAAACAGAAGGAAACATGATTAATGAGCTCTAGATTACCAAGTAATTAAGTGAAAATCTTAACAAAAAACAAATTATTGGGTATGTGAAGCTGTAAATGTGCATTGGGGTTTGCATAACATTTAAGAAAAGATGAAATTAACTTACCAGAAAAATATATTTGAGATGATTTCTTTGCAATAACAGGATTCACTTGTTCTATGCTCAGTTGAACTATTTCTTGATTTTGTGTACACTGATAATAATGGGGAGTTGATGAGAGGGAAGAACTTAGAGCTTGCGGCCTATTGGGTTACTTCTAGAAAATGACAAAACGGTACCTTAAGTGTGCATTGTAAAATTTTGGTGCAATAAGTTTGTCAAAAGCTAACATTTTTAGTAGGCGTTTGGCCACAGAAAACAAAAGTTTTTTCACTTTTTTTGGAATTTTGGAGTTGGAGTTGTATTTGGCCATAATTTTTATAAATAATTTTTTTTTTATTGAAATGTACTTGTTTTGTTTGTGAAAAACTTGAAAAACAAGTGTTTCTTGTTTTTCAAATTCCAAATACAACTTCAAGTTGTATTTGTAATTTTCATGGCTAAATTCAAATTTTTGAAAAAAGTGAAAAAAAATCCAAAAAAAAGTGAATAATTCTTATGGCCAAACGGTCCTTAGTCTTCACCAAATGTTTATCGAAGAGGTCTGTTTGATTTGACTAGAAATATGGAGAAGAAAAAGAAAATTAGTAGGCACTCATATTTATAGATATAATTTTTACGATTTACGCTATATTTTATTTATTTCTAGAGTTTGATGTAGCTTTTTTAAGTGTAATTTATGTTATTTCTTATATTTTTTGGTGTCTGGTGCAGTTTTTTTGTGTTGCATATTTTAAGATTTGGTGGAATTTTCTTGGTGTTTACAGTTTTTTTTTTTTTGGCAGAAAACATTTCAGATCGATTTTTCATAAAATAAATCCAAGTCATTCGAGAAAAATCATCCACAAAAGTAACAAAATACTCAATGTTTTCATCAAATCTAACAAACATATACTGTTAAATATTTAATGGACCATCTTTATTATTTTCTTGGATTATATTTGTCCTTGGAAACGAATTTAGACATTTGCTCTCTTTCGTGGGAATTATATTGAAATATCAAGAGAGGAAGAAATCCGAGAAAAGGGTAAATAAAGAAATAGGGGTTGTTTGGTAGCTGCTTAGAGTTATGCAAGTAATAGTAATATATGGATTAGTTATGAGGGAATCTATGTATTATTTTATGCAGGTATTAGTTATGCAGATTTTAATTATTCATGTATTAGCTATTCCACCTTTTGTCGTGCATAAAATAATGCATAGATTCCCTCATAACTTATGCATGTATTAGTTATGAGAGTTTTCAAATTGCAAATCAAACACCGTACTAATTTTATATATGAATAACTCATCTCATAACTAGCTACCAAACACAGTATTAGATAAGCAGAATTTCAATACATGAATAACTTACTCCTAACCAGCTACCAAACAACCCCTTACTTACTGACGGGGGATACTAAATATTTCACAAAAGGCATTGTAGACTTGCAGTACTGAGCTCTGGCCATAAATTTTGGGAGCATATTTTGAAGATTTGTTTTCAAATATTTGTTTGGCCATAAAATTTTGAAAGATTTTGAAGATAAATCTTGAATGGCAATTTGCACGATTTTCCTTCATACGTACTGGTCTTTAATTTTTGCCCCTCAATTCGCTGGTCTTTAATTTTTGCCCTTCTCTTAAAAAGGTGGCCGAAAATACCCCAAAGTTCTGGGTTCGAAACCCAACAGAATAAAAAAATAACAATAATGCCACAAGGCATAGGTTTCTGTTATGCCTATTCGGGCGATGTTACATAGAACTTATGCCGGAGACGGCAGACTTTCTCTTATAAGGCACACTTTTATTTATGCCTTAAAAGTCTGCCAGAGACGGCAGACTTTGCCTTATAAGGCAAATTTTTAGTTATCTTAATAAAGAAAGTTCACGATAAGGCAAACTTTTGGCAAAAGCCTTGCCTTGCGATTTTTTATTTATTTTTTTACCGAGCGAGGGTTCGAACCCGGTAACCTCAAACATTTTCGCCACCTTTTTTAAGAGAAGAACAAAAATTAAAGACCAGCAATTTGAGGGGCAAAAATTATAGACCACCCCAAAAGGACAATCCATGCAAAAAAAAAAAAAAAATGAATCTTCAAATCCAAATTAAAGCTCAAGCTAAATCTGTTTTGGGATCATGTTTTGGCCTTTTCAAAACTTTTAAAAACTACCCCGAACTTTCATATTTTATAAAATAAAAATAAAAACTATCTACTTATGACCCAACTAATTCTATCTACCATGTTCCTCCACTAAAGCCATATCTACCATATTCCCACAATTAATGCAGTCTCTGCTATAAAGTGAACGAGCTAAGCTAATTACTATCTTTTTTTTTTCTTGAACGGATAGATTTTTGCATTGTAATTTGAATTGTAGTAGCTAGTAAGTGTGTTATTAGCAATTGCTATTAAAATATCATGTTCTGCATAATTTGAGATTAGCAAGTATGTATGTTTTATATGGTTGGGTAATCTTGATATTTTTAGGACTTATAGGTATAAGTAATGTTTCATGTTTTTCAAAACAAAAGTGAAATATGTTTTGAAAAACTATGGTCAAACACATTTTTAAAACTTGAAAAATTTCACCCAAATCAAGTTTTTCAATTTTTTTTTTTTTTTTTTTTTTTTGAAAATATATGGCCAAACACTAGCTAAAAAGGGGAAAAAGAAATCTTTTAATCACAAAAGATTTTTTTTTTTTGCTGAATCACAAAAGATGCACGTGTATCTGTATTATTTTTTTTTTTGTGTATTTGTATTTATTTCTTATTTCGAGTTTAATTTTAACTTAAGCCTCATTTATTTTCATTAAGGCCTCATTCTGAAGTTGAATGGTCGAGTATTTTTAAAAAGGGATAATTTGAAAGCTTTTCCTCAGTGCTTTAACTGTTTACCCACTTCCCATACGTGGTTTATGATAATATTGCTCCCTATTTTGATTTTTTTGTAACAATTCATTTAACTTATTAGTTATTAATATAAAAATTTATGATGTGACTAAGTTGCCCTTTTTAATGTGCTATTCATTTTTAAAACTTTTTAAAAACTCCTTTAGAATCATTCTTTTTCCATCTTCAATAAAACTTATTTTGTTTAAAATGGTCTTATTATTCATACACTTCGTGGTAAAATCGCTCATAATAGTGTCAGCAATTAGGATAATATTTAAAATATAAGAACGTTAGTTTAATATGACTTTAATCATGGAACGGGAAAAGAAGATGATTAAATTAGGACAAAGTGTATGTTAATTTGTTTGCATTCCAACTGATAAGAAAAGGGTTTTGAGTTATTCAACATTTGATATTAAACTCTTCATCTTCAATAAAAATTAGACAAACAAATTAATTTCCAGTATCGCAAAGATCTTGATAAATAATGAATAATTTTTTTTTCTTAATTCATAAAAAGGAAGCTTTGAATTTCATGGTTCTAGTGGTTCTGGACTCTTATATTCACAAAAAGCTCTGCTTGAAAGCTTATTAGAATAGGTCTTTCCGATAATGTTCTAGAAGTTACATGTGGATTTGGGGGTGAATAGGTGGAACTGTGAATAAATTCTCTACCTAACTAATGAGGCGACGGTGGCCAAATCGGTGACATCAACTCCAAGTGTTATATGCCTTGTACTAATTCGATCTTCTTATCAACAACAACAACAACAACATACCCAGTTGGATCCCACAACGTGAAGAAGTGCAGGGAGGGTAACCGTACGTTGCATCACCCCCACCTCGAAGGTGGGGCAAGCCTCCGGCACTCTCGGCTCAAAAGAAAACAAGGAAAACAAGGGAAACAAGTGGAAAAGAGGCCGGGATCTGACCAAGAATCAAAACCATGTAAAATAACAAAGATATAAGACTAACACATGTAGTTATGATAAAATACTCCTAGTACGAGAAAAAGGGAAATGGCGGCCCCCACCACCCCCTACCCCGAACTCGACCCCCCCCTCCTATCACCGGCCCTGTCCCCAGAAGTTTCCCGGGAAATAACCCCCTGTCCCCTTC
>NC_081342.1:61208253-61227999 GCF_029784015.1 Lycium ferocissimum
TGGGGTTACTTCAAGAAAATGACAAAATGGTACATTAAGTATGCATTGTATAATTTTGGTCCTTTAAGTTTGCAAAAGTTAATATTTTTAGTCTTCATCAAATGTTTATCGAAGGGGTCTCTTTGATTTGACCACAACTATGGAGAAGAAAAAGAAAATTAGTAGGAATTCATATCTATAGATATAATATTTACGACTTATGCTATATTTTATTTATTTCTAGAGTTTGGTGTAGTTTTTTTAGTTGTAATTTCTATTACTTTTTAGTGTTTGGTGCGGTTTTTTGTGTTGCATATTTTAAGATTTGGTGGAATTTTCTTGGTGTTTACATTTTTTTTTTTTTTTTTTTTTTTTGAGAAAACACTTCAGATCGATTTTTCATAAAATAAATTCAAGTCATTCGAGAAAAATCTCGGACAAAAGTAACAAAATACCCACTGTTTTCATCAAATCTTTTTTGGCAATAACCGTGAATATTACCATACCAACAAACACAAACCAATACATCTAAAGAGCACCCATAGCCTCAGTCACCTTCCAGGAAGGGTGCTAAGAACTAGTGAGCCTCAGGAGTCACTAATTCCAAACTGCATCAATAAAGTGAAGATATTTCCTACCCTTCTTTGTATCCCTATCAATGTTTTAAAAGGCGAGGGCGTAAGGCGGGCGTTTATTTGGAGGTGGGTAGCTCCCGAGGCGGGGCGTAAAGCCCCATGGGGTTTTAACTTTTAGTATTTTATAAAATGATATAATTATAATAAATACATTTAAATAGGTGAAATAGCGTAAAAATTGAAGAAAACTATAAATAAGTGATATATATATATATATATATATATATATATATATAGATTGTTATTATTATTTTTTTTTTTTTTGGTTCATTATATATACATATATATATATATATATATATATATGCTCCACCCTCACAAAAACCAATTAGAACAATCTATTATACGCTACTTACAAGTACAAGTACGTCGTTACTTTTTTTGAGATAGTAGAAGACAAGATAAATAATTGGAAAAGAATATATATTAGGTATTCTAGCAATAAAAAAAGGTCTTGACTTTTAAATTTAATGCTTCACTCCTTTTTAAAACATTTGAGTAATTACATGTTGACTTTTGAGAATTTGGGCATTATATTAAGGACTTATTTAACAAATTTCGTTTTAATTTGAAGAAGTTTTTTGGGCTTACGCCCCAACGAAAAAAACTCGCCCCAAACGCCCGGGCGTACGCCCCGAATTGCTGGGCGTACGCCTTTGGGGACTTTCGCCCCGACCCATCGCCCCGGGGCATTTTTGGTACGCCCCGCCCCAGGGCTCGCCCCAAAAACGCCTTTTAAAACACTGATCCCTATACATGTTTAGTCTCCCCCTAACTACATCTTGTATCTGCTGTACTACAAAACTAATATTTACAGTTTGAGCTCGAAAAATTTTTGTATTCCTTGCTATCCAAATGTGGTATATGGTGGCTCCATACACAGCAGCCATTGCCTCCTTCTTGAATCTGCTCCAACGTTTGTTCCTGATCCTCTGGAAAGCTGTATGCACCCTTTGATGTTACAGTCTAATACCTAGCTAACCGTACATTGCAGCCCATAAGTCCTGAGTCCAAGCACAACTATAAAATAGATGGGTAGCATCCTCTATACAATTACCTTCACACAGATCACAGTCAATTGAGTCACAGTGTAATCCCATCCCATGAATCCTATCTTTGGTGAGCAACCTCTCCTGTGCAGCTAACCATAAAATAAATCTATGTTTTGGTAAGGCCACCCTTGTCCATATCAAATCAAAGAGGACCTACCCTTGGGTAAGAACCTAGAAGATCTAAATATCCACCAGAATCGAGTACTTACCATTGGCAGTTAAGAAATAATGATCATTTATGTACCAAGTTATCATTCTTAATTTCAGTTTGTGCAGCTTCTTCCAGTACCAACTGCAGTCATTAGGTGGAGTATGGGCCCAGAAATCCTCAGTATTATGCATATAAATGCCATGTATCCATTTTACTCAAAGCAAGTCCTCCTTTTCCATGATCAACCATAGCAATTTCCCCACATAGGCCGTATTCCAAAGTCTGCAGCCTTTGATGTTCAAACCTCCTTGATTTCTTAGTCTCACGGCTTATCCCATGCAACTAGAGATATCTTCCTTCTTTCTTCAAAGGACCCCCAAAGGAATTCCCTACATTGTTTATCTACTTCTTTTAGCGCACTTTGGGGTAGGATAAAGACTGAGCCCTAAAAGTTGTGCAAAGAAAATAGAACATATTGAATGACTTGCAATCTCCCAGCATATGACAAGTGCATGTTTGATCTTGACCGATTTTCTCTCGTGATCTTCAAACATAGTTGATGGAATTCAATTATATTCCACTTCTTAGGAGATAGGGGCAAGCCCAAGTACCTAATTGGGAATGATCCTAGAGCAAAATCAGTTAGGAGCAACAGTTTCTCTTTCATGTTATCATCCACCCCTGCAATAAAGATATTAGATTTATCAATGTTAGCAACCAATTCTGTAGCTGTTGAGAAGTGATGTAGAGCTTCCATGACCCTTTATACAGATGCTTCATTGGCTTTACAGAAGATCATCAAGTCATCTGCAAATAACAGATGTGTCAGTTCCTGTTTCTTACACATTGGATGAAACCTGAAGTCTGGTAGTTTGCACATCTTGCCCAATACTCTAGAGAGATATTCCATTACTAAGACAAAGAGCAAGAGGGAGATGGTGTCCCCTTGCCTTAATCTTTTTTTGCCCTCAAAATATCCATAACTATCTCCATTCACTTTAATTGAGAACTTAGTAGTGGTCACACACATCATAATGCCTGAACAAACTTAACAGAGAACCCTAAACCATGTACCATGTCCTCTAATAACCCCCAGTGCACCATGTCATATGCTTGTCTTACATCAATTTTCATAAGACACCTAGGAGTGGTCTTCCTATTATAGTGCCTTACTAAGTCATGACCTATGAGGACATTATGGACAAGTGATCTTCCACTCACAAATGCAGCTTGAGTTTCATTCACCAATGTAGACGGTACTAATATCAACCTCTGGCATAGCACCTTTGATATACACCTGTAGACCACATTACAACATGCAATAGGCCTAAACTGTCCAACATTTACAGGATTAGCAACTTTTGGAATCAGAGTAATACTAGTAGCATTCAATTGTAGTAGCAGCCTACAGTACTTAATGTCTCTAGTACAGCATCTGTGATATCCTCTCCAATGATGGCCCATGCATCTCTGAAAAAACCACTCCCATACCCATCAGGTCCTGGGCTTTTATTTGGATTAATGCCAAATATAGCATCCTTGACCTCTTTCCTAGAATAAGGTCTTAGAAGCTCCACTTGTTGTTCAACAGTTAGAGTATGGCCATTAACAATGAACCCCTGATGAGGCTTCTACCTATTACCACCTAATTCCACCAACATGTGCTGATAAACTCTTACAAATATGCCAGCTATCACTTCGGGATCATGCTGCATTTGTTGCCCCTTATCCTGAAGCTGAAAAATAGATTGTATCAACTTCTTGTGTTTGATCACTGAATGAAAATACTTGGTATTTTCATCACCCAGTCTCATCCAGGTTGCTTTGCTCCTTTGTATCAGGATCACCTCTGCCAAATAACTGGACCTCCTGAATTTCCTGCCTAAATCTATTTCCCTTTGTTGAAGATCACTATTCAATGGATTACTATGTAGTAGTTCCTGAGCTTCTTTTAACTTCTCTCTGTCTACAGCTACTTCATCCATCAGATTGCTAAAATAATTCGTGTGCATGCTTCTAAGTTTGTGCTTAAGGAGCTTCAGTTTACTAACCACCTGGTACATTTTGCATCCATACACCCGTGTTTACCCGCTTCCCACAATACAAAAAAATCGTAATGTGCACTCCATGCATTATAATACTTTATAGTTTTGGGGTGTAACGTTGTGGTTGTTCCCTCTACTTTCAGTCGAGTGAAGGCTTTTCTTCTTGTTGGTGTTGCGCTCACTAGTGTCACATGTGCCGGACTATGGTCATTAATACCCTCAGGGAGATATTTCACTTTACAAAGTACACTATCGTATCCATCCACTCTCCATTTGCAAAGGTCCAGTCAATTTTGGAGAAAATTCTACTAACTTGATTGTCATTCCATGTATAATTGTTGCCCCCTCTTGGCAATTCAGTGAAACCACAATTATCAATACAAGTTTGAAAATCCATGACTTCAGCTAAGGTAACAGCATTCCCTCCAATTTTGTCCTCCACGTGAAGAACAGAATTAAAATCTCCAAGAACCAGCCATGGCAAAGAATTCCTACCATGGATTTGGCTCAAGGAATTCCACAATTCCTTCCTTTTATGTTTAACATTGTGAGCATATACAAATGTTACCAAGAAATGTAATTGCAAGGGTAAATACACAACCTAGCACGTAATAGCCTGAGAATTCTCACTACACTTAACCACGGTATATGTATCCTCCCTCCAAACCACCCATATTCTTCCATTATAATGTGATAGATGGTTAGTGCAATATTTCCATCCACCAAATAATTTCTCAGCAACCATATTAATTCTATTACATTTTATCTTAGTCTCCAAAAGACCAATTAGTCCTACTTCAAGCTCATTACAAAGGAGTCTTACCTCCTTCTATTTTGAGAGGCCATTAAAACCTCTCACATTCCAACATAAGATGTTAACCATCCCTAATAGGGACAATATTATTATCACCCCCTTTCTAAGAGCCCGTTTGGATTGGCTTATAAGTTGCTTATAAGTTACTTATAAGTACATTTTTTTTTTTAGTGTTTGGTGGCCAACTTAAAGTCATTTTGTGCTTAAAATAAGCTCAAAAAAAATAATTAGCCCATTTGACTTAGCTTTAAAAGCAACTTATAGTCGAAAACAGCTTATAAGAAAAAAAAAATAAGTTAGACTACCCCAACTTATTTTTTTTAGCTTATAAGCTGCAAACAGCTTATAGGCGTAAGCCCATCCAAACAGGCTCTAAGTATTGTTCACTTGCTTAGCTTGACCTATTTTTTCATTATTAAGGGGTTGAAAGGTATTGGAAACACTCACTCCACCTTTTCCCCCCGAGGGTGCACCAGCTACCTTCTGAGCATGTACCCACCCTGTACCAGCCTGTGGATTTACGCTTTCGTCCCATAGTGAGCCTCGATTATTTCTTCTTGATCTTGCTTTGCTCTCGCATTGTTTCTTACTGCATCTGTTACTTTGGTCTACTGTTGTGGTGCTGCAATCTCCACACTACCCCCAGTTACCTGTTCACCCTCTTGTATAGGAACTACTTGTGTAGGTGGAATTATAGCCTTTGGTGTGACCTTGTTCTTCCTACAACTATCACTCTCATGCCCATACTTGTGACAATGGGCACATAGGGATGGTCTCCAATCATAAGTGACTTTTTGTGTGATCACATTCCCCTTCTCATTCCTGAACAATACTTCATCTGGCAATTCCACACCCATCTTGACTTATACTAACAACCTGGCAAAGTTTAGTCCTATTTTCCTTTCAGTGTGTTTATCCACCATTAGAGGCTTACTTACTAAACTGCCAATTTTACTCAAACCTCTAGGACTCTAACATTTGAAGTTTAGACCTAGAAGTTTGATCCATCTAAGGACTGATAGCAACTCATCCCTTGAGAATTCTATATCCGGGGTCCAAGCTTTAACAATCAATGGCTTATTGTCAAAGTGATAGACCCCTCCTTGTACCACATCAAATTTCCCCACCTTATTATCAAATCTCACCATGACTATGCCATTCTTCATCATTGCTACTTTGTTGATGCCATGTTTCCCCCAAATTCGCTGAATGTATCCATTCAGAACCGCAAATGGATGGTGTGCTCCAAGTACATAGCACACCACGCGTATTCGCTAGTATTTATGTTTCATCAAATCTAACAAACATAAATTGTCAAATATTTAATGGACCATCTTTATCATTTTCTTGGATTATTTTTGTCCTTGGAAACGAATTTAGATATTTTCTTTTACTTTCATGGGAATTATATTGAAATGTTAAGAGAGGAAGGAATCCGGGAAAAAGGTAAATAGAGAAATTATGGGTCGTTTGGTAGCTACTTAGAGTTATGCAGGTATTAGTAATATATGGATTAGTTACGAGAGAATCTATGTATTATTTTATGCAGGTATTAAACATGCAGGATTTAGTTATTCATGTATTAGTTATTTAAACTTTTGTCATGCATAAAACAATGCATAGATTCCCTCATAACTTATGCATGTATTAGTTATGAAGGTTTTCAAATTGCAAATCAAACACCATACTAATTTTACATATGAATAACTCACCTCATAACTAGCTACCAAACACAGTATTAAATATGCAGAATTTTAATACATGAATAACTTACTCCTAACCAGCTACCAAACGACCCCTTACTTACTGACTGGGGATACTAAATATTTCACAAAAGGCATTGCAGACTTGCAGTAACTAAGCTCCCGTTTGGCCATAGATTTTGGGAGCATATTTTGATGATTTGTTTTCAAGTCTTTGTTTGGCCATAAAATTTGACAGATTTCGAAGACAAATCTTGAAGGGCAATTTGCACAATTGCCCTTCATACGGATTGGTCTTTAATTTTTGCCCTTCGTTTAAAAAGGTAGCCGAAAATGCTCGGAGGTTCTGGGTTCGAAACCTAGCAGAGTAAAAAATTAATAATAATGTCGCAAGGCATGGGTTTATATTATGTCTATTCGGGCGAAGTTACATAGAACCTATGCCAGAGACGACAAACTTTGTGTTGTAAGGCAAACTTTGCCTTATAAGGCATAACTAAAAGTCTGCCGGAGACGACAGACTTTGCCTTATAAGGCAAACTTTTAGTTATGCCTTAAGGCAAAGTCTGTCGCATAAGGCAAACTTTTGGCAAAAGCCTTGCCTTGCGATTTTTTTTTTTAATTTATTGAGCAAGGGTTTGAACCCAGAACCTCGAGGTATTTTCGTCACCTTTTTAAGCGAAGGGAAAAAATTAAAAACTAGGAATACAGGGCAAAAATTAAAGACCACACCAAAAGAAGGACAATCCACGCGCAAAAAAAAAAATGAATCTTTAAATCCCAAATTCTAGCTTAGACCTGTTTTTGGGCCAAGATCTATGTTTTTGCCTTTTCAAAACTTTAGAAACTACCCCAAACTTTTATATTTTATATATATTAAAAAAAAAACCATCTATTTATGACTCAACTAATTCTATCTACCATGTTCCTCCATTAAAGCTGTATCTACCATATTCCCACAATTAATGCAGCCTCTGCTATAAAGTGAACGAGCTAAGCTAGTTACTATCGGTTTTTTTTCTTGAACGGATGGATCTTTGCACTGTAATTTGAATTGTAGTAGCCAGTAAGTGTGCTATTAGCAATTGTTGTTAAAATATCATGTTCTACATAATTTGAGATTAGCAAGTATGTGTGTTTTGTCTGTTGGGTAATCTTGATAGTTTTTAGAACTTATGAGTATAAGTAATGTTTCATGTTTTTCAAAATAAAAGTGAAATATGTTTTGAAAAACTATGGTCAAACACATTTTCAAAACTTGAAAAACTTCACCCAAATCTATGGCCAAACGCTAGCTAAAAAGGGGAAAAAGAAATCTTTTTATCGCAAAAGATTTTTTTTGCTTAATCTCAAAAGATGCACGTGTATCTGTATTTTTTTTTCCCTGTATTTGTATTTATTTCTTATTTCGGGTTTAATTTTAACTTAAGGCTCATTTATTTTCATTAAGGCCTTATTCTGGAGTTGAATGTTTAATTATTTTTTTAAAAGTATCTTTTTCCGAATGAAATAGACCATGAAAGAGTCTTAACACGTGCAAACTCCTTTAAACCCTATTTTTATTTTCCAAAAAAGTTCTTATTGTTTCTCTTCGATAGAAAAATTTATGTTGCGGTCTCCCTTTCTCCAGGTATTAATCGCTACCCAAATTGTTTGCTCTTAAACTAGTAAGATTTCAAAACAAATTTCCAGTATTTTGTTTATTAATTTATCATATTCATAATATTCTTGGTATTACTGTTTTCTTACCAAACACTCTGAAATTTTGTTGCACAAATTTTTGATTTATTAAAGTGCAGGGAACTTCATAAATACTTAGTGTTGAATTAGGTGGTAACTGCGAAGGCTTCAAAATTTTTATTTGAAACCTACATCCATTACTTAGTTTATGATCAGGAGATAGTTTGGGTATAATAATATGTATTTTCTAGATAGTATTGTAGTTTGACCCCAAGCTAGTTCTTTGATAAAGTTACAAACTTGTACTACTAAATATATGACTATGAATATTCTGAATAATCTTATGTCTTTGTAATTTAACTCTAGTTATGTATGATCGATGTATTAAAGATGGGCTTTGCTAGTTTAATAAAATTAATAATGAAGTTACTGCCAAAAAAATCTTTTGGCCACTAATTTTATAGGCTGAAACCTGAAAGTAAATAAAACAGAACCAACTTTTGTACGAATTCATTCTATTATAATAGTTGACATTATTTTTTTTAATTATTTTTTATTACAAGTTGACATTATTAAGGATTACGTGTTACTAAATTTTGGACTAACATATTAAAAAATGAGTAGTAAATGTCGGAATAAGCAGAGACATTAAAAATTCGGTACCGTGCTTGTAAGAGATAATAGGTAGCACATAAAATTAGTAGAGGTGTGAATTGATCTGGACACTGCGATTATAAAATTATCATAATAAAATAGAAGAAAAAAAGATGTTTTAAGAAAAAACTACTTATGTTTCCATTCTAAACATATTCGATTCAATGATCTTTGCATAAAGTTAGTGTTGACTTTCAATGTTCTTTAGGTGTTTAGAACTTTGTACAAAGGTGAGAACATGGTGTTTGTGACTCTTTATGCTTAGCAAATGCTTAATCTCATATTGTTACTTGGTTTATCCATTTGCAGTGTCAGCTGATTAAAGTATAAGTTAACCTCTATGGCTAAACTGACTTTCGGAGGTCAGTTTTTTTCGACTTTTTTTGGAGATCGATTTTTGGCCTTTTTTTAGCAGTGAAAAAAGGTGAAATTTGTGTTTCTTCTATAGATCAATATTTAATGTAAATATAAAGCTCTTTTTAGCTTTTGATTATATTTGTTACGTTACTTTTATTTGTGTTTGTCTGTGTGCTATGATTATTAGAATTTTATATTTTAGCTATAAAACAAGCTAGTGAAAATTCAAGAGTGACTTGAAAAGACATGAATGTAGTAAAAAAAAATAGAAATTTATACTCAAGAAGTATAATTGAACGGGAGATTTGCATGTAGTTTGAAGGCAAAGTCACGGAACAATGTTAAAGTTGCTTTGGAGACTTATCGTGGCTTTATAGTTACACAAAAGAAGATGAAGAACTCTTTTGATTGTCTAAAAGAAAAACATCAAGTTTGTCAATAACTAAAAAAAACTGACAATCATTATTATCCAGCAACCAATACAATTCAATGTCTAACAATGAGTGGGATGAGTACGTAAATATTAGTACATTATCTAGTAATTTTTCTTCTTTTTTGTCGTAACGAAAAATAATTTGGAGCGCATATTGAAAGTATGATCTCTTAAATTGGGATATAGGCTCATCCAAAAGTAAAGACATCAAAGACTTCACTGCTACCCTTTTCGGATCTTTATACAACCATGAATACATGTTATAGAAAATCCTCAAAAAGTATTGTACAAAGATCTGGAAAGGGTAGGGGTGAAGTGTGTTCCTTTGGATGAGGCTATATTCAAATATAAGACATTATATGTTTAATATACATTTCAAACCATTTTTCTTTACAACGAAAAGGAGAAAAAAGTTACTAGATAATGAACTAACTTTTTTGTACTCATCACACACATTATTAGATATTAGAATGATATTGGTTGCTAGATCATAAATATTTTTGATCTTTTTTAGTTATTGTCAACCAAGCTTGATATTTTTCTTTTAGATAATCATAATGGTTCTTCAGTTTTTTTTGTGTAACTATAAAACCATAAAAAATCTTCAGAGCAACTTGCCTTCTTCTATGAATGTGTGTTCATACTACTTTCAAGTCTCCCGTTTGATGATACTTTTTTAATACAAGTATCTTAAAAAGTTTTTACTGCATTCATATTTTTCAAGTTATTCTTGAATTTCACTAGCTTGTTTCACAACTGAAATATAAAATTAATGATCATAGTATATAGACTAACACAAACAAAAGTAACATAAAAGAGATAATCCAAAGCTAAAAAGAACTTTATATTTGAATTAAATACTAATCTATAAAAATAAAAAACTAATGTATTATTTCTTTTCTAGACTCACAAGTGGGCATATTGAGTTCCAGCCATGATACATTAGAAGCAGCCACAAACATGAACAATTAATTGGCCTATTCTCTCAATTGATCCAAGCTTCACAAGTGTACACACTAATGAATTCTTTACATTATTGAAGCGTTCAATTCACAACAGCAATTTTATTTGGCTCCATTAGCTCCTAAGCACCATTCTACATCTTTTCAGTAGTTGTTTTATCCATTATTTAATCAGAGGAAAAAATTATCTATTCTAGATAAAAGCTTTGTAATTTTCTTTTGAATACAATTTAACTTCTACTTGAGCTAGATTTGGACCACCTAATCCTTATGTGTAAGTTAGTCTTGCTACCAGATGGATTATATTATTGTGGTTTCAGATTTGTCACATTATTGTGGCTTCAGATTTGTCACATTCTTTCACGAGGCTAGTAAATAATCAAAAGCTAAAAAAGAATTAGATTAAATAATCTGTAGAAGCAAAAATAAATTTACTAGTAGTTTGGGTATTCTTTCACTCTTTCCTAGACTCACAAGTCACAAAGTACCAGGAGAGTAGAAAAGTTTCAGCTTAAACTTTACAACTGCTAAAGTACTACGTGAAATATATACTTTAATTTCTTAAAGTAAGTTAGTGTATTTAATTGACTATCATCTACTATCTTTTTTCCTCTGTTCTACAATTATTCTGCGAACAGTGAAAGAAAATTCTCCTTAGTGTTGAAAAACAAGAATGTTAAACTCACTGTTTTCACTTAGTTTGTATACCACCTACAAAGGTTATTAGCTTAAGATTCGGTTAGCCTTTTTCGTAAAAGTTAGCAATCTATAGAGATTAGCTTATAATACTTTAGTCAGTTGATACTGCAAATGAAAAGACCAAGTAACAATATGAGATTAAGCATTTACTAAACATAAAGAGTCACATACTCCATATTCTCAATTTTGTTCAACTTTGTAAAGCAGCATATGCAACCAGTCAGCATATAAAGTCTAAACACCTAAAGAACATTGAAACTCAATGCTAACTTTGAATAAAGATCACTGAATATGGCGTTTAGAGTAAATATGAGCTGTGTGTTTCTAAACATCTGTTGTGCTTTTCTTTTTCTATTATAATTTTATAATTGTGATATTTGGATCAGCTTACGCACACCTCGACTAACATTCAAATATGCCCGATGCAAACTTACTAATGCTAAGAAAAACAAACGGATGTTAGTTATGCTCTACGCTACCATAGTTCAATTGTCTTAACATCCACGAAAAAAATGTGTGACATAAACTAACCAGTAAATACAACCACATCAATTCATAATATAATAGGATTCTCAGCTCTTCAAAACTTTACCAAATGTTAAAAAGTTGTTCCTCAAAAAATCCTTTTCAGGATTTCGGCTCCAATTAACTGAGTAATATTTTTCCCAAAACTTTAAATGAATGAAAAGCATGACCATAAATCTCCTCTATACGATCTTTTGCAAAGTTCAAATTTTTTAGCGGATGAACTCATGAACTGATTAGCCCATATTGCTTATTACTCAATATGACACTAGGCTTAGTCAAAAACAAATTCCTTCTCTTGAACATATATCAAATGATATTCAAAACAAACTTGATTATTTATACATAAATATCTAATGCAGTTATTATAAAAGATTTCTCTATTTCCACCAACAGAAAAATAAGGGGGTATGGTCAAAAGTAATATTAAATGTTAATAATTATCTTAGTCAACATGGTACCATTTTATTGACAAGGCTATGAAAAAGTCATAATCTTTTCCAAATGTGGCTGCTCCATATTATGAACTATTGCTGATACTTTTTGGTGATTTCAAAGGTCTTGAGGGACCACCACGGAAGACTGACCAAAATTTTGTAAATTAATACATCTCAATATATTCGGAGACAAAGAAGTGGAGGTTTTTTTTTTTTTTCTTTTTGTTTTTTAAGTAGTGGAGTAAATTTGAATATACTACAAGTCTACAACTAGTAGATTCAAGATAATTACTACAATTTTGGTTTCTTAAAACTAAAAGGAAAACATGTATTTTTAATATTTTCATTAATGTAGATCCCTAATCTAATTAAATTTAGTCGGATTACAAACAAAATATGAAGCTAATAATCAGTTATAATAAAAAGAAATCGGCTTTTAGACCTGTAATTATCTAACTACCAAAAATATTATTTAAAATAAACTTGAACTGTTTGATCGATTTTCTTGGCAAGGATACAACTTGTCGATGAAATAAATTTAAGTATATAGTAGTAGTGCAAAAAAATCAAGCTCTAAACATCCAACTTAATCTCATAAAGTAAAAATATCTTTATATTTGCCGGGACTTATTCAATAAGTATATATAATTTGTATATAACAAATTATCAAAATAAAATAAAAAATGGTTGTATTTGGTTTGCG
Organism: Lycium ferocissimum; assembly: GCF_029784015.1. Lineage (NCBI taxonomy): Eukaryota > Viridiplantae > Streptophyta > Magnoliopsida > Solanales > Solanaceae > Lycium > Lycium ferocissimum. The sequence goes on from NC_081342.1 coordinate 61,221,083, forward strand.
ATAGTTCGATACTCAAATTTTGGAACATCATACCAAAATACACACTTAGATACACAATACACACATATATATACACACATACTAGATTATAACATAAATATAAAATACCTAAACTTTTACTACTACCTTTACCTTAGGTCTTTTTTTTTTTTTTTTTTTTTTAAAAAAAAAATCTCATCTGAAAAAATCGTTATATTCACTCAACCGAAGTTCAGACCTTTTCACTTGATTCTGTCATTCACCCGACTTTAAAGACAAAAAAGAAAAGCATAATTCTATATCCAAATCAAACAAATTAAAATCGAAGTTTCTGAATCTCTTCAAGTGGCTGTTGTACTTGCAAAACTACTAGCCACTTAGAATGATTATAGGAAAAAATTATTACATTCTCCCAAATACTTGAATGTGGACCAGTTGACAAAGCATATTCGAATTGAAGAAGAAACACGGAAACGTGAAAATAAATATGCTGCAGAAACTGGTTCAAAAGTGAATTATGTTGAGTCTAGCAAGAGAAATAACTTTGGAAAATCTGGAAACAAGGCTGGAAAAAAAAGAAGAGGAAATTGGATGCTGCTCAAAACATAAATTCTTCTAACAATAAGAAAGGACCATGTTATAACTGTCGCAAACTAGGCCATTTTAAGAGAGACTGCAAATTTTTGAAGAGGCAGAAAAAGGAAGAAAATGCTGGACAAAAGAATGTTAATAATGTTGAACAACAACAAGCATCTTCTTCGGATATTGTTGCAATGGTTTTTGCTTTTTCTAGTTTGAATCTGAGTATGGTAATTGAGTGCAACATGGCAGAAACTTTGAAATCTACAGATTGGTGGTATGATTTTGGTGCTACCATTCACGTGTGCAACAACAAGAGTTTCTTCAAACACAACGAAGTTGCAACAAGTGATGAAAAGGTTTTAATGGGGAATCACAACACTGCCAAGATCCTTGGAAAAGGAACAGTTGAACTGCAATTTACTTCGGGAAAGAAGTTGATTTTAGCAAATGTTCATCATGTTAGGAAGAATTTAATTTCTGCAAATTTATTATGCAAGAGAGGCCTCAATGCTGTGATAGAGGCAGAAAAGATTATTTTCTCTAAGAATGGTATATTTGTAGGACAAGGCTACTCTTTGGAAGGCATGTTCAAATTAAGTATTGATAAAGTTGAAGTTTCTGCTTACATGATTGAGTCATCTTTTTAATTAATGGCATGCTAGACTTTCACGTGTTAATTTTGAATCTATAAAGTTTATGTCAAATAATGATTTAATACCTTGTGTAAAAGGAGATGATAAAAAATGTGAAATATGCATACAAGCAAAAATGACTAAAAAATCTTTTCATTCGATAGAACGAACTAATAATTTACTTGGTCTTGTGCATTCTGATATATGTGAATTAAATGGTCATTTAACTAGATGTGGAAATAGATATCTTATTACTTTTATAGATGATCATTCTAGATATACATATGTTTATTTAATGAAAACAAAAGATCAAGCATTGGATATGTTGAAGGGTTACAAAGCATTAGTGGAAAATCAATTGGAAAAGAAGATTAAAATCTTACGTAGTGATCGAGGAGGTGAATATCTTTCAAATGAATTTTCTAATTTTTGTGAAGAAAATGATTTGATTAACCAAGTTACTGCACCATATACCCCACAACAAAATGGTATTGCAGAAAGAAAAAATAGAACGTTGGTAGAAATGGTTAATGCCATGCTAAGTTACCGACAAATTTGTGGGGGAAGCCTTATTAATGGCTTATTTTGTGCATAATAGAATACCTTCAAAGAAATTTAAAATTTCTCCATATGAATTATGGAAAAGAAGAAAGCCTAATATAAACTTTTTAAGGGTACGGGGCTGGTTAGCCTATTACAGGATTCCAGATCCTAAAAGAACAAAAGTAGAACCTAAAGGAATTAAAAGCATATTTGTAGGATATGCTGAGAACTCAAAGGCATATAGATTATTGGACATTGAGTCTAAAGTTATTGTTGAATCTAAAGATGTTGAGTTCTTGGAAACAAAGTTTATTGGTGACTTAAACAATTCACAAGAAGGTTCTGAAATTACTAATCGTGTAGTAACCCGGGATTGTTCTACAATGACACATGATAATGCAACAACTTTGAATAACTATTCTGATCCTATTTCTTCTTCTAACAATAAAAGAAAGGCAACTGAATCTCTTGATGAACCAAGGAGAAGTCAACGAGCAAGAAAGGAGAAGAACTTAGATGCCGATTTTATTTCTTCTCAAGCTAAATTCTTCTTGTTGGAAGGAAGTATACATGAGGTATTAAATAAAATACGTATTATTTTGAATTTAGAAGAGGATCCTAAAACTTATAGTGAGGTTGTGGCTTCACGGGATTCGGCTTTCCGGAAAGAAGCTATAAATGATGAAATAGATTCTCTTATATCAAACAAAGGCGTGGGTATTGGCGGTATTTACCCCCCCCCCCCCCCCCCCCCCCCCCAATACTAAACCAATTGGGTGTAAGTGAGTGTTTAGAAGAATGTTTAATACTAATGGTTCTCTACAAACCTTTAAGGCTAGATTGATAGCCAAAGGATTTAGATAAAAAAGTGAATAGATCATTTTGACACTTATGCTCCCGTAGCAAGAATTACCTCAATAAGAGTGTTATTTGCATTGACATCAATACGTGATCGATATGTGTCCATCAAATGGATGTTAAAACAATACTTTTAAATGATGACCTTGAAGAAGAAGTGTACACGGAGCAACCCGAAGGGTTCGTGCTTCAGAAATGAGAAGAAGGTTTATAAATTGGTAAAATCATTGTATGGGTTAAAACAGGCTCCAAAACAGTGGCATGAAAACTTTTATGGTGTTATATTATCAAATGGTTTTAAACACAATGGAGTGGATAAATGCATTTATTCCAAATTCACAAAGAATTATGGAGTGATAATACGTCTTTAGGTTGATGACATTCTAATTATAGGAACCAATATGGAAGGTATAAGAGAAACTAAGAAATATTTAACTTCTCATTTTAAAATGAAAGACTTGGGAGAGGTTGATACTGTATTAGGTATTAAAGTTAAAAAAAGATAGTGGTGGTTTTGCTTTATGTCAATCTCACTACGTTGACAAGGTTCTTTCAAAATTTAATCATTTGGATATTAAGGAATCTAATACTCCATTTGGTACTTCCATTAAGTTAGTTGAGAACTCCGAAAGATCTATTAGTCAATTAGACTATGCTAGTGCAATGCTTTGCACTAGGCTGGATATTGCTTTTGCAGTTTGTAAACTGTCAAGATATACTCATAATCCAAGTAATGATCATTGGAGAGGTATAGTTAGGGTACTTGGATGCCTTAAAAGAACAAAAGAATTTTCTTTGTGTTACAAAAGATTTCCTTCAGTTTTAGAAGGATATTGTGATGCTAGTTGGATAACTAATGTTGGTGATAACAAGTCAACGTCTGGATGAATTTTCACCTTGGGTGGAGGAGCAATTTCATGGGCTTCTAAGAAACAGACGTGTATTACTCATTCCACTATGGAGGCTTAGTTTATTGCACTAGCAGCCGCAGCTAGAGAGGCAGAATGGCTGAGAAATTTATTGTTGGATATAGAGTTGTGGCCACAACCAATGCCAGCGGTCCTCTGACACTGCAATAATCAAGCAACTATGTCTAAGACATTTAATAAGATATACAATGAATAATCTAGACATATTACTTTGAGACATGAGTATATAAGACAACTGATTTCGGAAGGAATTATCACAGTTGTTTATATAATGCCTAAGGACAACCTTGCAGACCCACTTACAAAAGGACTCGGGAGGGAAATGATAATGGGCTCAAGGAATGCTATGGGTATAAGGTAATTAAATTGTCACGGGTAATGGGAACCTTACCTCTACTATTGTTGTATAACAATACTAAAGATTCAAAAGGTAACAACAAGTTATTCTGTGACTGTTAGCAAGTACTGAAATTTAGTACTTAGACAAAGGAAGGTGAGTGCAAAAGTACTCTTAACGAAGAAATCAGAGTTCGGAAAAAGAACTAAGTAAAGTCCAGGGTAAAGGACTTGGTAAGTGCAAGATAAGGACTTGGTTTAAAACTTCACCTCCAAGATAAGGACTTGGTTTAAAACTTCATCTATATAAATACTTGAAGTGGTGCCGCTTCGGCCAAAGTTGGGAGACAAAAGTATTTATGAATTCAGGAGGTAGCACAAGGCCATAATCGGGTACTAAAACTCACAGTGAACAAGTTGTGAATTTGGTACGATTTATGTGTATAAAGCATTTCCGTCTTTGTCACTAAGGAATTGTAGTTCGATAGAAATTCATCTAACTATCAATTTCGACAAAGATTTGAATCGTTTATACAAGTAGAAGGTTTAACTCGAAAGAGACCTACTATATGCATAAATCCCATAAACAGCTCCAATCACTAACTAAGTGGGGGATTGTTATATTAGTTAGTGTTGATGGGTTAGCTTAAAGAGAAGAAAGTTACTTTTCCAGGAAAAAAAAAGTTACTCTTTTAAGAAAAGAAAAAAAAAAAGTTACTCTTTTCAAAGAAAAGAAAGTCACTTTTTCATAAGAAAAAAAAAAGGATCTTTTTTAGATGAAAAAAAGTCACTCTTTTTTCCAGAAAAATGTTACTCTAAAAGTTATGTATGTTACGAAAAGCTTCTTCGAACAGATGTGTCTGTTGCGGACAAACTCTTAAGGTATTATAAATACCTGGTACTGTTTCAAAAGAAGGAATAATTTTTTACGGATTTTATTCTTCTCTCCATGGTTTTCTACAACTCACAAAAAATTGTTCTTGTGGGAAATTTCGAATTAATTGCTGGTTTTCGAAATTTCATTGGCTTTGTAAAATCCTGGAGGAAGTCTGCCAACATCCCTGCAGCAACGAAGTGGGTTCTTTAAGGACAGAGACTACTCTATCAAAGTCAGATTGTTCTTCCCCAAGTATTATTTTCTAAAAGGGACAGCTTACGCATACCTCGACTAACATTCAAATATGCCCGATGCAAACGTACTAATGTTAAGAAAAAACAAACGGATGTTAGTTATGCTCTACGCTACCATAGTTCAATTGTCTTTAACATCCACGAAAAAAAAAATGTGTGACATAAACTAACCAGTAAATACACCTACATCAATTCATAATATAATAGGAATCTCAGCTCTTCAAAACTTTACCAAATGTTAAAAAGTTGTTCCTCAAAAATTCCTTTTCAGGATTTCGGCTCCAATTAGCTGAGTAATATTTTTCCCAAAACTTTAAATGAATGAAAAGCATTACCATAAATCTTCTCTATACGATCTTTCGCAAAGCTTAAATTTTTTAGTGGATGAACTGATTAGCCCATATTGCTTATTGCTCAATGTGACACTAGGCTTAGTCAAAAACAAATTCCTTCTCTTGAACATATATCAAATGATATTCAAAACAAACCTGATTATTTATACATAAATATCTAATGCAGTTATTATAAAAGATTTCTCTCTTTCCACCAACAGAAAAATAAGGGGGTATGGTCAAAAAGTAATATTAAATGTTGATAATTATCTTAGTCAACACGGTACCATTTTATTGACAAGGTTATGAAAAAGTCATAATCTTTTCCAAATGTGGCTGCTCTATATTATGAACAACTGCTGATACTTTTTGGTGATTTCAAAGGTCTTGAGCGACCACCATGGAAGATTGACCAAAATTTGGTAAATTAATACATCTCAATATATTCGGAGACAAAGAAGTGGAGGTTTTTTTCTTGTTTTTTTAAGTAGTGGAGTAAATTTGAATATACTATAACTAGTAGATTCAAGATAATTACTACAATTTTGGTTTCTTAAAACTAAAAGGAAAACAGGTATTTTTAATATTTTCATTAATGTAGATCCCTAATCTAATTAAATTTAGTCGGATTACAAACAAAATATGAAGCTAATAATCAGTTATAATAAAAAGAAATCGGCTTTTAGACCTGTAATTATCTAACTACCAAAAATATTATTTAAAAAGAGACTTGAACTGTTTGATTGGTTTTCCTGATAAGGATATAATTTGTCGATAAAATAAATTTAAGTATATAGTAGTACGCTCTCTAAATATCCAATTTAATCTCATAAAGTAAAAATATCTTATATTTGTCAGGACTTATTCAATAAGTATATATAATTTGTTTATAACAAATTATCAAAATAAAATAAAAAATTGTTGTATTTTGGTTGCGATATTTCGATATTCAAATGTTGGAAGATCATACCAAAATACATGCTTAGATAAATTTACTTGATGATTGCACTGCGTTGCTTAAAGCCAGAAGGACATCGCTCAAGCATAACTACGGGAAGCCAATGACGGCAAGAAAAAGAGGATGCGAGCTAGATACTTTCCCCCACATTTGTTATTTCTGTATTAGAAAGAGGCGAAATGGGTACTATGTTGCTCAGGCTAGTCTCTCTATGTAATGACTCTTGAGTTTGATTAATGTATATAATATCCTCTTTACCAAAACAAAAACAAAAAAAGATACACAATACACACATGTATACTAGATTATAACATAACTATAAAATGCCTAAACTTTTACTACTACCTTTACCTTAGGTGTTTTTTGTTTAAAATTATTATTTTAATTCTCTCCTTCAAAAATCGTTATATTCATTCAATCGAAGTGTAGACCTTTCCACTTGGTTCTGTCATTCACCCGACTTTAAAGACAAAAAAGAAAAGCATAATTCTATATCCAAATCAAATAAATTGAAGTACGGAACCAATAAATGAAAGTCAAAAAAAAAGAAAAACGGTATCAAAATTAATTAGATTTAGTACCATATGGTTAGCATTTTAAAACCAAAATACTTTTAAAACTGTACTGAATTGACTGA
>NC_081342.1:61228099-61312450 GCF_029784015.1 Lycium ferocissimum
AAAAAGAACGCAACCGCATTTCTAACTTTTTGAATGAGTCTTCAAAACATTCAAGACCATCTTTAAGAATCAAGTTTAAAATGTGACAACTACATCTCACATGAAAAATATTTTTTAGCGGAGGGTTTAATTCTCTTTTTTAAAAGACCAATCGCCTTTGTATTATTAGAAGCATTATCTAAAGCAATACAAAGTGTTTTTCTATAAATGTTAAAAAATCTCATAATAGTAGACATTGAATCCGCTAAAATTTTTCCATCATGACGACCTTTCCCTTCATCATATAAAAAAGCTATAATTCTTTTTTGTATCACCCAATTATTATCAACCCAATGACATGTAATAGCAAAAAAATCTAACTTGTTAAGACTAAGACCCAAATCGGCGGTAAGAGAAACACTACAATTTAAAGAATTAAATACATGGCGCAAATAAAATCTATATTTTTTTATACAAATCTATAACATCCGCTCTACAAGTACTTCTAGGATTATCCTCAAATAACGGATTATAACAACGTTGAATATAAGTAACAAACCCCAAACCCGAAGGAAAAGAAAATGGTAGAGCACAAAAAAGCAACCATTTTAGCTATTTCTAAACGCTCTTTTTTCTTGTTATAGTAAAAAATTTTACCGGTTCGTGGGTCTATCGTCATTTGAATACCCACCACATTTGAACCTGTTTTCTCTCCCCAAACATCCTTATGTTTAGCTTTCATATGACCCATTAGTGTACCCGTTCCACCATCCTTACTAGTTTGTTGCCTAAAAGCAAATTCTTGTTTACATAAATTACATTTAGCTATTTGTCTTTCCTTATTCTTAGTCATAAATTTTCAAATTTTAGCGGTTGGCTTATGAGTTCTTGGAGGTTTGTCTTGTATATGTGATTGTGCAGGACCTGTATCTCCTATGGGATTTTCGGGGGCTTGTGTTTCATCATCATCATCAATTTCATTAAAAGTGTCGATATAATATTGTTGCGTTGTCTCATGATCTAAAAGTGGATTATTTCCACCAATATCAATACCTAAATTAGGTGTTTTTTTCACAAATGCCTCCTCATTAAACCCACCCCTAACAATACCACTACTACCGGCACCACGTCTAAATCTCTTCGCCATTATTAAATATAATTAATTTAAATCACACTCAACTAAATCACAAAAAAATAAATTGCAACAAATTAGATTGCTAGAATTAAATTGCGTAAACTAAATAGAGGAAAATAAAGATAGAGTTGGAATGAAGGTATCAAATTGCCGAACTAATTTCCAACAAAGTGAAGGGTTTAGAATTGCAAATCCACCAAAGCTTTGGAGCTACTTCGGATTGTTGCAAAAATCACCAACTCCACTAACAATATCATAATTTCAAAATTAATAATTGAAACTAGAATAAAACTTTATAATATTTAATTGAGAGAAATTTAAAGTGGCTAATTGTTGCAAAGTAGCTATAATTGAGAGAAATTGAGAGAAAGAGAGAAGAGTGAATTAGTGTGGATTAAAATTAAAAATGGAGAGGGGTTTATATAGCGGTGGGGGATGGGTTAAAGTGTAAAAAAAAGGTTTGGTGGGGTTGGGGGGCCAAAAGGGGACTTTGGAGCCGTTGGCAACGGCCATTTTTGCAAAATGGACTGTTGCCCAATAGTCCAGCCTACTGAAATAACGGCTACTATTTAAAAAAAAATTATTTTTTGACGGTTTAACTGTCCAGGTTCCATTTTACCGGTTCCGATTCTAGGTCCCCAAAAATACAAAACCGGATTGGTAATATTTTAGGTTACGTAATCAGACCGATAAAACCGGTTCCCGCATTCGGTTTAAATTGGTTTCCATTAGCGCCAAAAAATTGTTACATTAGGCTTAGTCATCAGTAATAATGTTCGTCCTTTATATTTTTAATCTTACGGTGTGTGATACAATCTATGAGGGACGAATAAAATATATTTATGAATATAATTAGATAATATAGCATATATTATAAGGGTAAATTGGTCATATTCTGGTTTCCTTACATCAATAATGATTAAGCTAAAGAACTGTTACAAGAACATCAAAATAAGGGAGGTAAGTGTAATATCGTATACCACAGGGGATGTAAGTGAAACGAAGCCAAACCTGAAGAGAGGTTTCCAAAATTTTCCCTAAAGTTTATATAAATTTTTATAAATCCAGCTGTTTCAAAATAAACTTTTTGAAGTTTGACTTGTCATAGTCTATCTTCAAATATGGATATGAAGTTTCGAACCTGAGACTCAATATTAATTCCAGGATTAAAGAGATTTATCTTTTTCTTCCTCTTAGCCTACGCATCCAATACAATACGATATATTATGAAACAATACCTAACAACTATTTAAACAAAGTGTTAGTCTCATCCCACTTTTTTTTTTTTTCAGAATATTTCTTCTACTGAGTTTTCATAGTATATCTTTTTATCACTAAGGTACATTTGTTTGTCGAATTCCCTGTTATGTCATTATAATTCCAATTTCAATTTCTTTCGTTTGAAATAATTTGTTGATCTAATTTGATAAGTAGGTATTGATTCTTGTTGCTGTACAAAAACTAAGAAAAAGGAGGAGGGGGAGGTGAGTTTTTATCTAAAAATTTCAACACTAATTACAAGTTGAATAATTTAAAATATGGAAAAGGGTCAGATTTGCCGTTGTACTCTCAAGAATAAGTTATATTTGGTCTTCGTTAGACCTTTTTGATATATTCATCCTTGTGATCCAAGTTTGGGGCTATATTTGCCCCTATATTTTATTTTTGGGTCATATTTACTCTCCATCCGTTAAGTCTCCTTGTCCTCACCTTTATTTTCATAGGTGGCACTTATGTGAAATTTTTTCTCTTAATTTAAATCTGATCCCATTTTTTTTTCTTTCTCTTCTTCGCCATTTTCCTTCACGGAGACTAAGAAAGGGCAAATATTTGTAAAAATCTGACCCTTTTTCGTTTAAAATAGATAACTAGATATAACAAGAACGAGATACAATTTCGACTTTAGGTGGATGAGGTTGAATTAATAAATTTGACCCATTTAAAACAAGGACTTCTAATCTCAATCCAAGTCAGCACATCAGCCTAATGAGTAGGACCGGATTTATTTCATGGGATCAATATTATAAGTAAAATTTACTTGGCATAACTTACATTATTACCTATTTATGAACAAGAATTAAAATTTACAATAATTATATTTAGTAGCTAAAATATAACATATTTACTTCCTATAGCTATCACCTTTTTACCACTCAACAACAATAACTTCCCACACCCCTAAATTTAAGCAAAAAAACGTCCCTCTCTCTATCCTCTAAATACACGCCATTATGCCCAATATCCCTTAATTTCCTCCAATTTCAAATCGCCTTTACAATAGTTCAACTTCCTTGTTTATCTCTAATTAACTACTCATTAATTTCACTCATAATTCAAAATTAATTCCCAAAAAAAGGTAAGATTCTATCTTGATTTTTACGTTTCACCGTGTATTTAACTTATATTTTCATTTTTTTTCGTTTGAATAAAGAATGCAACTCTAAATAATTAATTATCACCGTTTGTTCTTGGTTGTTTTTTGTTAGATTCAAGTGAAATGGCTAAGAAAGCTTCTACTCCGATGAGGACTAGAGGTTATAACCCGAATTTTCAATTCCTAATGTTTTGGATTTATATTTTTGAATAGTTGTTTTTCATATATATTTTGGCTATATTTTTAATTGTATTTTGATTATTATGTTCAATATTACTTATTGTTTTAAAGTGATTATATTTCTTATATATTTTTCATATATTTTGACTATATTTAGAAAAATTTCGGAAAAATAAAAAAAAATAAAAAAGTTGAAAAAAAACGTTGCTACCTCAATTATGAACTCAATTATGACTATATTTTGGCTATATTTTAATTGTATTTTGATTATTATGTACAATATTACTTATTGAGTTTTCGTCGACTATATTTTAGATATATTTTTCATATATTCGACTATATTTTTCAAAATTTCAGAAAAATAAAAAAAAATAAAAAAAGTTGCCCTCTAGGAAAAGTTGTTACCTCAATTATGAACTCAACTTGAATTCGATATTTCAATCGGATGAATTCAAATATATATTCGTCGTTTAAAACGAGCTGTCACATTCCTTTGGTTTGATATTGTTATTTTTCAAAGTTTTTTGATGAACTAGTTTTTGAACTTTTTTTTTTTGTTAAAAATATGAATGTACTTTTTGAATTCAATTTTTTTTTTTTTTTAATTTGTTAGGTTTGAATGAGATATGAGATTAGATATGGAATGGGAGGATATTTGCGTGAATCGGGGAACATTAAAAAGCGATTTTAATTTAAATTGGAATAGATTTTGTTTCCATAAATATAGACTTTTAGTTTTAGGCGTGTGTATTTAGTTATATTTATCCTATATTTAAGTCGACGCATTTACTAGTTAAATATAGGTCCTCCAACTACGAATTGTAAATGTAGAATATCTACTAACTAAATATAGCTGTTTGTGAAAATTTTACTATATGTAAATATAGCTCGAGTTGTTCACTTTTGAAATTTGTAACTAAAAAATTGCCAGTATATGTAAAATAGTTGTGAAAAATAATTATTTTTAACGGAAAAGGGCCAAATATACACCTGTATTATCGAAAAAGGGTCAAATATACTATTCGTTATCTTGTGGGCCCAAATATTTCTGAGCTATATTTCAAGACAAATATCTTTTCACTGTTAAAGTTAACTAAGATGGAGTTCAGTCCCACATTAACATTAATATTTTAATGAATTAAATACCATGTGGCATGCCACCTCACTAACCAAATTCAATTTTACCTACCTTCTTCCACATCATCTTTCACAATGGCACCTCCGAAAAACATAAAAGGATTTTGATATCCCAGCTGCTGCACTTTTAGTTTCATAAAAAATTATAGCAGCATAAAATGTTTTATTAGTTGACACGTTTACTAATAGTTCAGTGATTAATAATTAAGCCCCCGTTTGGCCATAAGAATTATTCACTTTATTTTGGAAATTTTTTTCACTTTTTTTCGGAATCAGCGTTTGGAATGAAAATTAGAATACTGTTTGAAGTTGTATTAGAATACCAAAAACTCAAATTTCAAAACTACAATTTTACAAAAACGATGGTAAACACAACTCCAACTCCAAAATTCCAAAAAAAAAAAGTATCTATGGACAAATGGGGCCTAATTTTGTTGACTGTTCCAAATTAGACACCTTTTGAAGATTAAATATGTGAAAAAAGGTAAAATGGAGAATGGCGTTAAAAGGTGGTTGGTCGGAAATCAGAGCCGTTAAAGACTACGGGGGCTCTCTAAATTCTTATATGCATGCGCAAGTCTAAAGGGTATTCAAAAATCTGCAAAAAAATTTGATCTTTCTAACTTTTCTAATGAATTTATTTTTTCAAGAATCAAGCTTGAATTTACTGAGTGGTAATTTATATGTCAAAATCTCAACTTTCTTGTATATGACTTCAATTTCTTCAAAATTCTAAAGATTCAGGGCTAAAATTCAAAAGCGTGTTCGAAAATCTACAAAAAGATTCAATCTTTCTAATTTTTCTGATAAATCTAATTCTGTAAAGATGCAGTGGCACCCATCAAGATCAAGTACATTTTTCTTCTCTTTCAACAATGGGTCAAACACATCATGTTTACAAGGCCAAAAACTAGCAATTAAGGTATCTCTTTCAGCTCCGGCATCTTCGCCGGAGCAATCACCAGAAGGAACTCCACCGGTGATATCCGCGGGCGGGGGGGGGGGGGGGAGGGGGGATGGGTGGGTAAAATTGAGTTTGTCAACTTTAACGGTGGAGGGACATATTTGTGCGAAAGATAATCAGCCAAAAGATATTTGGACTCAAAATATAACGAAGAGTATGTTTGACCCTTTTCCGATATTAAAGGGGTATATTTGGACCTTTTTCGTATTTTTAATATGAAAATTAATCTTGACAAAATATCATTAGATAAAATACGAAAACACTCTAGCAAGTGTCCTGTAGTTTAAGTTTTTCAATTTAAAGCTCCTGGAGTTTTAAATTCTAGAAATTGGAATTCCAGGACATTATCCCGTAGTTTTAAGCAATGTTTTAAAAGGCGGGCGACGCGCGCGACGGGCGAATAGAGTAGTCCAAAGACGCGGGGGGCTTAAGTCCCATGGATATGTATCTTCAGTTTTATAATTTTATTATTAAAAATTAGCAAAAGTTAAGTTTTAATTAAAATACTGCAAGTAAATTCAAATAAATCACCAATAATATAAAAAGAATTATTATAAATATTATTTGAGAAAGCTAACAATACAAAAAATGATAATAGTCTAGATAATCTTTAAAATGAAATCTTCATTCACTTCATCATCAATCTCCAGATCTCTTAGTCCTTCCCGATCTCAACTAATATTTGCATTGATTTTTATTTATATATTCAAAGAAAGAGAAGCGCAAACTGTGCAAGAGCAATGAGAAAAAATGCATAATGTTGGTTCAGAACATAGTGCCATGAAATCTCTATCATATCAAATTTAGGCATAATCATCTAATAAAACTATTAATAGAAGTGTTTTTCTATGAGAGTTGCTTTCTTTATTTAAATATTTGAGGAAAAATCACTGCAACATGAAAACATGATAACATAAAGTATAAATATCATTATATCAATAATAAAAATCATAATTTATAATAAAAATCATAATTTATAGCAAAAATACTTTTAAAACAATAAAAATCAAATTTAACGCCTAGGGCATACACCTTTACGCCCGGAGCGTACGTTTTTGTGCCCGGGACTTACGCCCCAAATTCTAGGGCGTACACCCTATGGATCTTTTCCTTTCATTTGCGTCCTAGAGCGTTTTTGGTATGCCCGCCCCGAGGCTTACTCCGGGAGTCGCCTAAAAAACGCCTCTGAAAACACTGATTTTAAGCAATAGAAACTGAACACCATCATACTATCTTGGAGGTAAAAGAAAGCAACAAAATAAAACAAAGACGTTGTTCTGTGTGCTTTTTTACATTGAAGGTATTTTTGTCCAAATATTATGTTTGTGTCAAAAAATAACAAAATTCGATTAATTTCAAAGTTATGGCTTATTTTCAAATACTAGTTATACCTTTTTTTTTTTTAAAATAAAAATTTAAGAGTAGAGAAGGAGAAATAGGGGAGCGGATTTCGAAATAGGGAATTGAAGCTTCGCCAACAAAGCGAAAATCCAGGTATTCAACCAATTGGGCCAGTAAGATTCCCAAAATACCTGTTTTACAAGTTGTTTGTGACCTTTTCCTTATTGGTCGTTTTCCAATATCTTGCCTTCTAATCCAAATTGGCCATCTGGTTTTCAAAATTTCATGCGCTTGCTTCAAGTTGCAAATGGGCTGATTGGACTTGTTGAGTTTGCAATTGTTATTTGGTAGCAAAATGTTCAACTTGTTCACTTCTAGTTCCCAACAAACAACGAGATTTGACTTATGAGGGTCCATTAATGAATATTTTATTTTATTTCAAAAGATTATTTTTTGATAAATTGCTTGTAGATTCAAAAGTCATACAAACTTCATTATCTAAACTAAAATTTGGGATCAAACTATTCTTGATAAAATTCAAGCGATCATAATCTCCGACTTGGTGGATAATAACTGTGTGTGTATATATATTAGAAAATTTGTTCGTCGAAGATAGTTTTAAGCCACAAGTAAGTTTTAAGCCACAAGTACGTCTAAAACAAGACACAATTACTATTTAATTAACTTCCCCTTAAGCGATGTTATATTAGAAAAAAGATTGGAAAATGTTTTTGATTCCTTGTAAACAAACCCTACATGTAAAATATTGTAAATTAGACATTCTCACATTGGCTTTCAGATTGAGGATTAGAAATAGAAATATACAAAAAATTCCCCATAGCTATCTTAATATTAATAGAAGAAGTTTCGAGTGAATATGGTCGCACCAAATTGTCAAAGAAGGCGTAACTCAAATTGTTAGCTCGATGTTCTTATTCACTGAAATAGGAAAAAAGAGATTAAATTGCAATATTAAGCTTACGCAACGTCTCTTCTTTCTTTTTCTTTGTTTAGTGGATAACTGTTAAATCTTTAGTTGTTTATGAACTACTATCATTTATTTAGCTTGTCACCATACCTAAAGACATAGTGACTCTTGTCATTAATCTTCCCTTTTTACGGTAAGCCCGAAACAAGTGCATGCACGAAAATATAGTAACTAGATGAAATCTTATTTATATGATTTTAAAAAGGTATTTTCTTCCTCTAGGGAATAGCTATTAGATCGAATCTACTTACAAGGGATGCAACTTAGCCCTGTAGCTTGTCCTCCTTCTGCACTTTAACCCTTAGCATATAATATAAACGTACCATTATAAGTGTAGCAAAAGAATATTTTTCAACCATAATATGATGTCTAGGGCTAGTTATCCAAAAGAAAAAATGTTCTACATTTGTGAGGATATCTAAATTGTGGAAATAAGAGAATTAATCCATCTACTTCGTAAGAATTCATGACAATTGGTGACACGAATCGTAGTTGCTGTCACTTTCGCTAAAGGAAAACCTAGAAGTGTCTTTAATTAGGAGTAATTATTTATACACTTAGATACAACATTTCGATTATCATATTATTCGCTTTTTTGAAGTTGAATTTTTAAATAATGAAATTAATGCTTCTAGATAAAGAAAGGGATGAGAGAGAAAAAACCAAAATAATGGAGGGGACATTTACCACTTCCTTATCCAACTTGTCTTCCCCATGCTAAGAAAATTATTCTGTCACCTTCCAACCTTATGAATTATGATGCCTTCCCCACTTACTACTATTTTTTATGATCATAAAGTCTCCCCTCCTACTTTACAAGAACTATTGAAACTCTACTACTTGAAAATTGAGATCATGTCGAGGTCTTATTTAGCGTCGAATGTACTACTAAGATTTTACTTAATTAATGTTTGTTATCATCATAATTTAACTTATATATGGATTTATATTATAGGTTAATGGGCAATTTGCACGATTGCCCTTCATACAGACTGATCTTTAATTTTTGTCCCTCAATTCGTTGGTCTTTAATTTTTGTCCTTCACTTAAAAAGCAATAAAATATCACGGGCTATGTTCAAAACCCAAGAGAGAAAAATAATAATATTTTCGCAAGGCATAGGTTTATTCGTAGTGAAGTTACATAGAAACTATGTAGGAGACGACAGACTTTGCCTTGTAAGACAAACTTTTAGTTATACCTTAGGCATAATTGAATGTATGCCGATTCCAACAGACTTTGCCTTATAAAGCAGATTTTTTACAAAAGTCTTGCCTTGCGCTTTTTTTTTTTTTGACTGAGCGGGGTTCGAACCTAAAATCTCAGGGTATTTTCGGCCACTTTTTAAAGTGAAGTACAAAAATTAAAGACCAGCAATTTGAGGGGTAAAAATTAAAGACCACCCCAAAAGAAGGACAATCCGCGCAAAAAAATGTAAGTTAATCATCATAATTTAACTTAAATAAGTATCCGTCCAAAAAAATAGTTGACAAATGTACAGTATATGTATAATTAGTATATAATATATGCATATTGGCTAGAAGCTATAAATAGTTCCCCTCTAATGTTTAAAATAAAAATAACCGGTGGATGTACAACATATGTATACAGAAATGAATCTAGAATTTCTAGAACATGGGTGCACCACTAATAAAAAGAAGGAAACAATGTGTCAAGTGAAAATTGATCCCTAGTCCTCTAGGTAAACAACTCAACCTTAAACTATGTGCATCATTTAGCCTTGATATAACATGAGTGCCAGCAGATAATTTTATGCCAATTTTAAAAAATATATACATAAATTCGCCCCTGTATGTATAAACGTGTATAATTAGTTTATAATCTATGTATACTGACTTGAAAAAAGAAACAATAAACTTAGTCGGCTATTTATTAAAAATCCTAAAGTATTTTTGACGAATTCCGGCTATTCGTGTAAAAATCCCAAAGTATTTTTGACTGAGCGATCAAAAGTTTAACTTTTGCCCGTTAATTTTATGCATTGCGATTTTAAGACTTTACTTTTTGTTCTAGAATAATGTTTACTTTGCATGTTTTTGATCAAGCAATATCGACTCTTATATAGAATACATATTATTTTTTGAAAATATATTATTTATATGAACAATTAAATATATTTTTTGTTAACTAATCTCGTATATTAATCACCAGTGAAGGAGTTACAAAACCAAGCATTATTTTCAATGGCACAGTTCACTAAACTCACCTGCCCACTTAAGTCGCCTAAATGAATTTCCTTCCTTAACCGAGTCCGGCACTTTTGTAACCCAGAAAAAAAATAATTTGAAACTAAACTAACCCATTAAAAAAAAAAAAAAAAGAACTAAACTAGGCTTCACGCACAAAATAAATGCGTGAAAGGACTAAATCAGAACTTTTTAAGTTGGTCCTTTCAAGGCATGCGTGAAACCCTTGCCTAAAAACCCGACCCAACCTTTATTCTTTCTCTTCTCTTTCATTTTCTCCATCGTCACCCTTTCAACACACTTTTGCACTTCCAAAAACATGTCTCAAAGTTTTGAAACTTCAATGTTTGTTATACAACCCGATATTTGCGAATGCAGTTATTACTATAAGCTAAAAACATCAAAGACCCAAGATAATCCGGGTCGTCGTTTTTGGCGTTGTAAAGTGCTCGAAGTAAGTGTTTTTACATTTTTTAGTGTTTTTTTTTTCATGTTATCCATATATTTTACTTTAAAAAACTGATTTTCTTGTAATGTTTATAGGATATGGGCGGTTGCAAATACTTTCGATGGGAAGATAGCTTTCACGTGGATAAAACGGTGGCGGCGAAGTTTAAAAATCCAATTTTGGATAGAGATACCGCGACTTCACGTATCTCTAGAGACACCGCTAAGTTGGACTCGCAATTTAAGCTTGTGGAAGCTGAAGAAAAAATTGAAGGTTTGGAGGTGTTGCTCACCGATTCCAAAAAAAAAAAATGAAATTTGCTGAAGGCTAAACTTAGAGAGGCTCAACATGAGAAAATAGCTTTGAAAGAAAAACTTAAATTGTGGAAGATTATTTGTGCTATATTGTTGTTGTTCATTATTTATATGTATTTTGTTTATTAAGTTTAATATTTCTATGGATTATGTTTTTTACTAGTTGTACCTTTTCCCCTATAATGTAATCCGCACCCTTTATGTACTAATTTAGTTGTGTTTCTTTGTTAAATTGTCAATTAATAATAGACTTTAACAATAAAAGCAAATTAAAAACATGCCAAACTAATTCAAATTGATGACTTCATCAAAAATAAAAATACAAATTAAATTTTTAGTCCGAAACTTAAATGACCCATAATCTAAGACAGGTGAGCCTAAATAGACCCTAATTGTCATCAGAATAGAAGTCCTCGATATCGTCCTCAGAACGATATTGGCGGTCAAGTCCTCGATATCGTCCTCAGAACGATATTGGCGGTCTCTTAACACACATCTTTTTTCAGGAGATGTTAATTCTCTACCGATTGATGATGCTTGTTCTTTGCCCAACTTTAGCATGTAAAATCTACAACGTCTTGCCGCATTCATCGTTGTTTTCTTTTCTAATCCTTTGTACGGCCATCTCGCAAGTTGTCGGACCTACTCGAGGCATGCTTAGTGAGTACCTTGTTGGGATTGGAGCGTTGAGATTTTCCAAGTCACGAACAAGACGTTCTGATTCAGCAATCCAATGTGACCATTCTTGGCGTAAACCGCAATAATATTCCCGCGGATCCGAATATTTCACATTGCAAATCATCATTACCCGTTAAGGTGCGGATTTAGCTCGTCTAGTTTGAAATATTTCATCGCTATGATTTGAACTCATCATCACTTCTACGAGTTTCTACTACTCGACATTGAATATGGTGTAGTCTAATAACAAAAGAAAGGAATACTTATATAGTTGTAAACCCCTAAGTACCCTCGGGGGGGAGGGGGGGGAGGGTCTTTATTGTTATATCCCGTATTTTGTACGTTGGAATATTTTAAGTTAGTTGCGACAAGTTAAGGACAAGGATATTTTTCGATTTGGTGTAATGTATAAGTTGTTTATGAATTTTATTGGTATGGAATATTAAGAGAAATTAGGGCGGAAGTTGAAATAAAAATTTCATGAAAAGGCCAAAGCGGCCGTGTGTTAAGGTGGGACCCACATGTCGGGATTTTATAAGGGACATATGAAGTGACATATGAAGACATGTGAAGTTGAGCAAGTCCTAAGAAGGACCCATAAGCTAAAAACGAGTGTAAGCCCTCTCCGGACGATTTAAGAAAACGTCTTCGGGCGATCGACTTCGAGGGGCCTTATTATGAGTTTGGAATTTGGGAAAACTCCCAGAATGGTTGTAGATAATTGAAATAGCTTTCCAACCATAGGTCGTGGGTTCACGGTGGAGGAGGGATAAGGAGATATGGACGTTTTAAGGCAGAAGGTCGGCTGACAGTGGATTCGGCCCAACCCGATTCCAAGTCGGGTCGTGCCCAATACCCATGTCATTTAAGTGAAATTTTCAGCTTTCTCCTTCATTTTTCAGACCAAAACATCCAGATTTTCAGAGATGGAGAGAGAGAGAGAGGAGATACCAAATCACCACAATCTCGCGAAGCTCATGAAGAGAAAGTGTTGACGTTACGTTGCCTTCAATTTGGGCTAAAAATCAGCCAAGAAGGAGAGGGTGACATGCTAAATACTTAAGGTAAGACTAAGGTCCCTTTTTCATTGTTAACAAGTTTAATTAGAGTTTTACCGGATTATAGAGAAAAATACATAAACTATCTTAACGTTGAGATTTATGGATCCGATTGTGGGTTAAATGGTTGGAATTAGTGTGTTATGGATGTTTTGAATGTGTTGTAATGTGTAAAAATGGATGGAAATCATGATATGTTCGCGTGTTGATGTTGAGAAATAGTGTAGTGGGTCGTTTTGTAGAATATGATGAACTAATTTTATTTAGTGTTTTGGTTGTTGTTGTTGTGGATTATATGATGATAATGAAAGCTTAATGATGTAAGTGAAGTGGAAAACGTATATGGGCTGTTTTAGAAGCTAATGTGAATTTAATGTAGTTTTTGAATTGATGAAAATGATGTTGTTAACATGCGGATTATTGATGTAGTTTATGAATTTGGGAAGAAAGAAATGTGTTGTTGTTGTTCCTATGGGAATTGGAAGGTTTCGGAGTGGCTTTGCACATTGGTCGGGCCGTTTGAATATTGTGTGGATTGTTTGAAATGTTCTTGAATTTTGTTTGAATGGTTTCGGATTGGTATTGAATGTACGAGCATTGGAGTTGGCTTAATTGAAGGTGGTGATTTGAACCTCGTCGAAGTATATAAAAGAGTTACTAATGTTAGAATGAGCTTTGAATCACTTGTTGATGTTGCTAGTTTGGTTGTTGGCATTGTTGTTGATGAATTTTGTAGAATTTAATGTTCGTTTGGAATTGAATGCCTAAATGCTTATGGTTAATGTTTGGTATATTGGCGTTATGTAGATCGGAGCGCCCGAGACTTGAGGCTTGACTTAGCTTGAGAGCGGACGAGGTATGTGAAGCTTAACCCTTCTTTCTTTTGGCATGTCATTAATTAGGTTGTGATACGAGCCTCGAGGTGACTCCACTCTTGAGATCCGAGCCCATATACGCATCTTATTCGCTTAAAAATTTACTCTTTTGGTGTAGCCTAACTAAGGTTTTGATATTTTCAAATGATTGAATTTCAAAAGTCTTAGAAAGAATTTAGCTACAAAAAAAGTCCGAATTCGTAACTTTTGCATACGAGCTTGGATCGCCCCGAAACCTAATAGGTAACTTCTTAAGACATAACATTCATCGAGTCGGGCTCGGATGGGGTTGGTACCCGTCCGTGGGGCCCGCGGCTTTTCTATGCTTAAATGACCTTCGGGAAAAACTTAACACTATTTTTACTTTGACATCAATGGATTTCTTACTTATTTAATGAGTTATGATTATGATTTTATATATGGTTACTCACGACTCCGCTCGTGCTTATGGTTTTCGTTCACCGGATCCGTGGTTGTATCGTGCGTACTATGTTATATTCCGTGTGATCGTTGTGTTACGGTGCCGTGAATGTAGGCCGGTTCCGTTTGGTGTTATGTTGTGTTACTATGATGTGTTATGATATGTGACGGGGATACGGAGATATTCGGTTTTGACCACCGTTCTAAGAGCCCTATGCATGATTTGTATTTTTATAAGTAAGCATTTTGATATTTTGAATATTGCATTTACTTTTTCCGGTTTTGCCTATGATCCGTTTACTATATTTCATGCTTTGCATACTCGACATATTTACCGACCCCTTTCACGCTTTCGTACCGCGCGCATACGGATACCTATTTGGAGGATCCACCACTTAGGGTTCTGTTCACCGACTTGGAGCGCTCCCTTGTTCGGAGCCCGCACTTTGATTGCATTCTCGTTATTACGCATATGTATATGTATCCACAATGCTGAATCCCGTCATATGATTGAATTAGGTCCGTAGACATATATATGTGTTATGGGTATTGTTTCGGCCGCGTGTTCCGTGTGATTTGTGATTTGGACGTCCCCATATATTATGATAGCCTTATCGGCTATATGTGATACGCGGATTGCCGATATGTATATTTGTACATTGGTGACGTTCCACTTTTTTCGTATATATATTTTATGACGTAAGCTATTCGTATGCTATCGATTTGTGTACAACACTAGTCGCGCTTTACGGGGTTGGGCCGTGACATTTATGACCCTACCTACTTACCTTATTATAAGAAAAATATTAATCTTCGACATTTTAAATCCACTTAAATCTAAATCTTGTGCTACCATGTATACTATATTCTACCCTATGATAACGTATTTGCATCCGATTGTTCTCTTCGCGAAAACGATTAAAGAGCAAAATTAAACTCTTGTGGATTTCCGCGAGGCATTGACATAGCACGTTTTTTGGGCGTTTCAACACACCTGCATAACACGCCAATTCCACTCCTCTCTATTGTTTTATTGTATTCTTGATTGAATCTTTTGTTAGGGTTATTTGAGTAATGAAAATCATCATCAGTTCCCATGTCCTACCCATTGCTTCAAATATTTTTGTCGGGTAAAACATGTAATAGAATCAAGATTTCCAAATTGGTTGTAGAATGTCATGATAACTCGTTTTAAAGTGAATCCTAGTTGTTTGTCAATCATGTTATATATTGCACCGTTTATTTGAATTAAATTCATATTACGCAATGTTCTTGTGCGCAATAGGACATGATTTGACAACACATCATGCATACCAATTTCAGCTTTTTTATGACACCTAAAGGACCGATTGGACAACACAATTTTTGATCATTTATTTGAATTAAATTCATATTGCAATGTTCTTGTGCGCAAAAGGATATGATTTGACAACACATTAAATTTCTTTTTTTATACATTAAAGGATCGATTGGACAACACAATGAATTTTTGACCGTTTATTTGAATTAAATTCTTATTACGCAATGTTATTATGCGCAATAGGACATGATTTAACAACACATCATGCATGCCAATTTGACTTTTTTATGACACCTAAAGGACCGATTGGACAACACAATGCTGAATTTTTGACCGTTTATTTGAATTAAATTCATATTACGCAATGTTCTTGTGCGCAATAGGACATGATTTGACAACACATCATGCATGACAATTTCAACTTTTTTATGACACCTAAAGGACCGATTGGACAACACAATGCTGAATTTTTAATCATTTATTTGAATTAAATTCATATTACGCAATGTTCTTGTGCGCAATAGGACATGATTTGACAACACATCATGCATGCCAATTTTAGCTTTTTTATGACACCTAAAGGATCGATTGGCCAACACAATGCTGAATTTTTGATCGTTTATTTGAATTAAACTTATTACGCAATGTTATTAAAGGACATGATTTAACAACACATCATGCCAATTTCGCTTTTTTATGACACCTAAAGGACCATTGGACAACACAATCTTGAATTTTTGACCGTTTATTTGAATTAAATTCATATTACGCAATGTTCTTGTGCGCAATAGGACATGATTTGACAACACATCATGCATGCCAATTTCAGCTTTTTTATGACACCTAAAGGACCGGTTGGACAACACAATGCTGAATTTTTTACCGTTTATTTGAATTAAATTCATATTACGCAATGTTCTTGTGCGCAATAGGACATGATTTGACAACACATCATGCATGCCAATTTCAGCTTTTTTTATGACACCTAAAGGACCGATTGGACAACACAATGCTGAATTTTTGACTGTTTATTTGAATTAAATTCATATTACGCAATGTTCTTGTGCGCAATAGGACATGATTTGATAACACATCATGCATACCAATTTCAGCTTTTTATGACACCTAAAGGACCGATTGGACAACACAATGCTGAATTTTTTACCATTTATTTGAATTAAATTCATATTACGCAATGTTCTTGTGCGCAATAGGGATGAATATGAATCTATTTAAGAAGAATGTTGACGAGGTAAAAACTCATCCATTTCATAAGTTTAAGTCTCTTGATCATTCAAAAAAACCTATCTTAAGTCATACAAAAAATGGTTCAAGATATTCCACCAGCTAAGGTTTCAATACATTGGGATGGTATTATCTTGATGACAATAGTACAATTTCGTTACAATAAAAGACCAAACGTTCATGTTAAATGTCCACTTGAAATGTCTTATGAATCACTAGTCACTTACATATATGAAAAAATGAAGATTAGTCTAGATGAGTATGAAATTCTCTATAATGAGATATCCACAATCAGTTTCCAATGGTATAGTGCTTTATGGTAGGCATTATATCAATGATGATGATTCTTTAAGGGATTATTTGAATGCGCCAGAAGAATTAAAACATTTTGTCGCCCTTAATGTTACGGAGATGTATGTTGAAAAGATACCCGAGAGAGGTCCCGCAACAATGCCCGGTCAAGCTAACATGTATGGAGATTTTACTTCTTACGGGGGTATTTTGAGTGGTCAGGTGCCGCTGGAAAATTTTACCCAACAATTTAATCAAACTTGGTAAATATGCATTCTTATATTATTATTTTGTGCAGTAGCACGTGTTTATTGTATGTATTGATAAATAACCATTTTTAAATCTTTGTAGGGGTTATAGACGATACGAGTAATATTGGGCGATCTCAATTTAGTGGAGCAAGTCATTATTATCGAACTCTCGGTCCGGTGGAGCCGATTATTATAATAATTCCTAGTTCGGTGCAACCGATTATTATCAAAACTCGATGTGGTACCAGCTTGTGGATGAAAGACAGTCCTCTCAGTTTGGTGGAGTTGATCATTCTCCACACCATGCTCATAATCAGTATGTGTAGGTTCATCACCTAGATGCTAAATATATATATATTTATGAATTTGGAATTTAACATATGCTTTTTATCGTGTAGGAGGAGGCCTTTCTTAGATGGCACTGATTGTCCAAGTTATATGGATACATCAGAGAGTGATGGCGATGAACCAGCTAATAATGCAAAGGTAACCGATGATGAAGATAGTGAAGGGGATGAAGATACCCATTGTAGTCCCCAAAACCAACCAGAACCAACTCAACACCACGTACCACCTCCGATGGCCGAAAACCCCGATTTGACGACAAAATGCAATGGCATTCGACTATATTCCATATCTTGACAGTCTCTAAGGTCGTGAGGATGCATTTGTCTTCACAAGAGATGATTATCAAAGTCACCAAAAAACGTGGATTGAACCAAAAAATTCCATAACTGATCAATGCGTCATTGCAAAGGGAATGCAGTTCACATCAAAAAGATGTTGCAACGGTCGTCGAATGTATTGTGTACGGGGTATGAGGGAGTTTAAGGTTGATGACTCAAACGGATCGGTATGGAGGTGATTTGTAGGCACATACTCAATTTGTCGGTGGTTGCTTCGGGGAATTGCTAAGCCGGATGGTCCGTGGGAAATCACAAAATTCCACCGAAGCACACTTGTGATATGGGACAAAGTCGAAACATCATTGTAATCTAGATATAAACATGATTGCTCATGTGTTTAAGATTGAGGAAACTCGAGGTAATTTATCTGACCGTTTACATTATATATCTTATAGCAATTAAAATATCATTGCTAAATGTTGTTTGTTTAAACTTATGCAGGATGCCTATCAAAACTTGTATTGGCATGGTCCACTCAAAATATGGTAAAATGATAAGCAAGAGAAAGGGATTTCTCGGGCGTCCACGTGCTTTTGAAACGATCTTTGGAACTTGGGAATCCTCTTTTCGGGCGTTGTCGGGATATATGGCGGCTCATAACATGCTAATCACATGCTTTGTTGTACGGTGGCGGCTTTTAAAAGCGAAATTTTCGACTTCGTCTTTTGGGCATTTAAACCAAGTATTGATGGTTTTGTTCACCTGCAAGAATGTGATATAGATAGATGGGACCCATAATGTGTATGGCCGATATGACATTAAGCTCCTAATTGCGGTAGGTATGGATGCCATGGGTCAATATTCCCTCTTGCTTTCGCAATTGCCGCCAACGAGCAGCAACGAGACATGGGGGATGTTCTTGACTCATCTATAAACTCATGTTATTAAGGGTCGTCGGGGCATATGTGTCTCTCGATCGTCATAAAGGCATATTGCACAATATGCGTACTACGGAAGGGGTGGTAGCCTCCACATGCTTACCATCGATATTCTTAAGGCACTTAAAGGTTAATTTGCAAACAAAGTTTGGAAATGGCACCGTAAACAAATTGATGTGGGGGCGCGATGCGCATCAACAAAGAAAATGGCCGCAAAATGGGAATGCTTGCTAAGGGAGTGAGTGAAGAGGCATATGTTTGGTTGATGAAATTAGAAGTTGAAAAATGGACTCTTTATCGATCGAGGAAGGAGATGGGGCATGCTCACAACGAACGACTCGGAGTCTTTCAATGGACTCTCAAATCGCTCGAGGACTACTGTCGCACCGCAATGGTAAGACTAACTTTCAGGCAGGTCGTGGAGCGATTTGCGGATAGGACAAGGCAGGCCATAGCTATTGTTACACCTTGAAAAATTTCGCGTTATCAAGACTGTGGACGGCTTAGTATGAGCTCAGGGGAGAGCAGAGTTACAAAAGGATTATGGATGAAGATTATGTTATCTGAGCATAAGAACATATATATGACATTTGGAGAGTGTATGGAGTAAATCGGTTAACATGATCACTCGATGATAGCCTTCGAAATCATGAGTTAAGGTGGGGCCCACATGTCGGGATTTTGTAAAGGATATATTATAAGTGATACAAGTAGTACATGGAAAGTTGATCAAGTCCTAAGAAGGACCCATAAGCCAATTATGGACATAAGCCCTCCAAAAGGACGATTTAAGGAAGCGTTTTCGGATGAGTTGACTTGGAGGGGCAAACACGACATTATAAGTTTGGAATTTGGAAAAACACCAAGAATAAAAGTTGTAGATAATTGAAAGATATTTTCAACCATAGGTCGTGGGCCCTCACACGATGTCGGAATCAAGAGTTATGGTCATTTTAAGAGCAAGACCCTAAAATGCCAAATGGCTGCGTGCCCCACGTGAGAAGGTCGGTGAAACCGACCTAGGAGGGTATAAATACCCCATAAACCCCATTTTTTTTAGCATAATAACATTCCAAAGGGTCCTAGAAAATTCTCTACACCTCCCCCAAGCATTATAGTTCGATAAATCAAGAATTTGACAAGATTACGCCAAACTAGTCCGTGAAAGGTGATTGTTCTTGCTTCTACTTAAGCTTGGTGTTGGAAAAGGTTGATGTGGCTGAGTTTTTTTCAAGTATAAGGTATGTTATTCATCCCATCTTTTATGTCGAGTTTATTTGAAGGTCTAGCAAGCCTTAAAAATGAAACTAGTTATGGAGAAAAGGTCATAGAGTGTTGTATTGTAGTTGTTGTGTTTATGGGCTATTTTGAACGTGTTGTGGCCGTGTGTATGGAATGATTTATGCATACAAAAAACGGTATCTAACATTGTTGGCGTGTTGATGAGATTATACTCCTTGATTGGGATGGAAAAAAGTGCATATTGTTGTTGTATGTTGAAAAAAGTCGTGTGGGATGTTTATGGAATATGCTGGTATGAATAATAGTGTTGTTGATGTTGGTATTATTGTTGTTGTTGATTGGTTCGAATTGTAATTTTGGGCTAGGCATATAAAAAGAGAGAGATCGCCGATTTTCGGCGAATATAGAGTAGTTTGATTTGAAATTTGGAACAAGTGTGCGATAAAGAGTCTAAAGTTAGTGTGAATCCTTTTAAGTGTAGGCTTACGAGCTTGGACGAATAAGCGTAGCTAATAAGAGGTGGAACAGGTATGTAAAGCCTATTCTTTCTTTCTTTTGGCATGTCAAGATATGATACGAGCCTTGGGGTAACTCTATTCTTAAGATCCGAGCATGTCTACGATTCTTATTCACTTCTTGATGTTAGCATTCCTAATATAGTCAAGCTATGGTTCTTGTGTATTTTGTATGAGTGGATAGCAAATGTTGCATAAAGAGTTCTTGTTCCTAAAGGGTTTTATGTCGAATAATGTCTCTAACTTTCATAAACTGGCTCGGATTGCCTTGATGCATTCGTAGAGAATTCTATAGTGAATAATGTCCGCAACTTTCGCCAGGCGGGCTTGGATTGGTTTGATGCATGTCTACGATCTCTAAGACTCTCTTTAACATAGTGCTAATTGCATTTAGAGCGGATTTAACATGACTATCGTTTGATACTCGAGCGTTGATTTGTCTACTTATCCATTGAGTCTTAAAAATTGATTTATATGCATATGGTTTCTCACTACTCTGCTCGTGCGAGCTGTTATTACTTCTTTCACTGAGTCCCGGGCCAGGACACGTATTCGTGCACAACTCCACTGCATTATTCACCGAGTCCCTCACTAGAGGGCGGGAACGTTACGTATATATATATATATATATGATGATACGGGGATGGCGGTCGGGATGGCGTATGATGATTCCTTTCACCGAGTCCCTCACTGTAGGCCGGGACACGTCGTGCATCCGCATTCACCGAGTCCCTCACTGGGCCGGGACACGTTATATGTAAACGTATATGATAATTTTATTTACCGAGTCCCTCACTAGAGGGCCGGGACACGTTATATATATGCATATGTACAAGATGATTATCTAATTATGTTCTAAGTTCTATAATGAATTTGACATGATATTGACATGCATGATTTATGTTTCAAAGGCAAGCCTTATGAGTTTCTATACTCCTTATTTCAGTATGATCCTGTTTACTGTATTTCATGCTTTACATGCTCAGTACATATTCCGTACTGACCCCCTTTCTTCGGGAGGGCTGCGTTTCATGCCACGCAGGTGTATACAGATGAGTAGAGAATACTAGCGGAAGATGTTCCAGCTGGATTGGCGAGCTCCATTTCCTTCCGAGTCTTCGCCGAGTCGAGTATCTAGGTTATGGTATCTTGATTTATGTCGGAGACTTTGCAGACAGAGTCACGTATGTATCATGTCAGTCTTGTAAGCGGCTCTGTAAGTCGATGTATCATTATGCATTACACTACAGATTTCATATGATTACAGATTTTATTTGGTTTGAGAAGGACGAAAAGCATGTTTTTTTTTGAAAAGCTAACATTATGCATTCATTTCATGATTTAAGAGTCCAGTAAGATTATAAGTATCATGAGGATCAGCGGGTTCGCTCGGCCCTAAGTAAGGGTCGGGTGCCCATCATACCCTATCGAAAGTTGGGGTGTGACAGCTATATTAGCCGACGAGGGAACATGGATGCCAAAGCCCTACAAAAAAATGAAGCACTATGGAAGAAAGGCAGAGGGTCACCAAATGATCGAGTATGACATCGTTCAACGAGTGTATGAAGTTAGAACGGGTTATTGCGACGGCAAAGGAGGAAACAAACATATCGTTACTGAGCGTACACAATCATGCACTTGTGGTAAATGACAAACGTACCACATGCCATGTTCTCATGCAGTCAGGTGCTTTGAGAGAATGGCCAGAAATGTAAATGATTATATGGCGGAGGAATATAAGGTCGTAAAATACCTTAAAGCATATTCGAGCCAATTCCGTCCCCTTGGTGATCAAGCTTATTAGCCAACCGCGTCGTTTTCTATGATTGCGAACAAGAATTATATCCGTAAATTGGGAAAAAAACAAGCTAACCCGTTATCACAATCAAATGGATGTTAGCGAAAAGACTTACTCTCGCAAGTGCTCGACATGTAAGCAATTTGGGCATGATAAGCGTTCATGTAGGCAAAACTCTCGTGGTGGCAGCACATTTGGAAGTAGAAGAGTGTCTAGAACTTAATTTTTTTTTTAAGTCTATTGTAATTTAATGATGTATTTCGTTGCTAATGGAATGAAATATTTTTCAATTATTATGAACCTCTAGTACTGGATGAATATTTTTAAATATTATATTTATTTTTGCACATTCAAAAGGTGCGGATTACACAATACAATAACAAAATAAAAAAGACATAAAAGAATCCGCACCCTATAAAATATGGCACTTAAACCTAAATATAATAAGTTTTCAAACGTACTTCGGAGCACTTTACAACCCCTCAAACGACAATCAAAATGTATATGTATACTTGATGTAATGAGCCGATATTATTCCACACTAAAAAAAATATTAAGTTCTATATAAAATATTTATATTCCGGTGTTTTGAAACGTGACTAATCTTCGGTCAAAGTACGCAAAAAACCTTAATTTTTGAGAAAGAGAAGAGAAAGAATAAAGGTTGGGTCGGGTTTTTAGGCAAGGGTTTCATGCACAGATTCTGTGCGTGAAGCCTAGTTTGGTTCTTTTTTTTTTTTTTAATGGGTTAGTTTGGTTCCAATTTTTTTGTTTTGTTTTTGGGTTACAAAAGTGCCGGACTCTTCCTTAACCTTGTTAGGTCCTTTGAAATAATTCAAAAAACATTCGAACTAATAAAATAAAATCAGAAACACTAAACTTCTACCTAATAATTTCTCGAAATAAACGATAGTTAGATCCGTTTCACACAAGACTTCTGTTTTCGTTTATATTTTATTTTACTGATAAAAAGAAAGTTCGTAGAAGCTCATTGTTTATTCATTAGGGTTCTATTACATGAGAAGTCGATAGAAATATATAATTTTATATTTATGAAATATGACTGCTATTCATTTTTAAAAGTTCCATAGAGAGCATGGAAATTGATCTATTTAGTGTTAAAGTGTCGTCTCGTTTTCTATAACGCAGAATTTGGGAAACTTTACCGTTTGTCCCTTTCATTTAAAATAAAAAGAAGTAATAGTAATCCAAGTAATAATTTCCCGTTACATCAGAATTAATTTTAAAAAAAGATTGATTAATAGACTTGATAGAAATGTAAATTGAAGAGTGTGATTTGGAAAATTTTCACTTACCTTTCAATGAACAGATTACATTCTATTTATACTACTATGTAATTATCTAAGGACTGAAAATGAAATAATGAATCTATGTAACAAACTAACTAATTTTCTACACCTCATCACTATTCTAGAAACTACCTAGAAATATACGTACAAAATTTGTGTATTCCTTTGGGCTAGTGTTTATTTCGGCTTTGGGCCGGTGTCATTTCGACTTTGATATTTACGTGACCCAATAACATGTATTAGCCCATCTGGATCAATTTTTTTTAATAAATGATTGGCTACAAAGGGATTTTTTTTTAGTGAACGTGGAGTTGAAAACTAAACAATACTTCTAGATTGTTCCAACCAAACACAACTGAGAGTGAACCTCATTTCTTGTGAACTTCGTATCACCTTCTATGGAACCTTGCTCATGTTTCTTGCTTGATTGATTTGAAGAAAGAACTTGGAGAGCTTCCTTTTCTTCAACATCCCCCCTCAAATTGGAGGGGAGGGACAATACCCCTAATTTGGACATAATATCGCGATGGGAAACCCCAGAAAGGGGCTTAGTGAAAAGATCGGCAAGCTGGTGGTGAGATGGAACAAAAGTCAACGAAATCAGACCGGAGAGGAACTGTTGACGAATGAAGTGGCAATCCAAATCCACATGCTTCGTTCGCTCATGGAACACGGGATTCCGTGTGATGTGTATTGCGGCTTGGTTATCGGAGTGCACCAGAATCGGCAACGGCGGCGGAGCAGATAAATCATCAAGTAATCATACCGACGGTAAGGTAATCCTTTCATCAATCTATACTCCTCATCAATGATAAAGAGATTGAAGCCTGTT
Organism: Lycium ferocissimum; assembly: GCF_029784015.1. Classification (NCBI taxonomy): domain Eukaryota; kingdom Viridiplantae; phylum Streptophyta; class Magnoliopsida; order Solanales; family Solanaceae; genus Lycium; species Lycium ferocissimum. The sequence continues at coordinate 61,252,546 of NC_081342.1, forward strand.
TCTTCGACTTCCATGAAATAGGGGCACCCCCTAGAGTAATGAAATAGCCACTTACGGACCTCCTCGTGTCCTTACAGGATGCCCAGTCAGCATCGCAGAAAGCCAACAGTTCCATGGATGGAGTTGAAGATAAAAGAATCCCTTGGCCAGGGTCAGATTGAAGATACTTCAACACACGAAAAGCTGCAGAAAGGTGAGACAAGGTTTCTGCATATATTAACTAAGAGATAAAACAGCATAGCTTAGATCTGGTCTAGTATGTGTTAGATAATTGAGCTTCCCAATCAAATGTCGATAAACAGTAGGATTGGATATTAATGGCCCATCATCTGCTTGCAATTTGATGTATGGGTCAAGTGGTGATGATGATTCCACCTGAGCAATCAAACTCTTTTATGAGATCCTGTGTGAATTTCCTTTGACTAATTATAAAGCCTTGTTGTTCCCTCGATGATTTCCATACCCAAAAAGTAGTGAATGTTCCCCAAATGTTTAACCTTGAATTCTGTATTGAGAAAAACTGTGATGTTATTGATTTCTGAAATATCATTGCCAGTGAGCAATATATCATCCACATAGACTGCCATAATAGAAACTTGATCACCATTAGTTCTGAAAAATAGGGAATAATCATTGAGAGAACTGGAATACCCTTTGTAGCTTAGGGCACCAGCAAGTCTTGCATACCACTGTCTAGAGGCTTGTTTCAAGCCATAGAGAGACTTTCTTAGCAAACAGACCTGGTTAGATTTAGGAGGAATAAGACCTGCTAGAAATTTCATAAAGACTTCCTCTTGTAATTCTCCATGGAGAAAAGCATTGTTAACATCAAGTTGGGACACTGTCCATCCCTTCTTGACTGCAACAGTGAGCAAACACCTTATAGTAGTCATTTTGACTACTGGAGAAAATGTCTCAGTGTAGTCTATCCTTTCCTGTTGGATATCCCCCCTTACCACCAATCTTGCCTTTAACCTTTCAATAGAACCATCTGAATTATGTTTAACTTTGAAGACCCACTTACAAGGCAAAGCCTTCTTGCTTTTGGGTAGCTCAACCACATCCCAAGTGTGGTTGAGTTGTAGTGTTTCTATTTCATTATCCATAGCTTTAGACCAACTTGGGTGAGTAGAAGCTTCAGCAAAATTGGTAGGCTTAGAGATATTAGATAGGGACTGTAACATGTGTTGATTAGGGATAGTTAATGCTTCAAAAGAGAAATGGGTAGGTTGGTTTGGGTGTACAAAACAAGAGTTTGTGACATCTGTCAGACAAATACTATTACAGATGAAGTCATTTAAATATGAAGGTAGCTGTTTAGCTCTTGTGGAAACTCTTGTTGGTAGTGAAGTGATTTGAGAGTTAGGGATTGGAGATGGTGGTTCTGTGTGTGGTGGGGGTGAAGAATTGTCATTTGAGAGGTTGTCTGAGTTTGAGGGTGGAGAATTGTCATTTGGAGAGTTGTTTGAGCTTGAGTTGTCAAACACATCTATGACTGAAATAGGGTCTTCAGGATCAGAAATAGGAGAGGGGTGAGTAAAAAGCTGATCCTGAGTAGGTGAAGAGCTAGTAGTGTCAAAAGGGAATTTATCTTCATGAAAGGTAACATCCCTAGAAACAAAAATTCTTCTTCCCTGTATCTCCATGACCTTATAACCTTTTTGAGTCTGAGAGTAACCAAGGAACACACAAGGTCTAGCTCTAGGTTGAAATTTGTCCCTAGGATGCGCCAAAGTAGACACAAAACACAAACAACCAAAAGCCCTAAGGGTGTCATAGCTAGGTTGGGATGTAAACAGTATCTCATAAGGTGTCTTTCCATTCAAGACTTTTGAGGGCAGTCTATTAATCAAATGAGTGGCAGTCAATATGCACTATCCCCAAAAAGAAATAGGTAGTTTTGATTGAAATAATAAACCCCTAACTACCTCCAAAAGGTGTTTGTGCTTCCTCTCAACAACACCATTTTGTTGAGGAGTAGCAACACGTGACCTTTCATGTATAATTCCTATAGAGTTGAGAAAAACTGCTTCCTGAGATCCTCTACCAAGTTCCAGGGCATTATCTGACCTGATTCTCTTGATCTTTAAATCAAACTGTCTTTCAACCATTGAAATTAAATCCCTCAATACTGGAAAAGCATTGCTTTTAGTTTTTAAAATAAAAGTCCAAGTTCCTCTACTAAAATCATCTACAAGAATATCCATTGTAGGTGCTACTTCTGAATGGCCCCCAAGTGTCAATGTGAATTAGTTCAAGAATTCTTTTAGTTTTGATAGAACTGATAGGAAAAGGCTTCCTACTTTGTCTTGCTTGAGGACAAATGTGACAGACATGCTTGAAATTAGGAGGAAAATGAATGAAACCAAAATTTTTCATAACTGGAAAGGGCAAATGCCCAAGTCTAACATGCCACAAAGTTACACTGGGAATTGCATTAACTGAAATAGAAGGTGAGTTACATCCAGTAATGGAATTAGGAAAAAAACTAGAAACATCATTTGAATTGCTACTATAAACATCATTGGAATTGCTTCCTTTTGGAATTGAAAGTAAACTATTAGACACTATTTTGGAATTGCTTCCTTGTGAAATTGAAGATGCATCCTTAATTTGTCTTGGCTCTAATTTAGTGGGCTTGATAACTTGTGCGCTCATCTGAAGGGTTGTCGTAACACATTGAAGGGTCCTGTAACACACAACCCATAAGAGTAAATAAGAGATGACATTGAAGTTGAATGCAAAGTTTATGAACAGATAACAAATTGTATTTGAAATCTGGAATGTGGAGCACATTATGCAGTGTAAGAGTAAGAAGAATAGCAATACTACCTGCATGTGTCACAATGATTTTAGAGGAATTAAGTAGACTCACACTTAAAGGAGCAGGAAGGGGATTCAGAAATAGGAAGGTGTGGCACTAAAACACATATGCTCTGAAGCACCTGAATCAATGATCCAGGTGCTAGTATTATAAACAGCAAAACAAGAGCTTGAATATATTAAAATTGGGTCATGTGCGCATTTGCGTAACACGAAGACTTGTGTCCTTTCATTTCCTTTAACACGTGCTTGAGTAAATGAAGAGATGACATTGAACCCGGCTCTCGTTGTACTCTTAATCTCGGCTGGATCATGAATTGAAATGCATAAAAGTTTCGGAAAAAAAAAACATTCTGAACGTCTTTATCAAATAACAAATTGATCATATTGAGTAATGCATGATAATGTCGGAGCACGCTTGCCAATCATACTATATACGTGGTACGCAAAGTCTCTAACATAAATCATTATACCATGACATGGATACTCGACTCGACAACACTCCGAAAGAAATGGAGCCCCCGAAGAATCTAGCCATATCTCTCTACTACGTGCTGTATACACACGTGGCATGAAACGCGAGCGTCCACAAAAGGGACGTCACAATGATTTTAGTAGCATGAATAATAACATAATATAGTGAAAAGACAATGAGTAAGAGAGATCGCATGCCTTAAAGGATGTCATGCATGCTTAGCCTTTTAAAAAAAACATTTCATACATATACATAGTAACATAGGAAGATGTGGCATGAAGGCTCGGTGTGATATATAAAGTATCACAGGCTCGGTGTTATTATCATTAGCTCCTGCGTCCAGGCCTCTCGCGTCCGGGCAATATCATAACATGCCCGGTGCGGTGGTGTGCAATCTAATGGCCGACTATAAGCGCGGCGCGGTGTGCTACATATATATAAAGCATGCATAAGAGCCCAATCAAAAACAATCGGAGACTTGAATATATTAATAATTTGTCGCTTTGTCTCGGCTGAAGGAACAATTGATTTGTGAGACTATTGGAACTAAGAGAAACATAGAATAAGACCATAAATCTCATAGAGCATCAAGTCATGTACTTTTGGAATCTTAAAAGAAATAGTCATCTTCCATGAACAAAATTGAGACATCAAGAAATGGTTCAACGTTCTCATAACGTCATCATAATAATATATAGCTCTCATACGGAAATCTCTCGTGAATAAAATTATCTCATAATAACATGAAATCCGTATGCCTTGGAGCTTGGATAAATAAATGACTATGATCATCATCATGGTTATCATATAAGAAATTATTCAACTCTACCATCATAGAAACTTTTAAAAGTCATGAATCTCTAACATTCTTGGAAATGAGAGTTTTCATGGAATTCAAGCTTTAGTTTGGTAAGAAAAGAATCATGCCTTTGGGAGCTCAATAACATCATAAGGATCGCGAGAGATTCGTGGATTTCTAGCATTTGCGAAACAATGATATTATGGTACGACATAAAGGTTTATAACGAAAGGATCATGCCTTCTTGATGTGATTGGAATCATTTTTTGTTGTGTTGGTGAACTCAAAATCTTCAGGATAACCAATAAGTCTATAACAATCTCTTTCTATGTGTCTCAACAATCAACAACATCAACAACAAAACCAATAGCAATAACATCATTTCCAACACCAACATATGCCATAAAATAGCCCACATTAATCGTTTTCTAAATTTCCAACCACCAGTGACATCGGGATACGACTAATTAATAACTTTATTTTTGTAACACTAACAACATCAATGACATCCTCAACATCGTACAAGACAAATATATGTATTTTCATATTTCTCTTTGTCCTCTCAACAGACACTTAAACATTATTCTTGAAATTATTCCTTAATTCATATTGATGGTTTTCAAATTTTTGAGCATTGTTCCCAAATCTCATCGGTGTGTTTCCTCCTTTATTGTTTTGATTTCAAAATCCTACGTTTTTTGTTCTTGTTTGTCTAAATTTTCTGGAAATTTTTGGATGAAGAGATTTTCAGGTGGGATAAAGGCATTTGCATATGCCTCCCTCTGATGCTCATCTTGCAAAAGTAGAGAATATGCTTGATTGATAGATGGCAAAGGATTCATCATCAAAATTGTACGTCTTGCCTGTCCATAAAGATCATTTAATCCCATCAGAAATTGTATAAGTCTTTGGTCCTCCAAAAACTTCACTAATTTCCCTTTTCCTTCACAAACACATACACAAGAACAACATGAAGTGAGGTTGAGTGGAATCTTGATGTGATTGGAAATTTTGTTGTGTTCATCCCGGGATAACCAATAAGTCTATAACAACTCTTTTGTCTTGCCAGTTTTGTGAAATACTGACTTAAATGTCATTATTTCCCTGCACTAACCCTGAGAGCTCTTTTTGCAAATGGTAAAGCTTTGCTCCATCTACTTTGCCAAATCTTTGCTGGCAATCATCAAAATTGTACGTCCCCATGTAGATCAGTTCCCATCGAAATTGTATAAGTCTTTGGTCCTCCAAAACTTCACTAATTTCCCTTTTCCTTCACAAACACTTGGAGTAAAGCACTCATCCCACAACCTTTTGAGTCTTTGATGTCTTGTGACAATGCGTTTAGAAGCCAGTCGTGAGTTCCCTAGCGGTCTTGGAGTCACCTTTGATGTCATGACAATGACGTGTCATTGACTCCATTGTTCATAGTCCTTTGAGGCCAGATCTGGGGCTGCACATTTTCCATTTGTGAAGCCAAGCTTCTTTTTGGCAGATAGAGCAATTAAAATGGATCTTTTCTAAGCTGGAAAACCTCTTCCATCAAATATGGAGTTGATCAGGTTTAATCCAGTTGAATCAGAAGAGTGTAGGTGGTAAGGGTGATTGACTTCATAGGAAGTGACTTTCACTGCTATGCTCTCAGTGGTCTCTGCCATTTCTGTTTAGCTTGAAGAATGATGTAATATAGTAGTGATGAGGTGATTTTGATTGAACAAATTTGGATCGAGCTCTCTCTTTGCTCTGATACCATGATAGAAATGTAAATTGAAGAGTGTGATTTGGAAATTTTTCTCTTACCTTTCAATGAACAGATTACATTCTATTTATACTACTATGAAGGATCTACTATAACATTCTATTTATACTACTATGAAGGATCTACTATGTAATTATCTAAGGACTGAAAATGAATAAATGAATCTATGTAACAAACTAACTAATTTTCTACACCTCATCACTATTCTAGAAACTACCTAGAAATATCTGTACAAAATCTGTGTATTCCTTTGGGCCAGTGTTTATTTCAGCTTTGGGCCAGTGTCCATTTCAGCTTGATATTTACGCAGCCCAATAACATGTATTAGCCCATCTGCAGTTGTAAACTAAACAATACTTCTAGATTGTTCCGACCAAACACAACTGAGAGTGAACCTCATTTCTTGTGAACTTTGTATCACTTTCTATGGAACCTTGGTCATGTTTCTTGCTTGATTGATTTGAAGAAAGAACTTTGAGAGCTTCCTTTTCTTCAACAAGACTCGACCCCAAATCATAGGCAAAATTTATATATACCCAAGAAAAATAAATTAGGGGCAAGAACATTTTGAAGATCCCATTGTCTGACTAATCTTAAGAAATTTCTTATATTTTTTGACATATAGACAAGAAGCAGGTGGGGGTGGGGTTTTTTTTTGGGGGGGGGGGATGTGGGTCTTTGGGGAGTAAAAAGTATCACTATGGTAATCAAATTAGTATTATCTAGCACGAGTAAACTCCAACTGAATTACAGTTCACAATAACATAATAAGTTGAAGAAAAAATTTGCGGAACAGATTTTGATTGGATATTTGTTGAATTGTGATCAATTAATCTAAAAAATTTAACCTTGTAGAAAGGAAAAACACTTTAATTTAATTTATTTATATGAGATTTATGATATGTTCCCTCATGGCCTAATTTTCTATCAATCAAGTGAAAGTAAGGACAAATTAAGTGTTTCGGCACCATACCATTCTAGGTCGCAATTCAATATTTCAGCACGTATTATAGATTTTATGTGAAAATCCACAAAAATTCCACCAAGTATTAAATTTGAACCCGCAATTTTAAAAGTAATTTTTTTTTAATATTTAAAACTTTAGATTAAAATTACCAGGTTAAAATCTTGAATTTCCGTTTGTGCAGCCATGAGATAGGAACTGAAATACTCTGTTTGTTATTATATTAAATTAAATTATTTGATCGTTTCATCTAAAATTCAAAATTTTCTAGAGATTATACTTTTGTTATTTATATTAGGACACCAACGATTATCGTTTTTTATACCATTCTTTAAAACATCGATCGCAATATTATTACTTGCCAGCTACAAGCAGTGTACTTGTTTTTGTTTTTATTTATAATACAAGTAGTGTACTTCTGTATTTGATCTTATCTATATCCAATTGACAACCAATTTCAGGTATGTCTATTTTAAATCAACTTCTGAGAATGTGAATTATTAAATTAGGAAGATGCATGTTTTGTTTAGAATTGTACTTTCAACAATTAAATAATTAGGTAGAAATCTCATGAATTATCCACTAATTAGACAGCTTCCTGTCTTCCGTGCTTAGTATGGGTTGTCTTAATTAATTTGAATGCATCTCTCTCTTAAGTAATATCAATTTGTTAATGAGATAAACCTTTTCTTATTCATTCTTCATCAAGTCAACAGTAATAATTAGCTGATTCTTTCTTGCAATAATTCATCATCATATTTGTACATATTTCTTTTTAGTTAACAACTGTCTCTTGTTTCATGAAATTATTTTTTAATTTCTAGTCAATGATTCTAGCTCAAAGAACATCAACGGATTGGCACTATAAAATTGGCTCTCCTACCTTTTAAATTAGATCACAGTGGCAATAAACGAGTATCTAATAAGGTTCGAGCTCTTAATATGGAGAATTTTCAGTAACATGCATTTTATTTAGTAAGTCTACCTGACACAAATCAAATTACTCAGTCTAGCAAGTTTCTAATATCAATAGAAAAAGTGTCTAAAGTTGCAATTAGAAGGGTGATTCCCCTCTTTTCATTGAAATAGGGAAAGCATGATGAAAGCCAGAGGTGGAGCCAAAATTTAAAGTTTATGGGTTCGGAGTTCTAATTCTATAAAATCATTGGGTTCTAAATCAATAATTTGTATGTATTGACAAAAAATTTAATACAAATATATGACTCGGACCAAAGCTACTGGGTTCGGCCGAAATCACTCCAGAAGGACTAGCTCCGCCCCTGATGAAAGCTCCAACCTAGGTTGAGACTGACCTTCTATCCCGATGATCAACAATGTTTCATTGATTAGGCTTGAATCCTTATGGTAGTTCGTACACATACCGATGAATGGCCGAGTGAATAAGCCAACTTTCTTAAGATTAACTTGGCGTCTTTGCCCGACTTTCTCATAGATCAAATACATCACGAGGAGATCCACATCATCCTTCATTCGAGAAACACGTAGCTTCAACCCTTGAATCAAGCTGAACAACTTGGTATAAATTAATGTTTGATTTTACTTTTCTTAGAAATAGGAATAGCTGTCCAACATTAAGGTATTAATAATGGACAACAATTCAAGAACTTTAGTTTCTGGACCACAAAGAATGGTGCCAAAGAAAGGAACTCATATAGCATGATATAGACTATTAGGTATATTTGGTACAAAGTTGTTAAAACCAATTTAGATTCACACAATCAAAATGCCACATCACACATTGATGCAGTGTATAACAAAAATGTCAGAATCAATAACCAAAACATTGTCCTTCATATGGGTACTATATAACTATTATTGGTCAACCTTAGTTTATTAATTCACGTTCTCATCTCAACTTTTTTGCTTACTGTAGTGAATCATAAAGTTTGACATAAACATTAGATGTGTGTGATTTTTTTTAGCAAGTAGCCATTTGTGAAAATTAAGTTAGCAATGGAATTTAGAAGGTTGGTTGTTTTTGGCAAGTTTTAGTACCTTGTGTTGTCGAACAAGAATTAGTGAAAGTGGCATTTGATGTCCAAAGGGATAAGGTTGGACTCAATCATGTGAAAAGGACCAAACATGAATCTTTACTTGTATGCCTTTTCACTTATTGTAATTTATGAAAAATAAATCCGAAGTGTGAGATTACGTGAGGATACTTGCTTGGTATATGGCAATGTATGTTATTATCTATAGATAGAATATGGGCCCATGAGATCATTTTTTTTTTTTTTTTGAGAGGCACAAGAGATGAAAAGATATTGAAATTCTATTAATATTCCTTTTGGCTAGCTCAAATATACCCCTCAAACTAACAAGTTAAAATTAACTCTTTTAAAAAGCCAAATGGCATTTTGTAATTGGTCAATAATAAAAATAATTTAAAAAAAATCGGAATTTTTTTTTAAAGGAATTTTATTATTGACCAATTACGGAATTTTTAAAAAAATCTGGAATTTTTTTTTGACCAATTACGGAATTTTTAAAAAAATCTGGAATTTTTTTTTTAAATTACGGAATTTTTTTTTGACCAATTACGGAATTTTTAAATTACGGAATTTTTAAAAAAATCTGGATTTTTTTTTTAAATCTGGATTTTTTTTTTAAATTACGGAATTTTATTATTGACCAATTACGGAATTTTTAAAAAAATCTGGAATTTTTTTTTTAAATCTGGATTTTTTTTTTAAATTACGAAATTTTATTATTGACCAATTACAAAATGCCATTTGGCTTTTTAAAAGAGTTAATTTTAACTTGTTAGTTTGAGGGGTATATTTGAGCCAAAAACAAACCTTAAGGGTATTTTTAGACCTAAAAGGTGGATGGAAGGATATTTTTAGACCAAAAGGTGGAAGGAGGGTATTTATGAGCCTTCTAGAGATGATAAAATTTACTATTAAATATTAAAAATCAGGTGCCTTGAAATAACGTGAAGCAAAAAACGTCAAAATCCTTTGAAAAAATGGTTCCATATAACCCGTTACAAACAGAAGAAAATAATCCTGTAAAAATTTCTTATATTTTATTTTTAAATTTCATATGTATAAAAGTAAAAATCTCGAGATATTAGACAGAACACTAGAAAAAAGTGTAATGAGTTACAAAAACCTAATTGATAATAATTTTTAGGATCCTAAAGGTCCTGATATTTGTGAAAATTAAACTACTCAACAGAACAAGGATTAATAGGGAATACCATTGTAGATGTTTTAAAATGAAAAATCAAGGATATAAGGCTCAATTCAGCGGCAATTTAGAGCCGGAATATATATGTATCGAATTAGTCTGAAGTCATGGTACAGCTCAATGATTTGAGGGTTGTGAATCCTCAAAATATGGTGATAATTGTAGAAACTTGAGAACTTACATATAAGACTGTTTTAATATATAAAATTATTCGATATTCGATCGTTTCCATTGGGTCAACTAATTTGAATTCATGTTGTGAATGATTCATTAAAGAAGGAATACTGATTAATAAAAGTTTCTCGTAAAAGTTAGCACGAATGGTTATTTTTTTGGACAACTTATTAATATTTAGTCATTGTTTGAAATATAATTAAGAAACCACTTATTAAGATGGAAATAAAATTTGAAAAAAATATATTCTTAGAAAAAAGTGAACCCCACCCCCCCCCCCCCCCAAATAAAAAAAAAAAAACTCTTGCCCCCCTTTTTTTTTTTTTAAAAAAAAATTTGCTCAATTTCATGTTTGGGAAAAGTCATATTGACCATTTACGATTTGTTTGGGACCAGAGAGGTTCAGATGAGGTTTGGGTAGCAAAATCAGATCTGGAAGGATTTTATTTTTTTTGGCTCCAAAAGCACAATCACACTAAAGAAATATTTTGATCAACATCATCGCATAATAAGAGTGTCATAGGACAGAGGGTAAACCAGACAGGGATACCCTATCGTGTCTTGGCAGCGAGTTCATGCAAGAGGCCAGGGCAGGCGCGCAAGGTGTTATCCCGCACCTCAGGTGCAAAGGCGTTGGGATCTATCGCATGGTCGTTGCGCTATCGCGCTGGAGAAACCAACCCACATCGGGCGCTATCACGCCTTCATGCCGCGATCACTCTAATGCAATTTGTCCGGTATTTAAAGAGCAAAACCGAGATTTTTGATCTATTTCACTATTTTTTAGATTGGGAGCTTGGGAATAGCTTGATTTTGAGGGAGGTTTATCTACAAACACCGGGTAAGTGATTTTATTGCGTTTTCTTCCAAGTACCATGAATACCCATTTGATTTAAAGCTTGAATTATGAAATTTTAAGAGGGAAAATGGGCTCCTCGTAAGTTTAAAATGAGTGAAAATTAAGTATTTAAAGATTTGAAATCTCATGATGGATCTGGATCCATAGAGCTACGATTAACCTGAGAACGTAAGCTATTTTGAATTTTGACACTGGGGCTCAGGTTTGACTTTGACTTCGACTTAAATTATTTAATATTGCAATATAGGTATCATTGGACTCATTTAACCTCATAAAATATTCTTTTCAATAGAACAAGCGTATTCGGAGGCTTCAAGGAGGAAACAACTATTCACGGAGGCTAAGGATAGTTCACACCGAGGTAAGTTAAGGCTTTAATCTCAATGAGAATTTTTTTTTGAATAGAATTAATTGTGATATACTTTGTATATGGGGGTAATGTATAGGTGAGGTGACACATGCTTATGCAGGTACCTTAGCAAGTGGGGGACTAACGTGACGGTAAAATATTACACACGCCAGAAGTGTGCCCCAAACATGCGGTCCTCTGTCCCGAATCAGAAAACGACCCTCGAGGTACAATTCACCAACCAAAGACTCGTCTACCACTTAAGTCACTTCCAATTAGATAAGAGCCTAAGAACCTAAACCATAAGATATATGGATGACATTGGCCTTATAAACAATGCCACAGGCCTTCCCAACTGCTTGTGACCGAGTCTGAAGGATAAACTACACGTCTAACTAACTTTCTCAACAGCCTCTGCAAGGATTGGGAAGAGGATATCAGCTCCAATGACCAAATTAATTCAGAAGATTAAGCAAAGATCTACGAGTCAGCTTAACCGAAGATCTACATGTCAGCTTTGTACCCCAACCACTTGGAGGACTATAAATAGGAAACGAATGACAAACATCAAGGCGATCAATTCTAGCCAAGTCTACTACACTTCCAGTCTTCCAAAGTATATTTTTCCTCTTTAGATTGCATTTTGTTAATGCAAAAGCATGTACTTTGTTCTTTACGGCTCCCATTGAAGGATATCCCTAAAACAATATATAGTGTTCGGTTTTAGCTCTCCATCTTTGGCACTATATCGTACCTTGCGGACTCAAAGGATATCAATAAGAACTCTCTATATCAATGAGAACTCTTTCTCTCTATTTCGTTATTATCTGCAATTTACTTATTGTTCGTACTTACTTTCCGAAATAGAAACACTTACAGGACTGGCCCCACATGATTTAATAATCTAGAAAAACTAAAACATAACATAACATCCTCACCACGCAAGTGTGGTTGGCTCCCTTCTAATAGTCAATCTCAACCCTCTTGTTCGCTTGGCTGGCCTCCAGAACTATATGTAAAATCTACATTTAAGCAAAAAATAAAGAAAAAACACGAGTACACCGGTACTCAATATGCATCGTCGATTGTCTCCTAAATGGCGAGGCGAGACATTAGGTACGGGAAAAATGTTTGAGTCATAAACATAAAGCAATAGCAACAATGTGTGAATAATCTGATATGTAACATATATGAGAATACAAAAGTCTGATAAATTATTTCAACATGATTTGCTAAGGAACAAATTATTTCGATCACACCAGGGTCGTGGATTTGAGTCACCAAAAGAGCAATAGCTCCAACAAAAGGGATCAAAGGAGAGGGAATTAAAAAAAAAAATTAGCTTAAAAGTAAAATATTCGTGCAATAATAATTATCTTCATCTGCCTTTCGCAAATTGTTTTTAAACTTATAAATAAAGTGATCTTCCAAAATTTGCAAGACACAATACAACGATACTAATATAGTGAGTAATAACACAGTGAAATTAGATTGCGTTTACATTTAGTGACAATCTTGTAATAGATTATGTAAGTCAAATAATATATGTTGGTGTGATCGAAGTAATTTGTTGCATTCAATTTGAGAAAAGAACAAAATATAAATCTTCATCTTTCTTTTATTTATAAACTCAAAACAATTCAATATTATATCACATGTTCAAATGACTCTTTTTGGTTTTGGTTTCAAAATTGACTTTCAATTATAATTGAATGAACTTTTCACTGTCACGAAGGCAAACCCCCCATCTCTTCTTCTGGATGTATTTTTCTTTTAATACGATATGAATTTTCGAATCACACTCAAGAATCTACTGTTCTAGAGAACGAGTTGTACATTGAGTCAAAAAAGATACTCCAATAATTACAGATATACTAGTAAACATCATACAACTTAAACTAATTGCAAGGTTGACCAAACCATGATTTTGATTAGATTATTTTGCAATACTTCAATAATTATCACAAAAAATGAAGTCATAACTCCTGCAAAAGTAATTACCTTTAGAAGTATTTTAATAATAAATGAAAATAATTGAACAATAATTAAAAAGTCTTTAAGTTGTAAAAATTGGAGAAATTATTGGATGGATAAAGTATTTATTAAGTTAGATTTAAGGGGTAACATTGTAATATCCATACCAATTAGTTGGCCTTAATATTTATTTATGTTCAGCTCTAAACCCCAGTTCTAAAAATATTAGTACTACGTACTTTACTACAGTAAAAAGCTCTAAGCACGAGACGGTAGGCAACGAACCAGCACAAAAGTACGTATACGCACATACATAAATATTTTTATCAAGCACTATTTGGATTTTAGACATTATAGTAATACTACTATATTGTGTGATTACTTGAGTATGTTCATTTACAAAATTACTTGGTCAAACAAATTAGACAACTCATGTAACTGCTTGAAAGTTGTAATTATACTCAAATTTAATTCATAGTATCTGACTTCCCAAATATACCCTCGATCAGAGGTGGATCTAGGATTTGAAGGCGGCGGGTGCCACAATTTTTTCAATGTACATCTTGTTAGGAAACGAGATCGGGTCCATCTCTTTTTAGTTTATTCGAGTCAACTTAATAGGTTTTTTTTTATTTTTTATTTGCAAATATGAAATTACATCTCAAAAATCAAGAAACGAACATAATTAGCAAGAATTGCACCCATTAACAACGAATTAAAATCAACATTTTCACCAAGGGACTTGCATCTCTTATGTATATTAAAAAATTTTCAAGTAAAATAACATCTTCAATAAGGGAATTATACCAATCAAAATAAGAAAAATAATTAAAAAAAACTCTTCAATAGGTAAATACACCCCATAAGTAAATTGGAATTAGATGAACTACACTCAAAAATAAATCATAAATTTCATATTTTTTCTAAGCAGTGCTTCTGAAATTTCCATCACAATTTAAGTAGCAAAGTGATTTAAATTGAATTTAACAATTATAGAATAGCATAAATTTTTACAATACACTCCTCCGTCCATTTTATTTGTCCATTAGACTAAAAATATATGTTCACTTTTACTTGTAAGTTATATAGTTTGAAAAATTAAGACATAGTTTACTATTTTATACCTATTTTACCCTTATTATTAAGTATTCCAATTCATTTCGCATTTTATTTATTGCTTATTAAGAGTGTAAAGTCATATATAGACAAGTAAACATGGACGGAGGGAGTAATAAACAATAGAAATAATAATTAAAAAAAAAATTGAATTTTGATCTCAATCCAAAATTCCATTAGATCCACACACTTTTTCAATTTAAATGCATTCAGATTTAGATTAAGAGAAATGCTTAATTTAAGGGATTTTGAAGTTTTTATTTGTATGTTATCAGATAAAATAATAAAAAAAAGGAAAAAATATAAATAATAAAGATAAATAGAAAATTAGTCCTTTAAGTATCAAAAGGGGAATTACACTAGACACAAAAAAAAGTAACGAAAAATGTTTAAGATAGATTCAAATATTGACTTTGTCTAATTTAATATTGGGGTTTAAAATAATTAACCTAATTTAAGCAAATTACAACATAAGTATATAAAAAAATTATTAATTTAGGGGGTGCCATGCCACCCCACCCCCAAAGGGTGGATCCGCCCCTGCCCTCGATGCGTTCTAAAGCAAAAGCTCATCATGGGATATTTTGTCTACTTTTGGGCCAATTCCAAAACGAGCATATAGATCCACACACTATTGTGCATTCAGATAATAAGAGAAAATGATAAAAATAGTCCCTTATTTTTTGGTAATAAGTTCAAATAGTCCTTTAAGTATCAATTGAACAATTTGTTTTGACTTTTTAAAATTTGTCAAAAGTGAGAATGTTTAGTTTTATCAATTATTTATCAAACTCTAATTGTTAAGTTTAATCGATATTGTAAAAAAAAAAACAAAAAATTCTAACAAAATTTCAAAAGCTAACGTAAAAAACTACACTAGACACAAAAAATAAACAAAAACAGACAAATATTGCACCTCAAAAAGTTGAATCAGATTCTAAAAATAGATAAAAAATAATGTCAACTACAACATATGTACTTCTAAATGTGAATTCTTGATAAATATTTCTATTTTCACCATGTCGATTAAATTTGACAATTAGGGGTCGATTGGTTCGCGGACTAAGTTATCCCGAAATTATAATGATGAGATTATAATTCTTAGACTAAATTAATCTAACTGGAAGGTGAAATAAAATAACACCAAATTTGATGAAATAAGGTGGGATATCTCAGGATTAAGTTTGAGTCTAAATTAATACTCTGCTTGGTCGAAATTATAAACTTATCCTAGGATTAGTTATACCTTCAATCAAACAAAGTATAAATTTAATCCCAAACTTAATCTTGAGATATCCACCTTATTCCACAAACCAAATGACCTCTTAGGGGTTGTATGGCAACTGGTTTGGAAGTGAGTTATACAAGTATTAAATCTTGCATAAGTAATGCCACGTTTGGTAGCTTGTTATGAGATAAGTTATTCATGAATAATATCAATACCGTGTTTAATTTGTATAACTAATACATGTATATGTTATGAGAGAATCTATGTATTGCTTTTCATACGATAAAAGGCGGAACAACTATGAATAAACTTAACCCTACATAACTAATCCCTGTATAAAATAATAACTAATTTCCTTCATAACTTTAACAAGCTACCAAACGACCCCTTAGAGTTCGGAAAATATCTGATGGAGATAAAACAATTTAAAGGACCAAAATTGATCAAGTGATTCTTATAGGACTACGTAGAACCTAATACAAAAATATAATGGTCCATTTTTGTCATGTTCTATAGATAAATACAAGCCCCTATCGTAAAATCCGCAACTTGAAAAAACAAAAACTCCACCTTTATAATCCACCATTCCCCACTCTCTTTTTTTCTCTCTCCTACTACTACAACTTTCATCTACTGTAAAACATTGTTTTCTCCTTCCTTCTCTAGACCAAAATTTTTTTTCTTATAAAAATGGTGGATGAGTTTATGGTATGCGTGGATAGGATCATAATAACAACAACATGTTTTGGAGATTCACAACAAAGTCTTTTGACTAATGTTGTTGATGGTACAACAAATGATACAAATTTGAATGTTGCAAAAACAGTTCATAATATTAAGAATAATAGTGTTAATGGTGAGGGTTGTTCAAAGGGCAGTGTTGTTAGAGAGTGTAGAATTTGTCAAGAAGAAGATGAAGAAAATGATATGGAAACTCCTTGTGCTTGCAATGGAACACTCAAGGTCCAATTTTTTTTTCCTTTCGGGGGTTGCTTTAATTCTGAAGAAAAACTGTTTCTTGATGTTGAAATTTTGGTTATAAGTTTGAGTGTTTTTGCTACCTGTTTTTATTTGCTTTCTTGAGTTGTTGGCATAGGAAATGTGTGTTAATTGTACTCTTGTTTTTCATTTCAAATGGATACAAAAGTTTAATCTTTCCTACCTTTTTTGTGGGGTTGTTTTAATCTTATTTTTTTGAAAATATTTTATTCTTTAATGTTGAAATTTTGGTTATAAGTTTCAGTTTTTGTTACCCTTTTTAATTTGCTTTCTTGGGTTGGATTTTGAAATGAATGTTATTTCTACTCTTTTAAAAAAAAAAAAAAAATTCAAATAGGTGTAAGAGTTTTCTCCTCTTTCCTTTTTTTTTTCTTTTGATTTAATTTATTTCTTTCTGGGGTTGCTTTAATATTATTTGAAAAAAAGACTGTTTCTTGAAGTTGAAATTTTGGTTATAAGTTTCAGTTTTTGTTACCCTTTTGCATTATTTCTACTCTTTTCTTCTTGTTTTTTCAATTCAAATGGGTGTAAGTTTTCTTCTCTTTCCTTTTATTTGATGGTTCTGGTTAATTCTTTTTTTGTTTAATTAAAATTTTTTGTTTAATTTGTTTCTTATGTTTGAAATTTTTTTGTCACAAGTTTAAGTTTTGCTACCACTTTTTCTTTTGGTCTAATTTTTTTTTCTTTCTGGGGTTGATTTAATCTTATTATTTTGGAAAAAAAAAGTTGTTTCTTAACGTTGAAATTTTGGTTATAAGTTTCAATTTTTGCTACCGTTTTTTATTTGCTTTCTTGGGTTGGCTTAGGAAATGTGTGTTACTTGTATTCTTGTTTTTCATTGCAAATGTTTACAAAAGATTAATCCTTTTTTTTGGGGGGTTGCTTTAATCTTACTTTTTGGAAAAATAATTGTTTCTTAATGTTGAAAGTTTGGTTATAAATTTCAATTTTTGCTACCCTTCTAAATTTGCTTTCCTGGATTGGACTTGGAAAATGTGTTTTATTTAGTCCTTCTCTTTCCTTTGTTTGCTAGTTATATTTCCTCCTTTTTTTCTTTGGTTGATTTAATTTAAATTTTTTGTTTAATATGTTTCTTATACTTGATTTTTGTTTTGTTTACAAGTTTAAGTTTTGGTACCACTTTTTCTTTGCTTTGGCTTGGGAAATATGTCTGGTGTACAACAAATTTCTTTCTCTTTCCTTGGTTTGTTGGTTTTTCTTCAATATAAAATGAAAGATTGATGCTTTGATGTGTCTTTGTGGAAGACTAAAATTTTCTTCTTCTTCTACTTCTATTTGTTTAATTAATTAGCTTTAGCAACTCCCTATGTAAAACCATAATAAAATAGTCAAAGATAATTACACTAACCCATAAACCTTTTTGCCAAGACCCACTTTTTGTAAAGTAAAAAAATTGTCGTTTACAAAAAAGGTTCCATGGGTATTCTATGGTGTACTTAGGGAGTTGGAAGTTTAATATTTTTAATCCTTTTAATTTTTGGTGTTTGTGCTTTTTTTTTTTTTTTTTTTTTATTATTCACATGATGAATGCCTTGTGCTGTGCAACTTTAGGAGTTATTTTTGTTCTTATCTAGAAAAAATCATTAACTGTGCTTGGTCACCAAACTTTTCTATTCTCATTAAATGTAGATTTTGAATATTCTACCCTTGTTGAAGAAAAAACTTAACCTGACAGAAAATATGCACCAAACAATTAAATGCACCAAAAATTAGTTGTCTTATTCTCACTATTATTATTAGTATTATTATTATTATTTTGGGCGCTTTATGATTAAATAAGTTTTAGGGATTAGAAAAAAAGTTGTTTACTTTCCCAAGTGGCTACTGCTACATTTCAGTTATATTGGGATTTTTGTTTTTACATTTATGGGAATTTATGTTAATTGATGATTGTATTCAAATGTCAAAATGTTGGAGTAAATGCTCTTTCAGTTATTATGGATCCTACACGTGGGTTAATGGGAGTTTATGGATTCAGTTTTGAGCCACTTTAAATGCTTTTTTCAGAATAAGATATTGAATTGGATCTTAAGGACTATCTTTATGTATTACAATTGAATGATCATCTTTAATGCCCTTTTGGAAGCATAGTGCTACTAGATTTGCTTCCCTTTTATGCCCAACTTTTATGTTCACATTTTATTAGATGTGCTTTTCGAGAAAGAACTTTTGCAGAGTAACCGTTTGTGTTTGACTAATCAATTTAAAAATATTTTTGCCAATATTAGAGGAGTACTTTGTGCTTGGCCAATGTCCCAAAAGTGCTGTTGGGAAAAACTACTTTTTTTAGCTTATGAAAAAAAAAAAAAAAGTTTCTGCCACTGCTAAAAGGCTTGGCCAAACACCTCAACTTTCTAAAATAAGGACTTTTTGATAAAGATAACCACTTTTTGGCTTCCCGGAAGATTGGCCAAACAGGCTCTTAGTAGAGCTTGTTAATGCTGCACTCTCACTTCAATATGTCCATTTCTTTAAGTACACCATTAGATTAAAAAGCTGAGTATTGAAATTTTTGTCATCGATTGGACGTGCAGTTTGCTCATAGGAAATGTATTCAGAGATGGTGCAACAAAAAAGGAGACATCACCTGTGAAATCTGTAACAAGGTTGGTACCTGCTTTAATGAGAATATATATCTCTCTAGTCTCAAGTGAAAATTGATTTGTTATTTTCTATTCTATCAGGTCTTTTCACCAAATTATACCCTTCCACCTGCAAGGAGCAACCCTGATGTAATGGCAATTGATATCAGGTAAGTTCATCAGGTTGTCAGCTGTATAATATTTGGCGTTTGCTTCCAAATGTGTAAAGCAGCGCCAAATGATCCAACTACACTATTGAAATTCTATATAGGGTTAATAGCACTTTTGGAGCCCTTAGTTATTGGTAAATTCTAATTTTAGTTCTTGTGATATATCTCACTAAGCATATTTATCCTTCAATAGCTTGAAATGTGGACTTTTCATCCCCTTGCTTATGAATATTAAGAGCAAAATACCTAGTGTAATCCCACAAGTGGGGTCTGGGGAGGGTAGAGTGGACGCAGACCTTACCTCTACCTTGGGAGGTAAAGAGGTTGTTTCCGATATTAACAAATTTTCAAAATTATCAACTGTTCCACCGTTTAATTACCCATATATTAATGTTAAACTTGTGATGTTGCTTCATATTTGATGGTAATATACTTCTAAAAATAGTCCAAAATATAACATATTTCCCATATAAAGGGACCGAACACACATGTTTGTTATATTTCCAATACAAAGGGACCAAACACACATGTTTTTTATGTTTCCAATACAAAGGGACCAAACACACATGTTACTTTTATTTCCAATATAAAGGGACTAAAAACACATGTTTTAATTAATTGAAGATTAAATGTGTTGAGTCATATATCACGAGGACCAAAATAAGAATTTATCATTAACTGAAGGACCAAAAGTGCTATTCTTCCTTATAGATAATCTCAAATATCAAGATTCCAGCATCTATCTAAATAGAAAATACTCTGTTTCTTATATATTTTTCAAGCTCTCTAACCTTTTTGTTCTTGGATTTGTTGTTTAAATCAGGCAAGCATGGGGACCAGGCATGGATATTAGAAATCCTCATTTTCTAGCTTTTGCTGCAGCTGAGCGTGAATTCCTGCAATCAGAGTATGATGATTATGCTATTGCTAGCAGTGGGAGTCTAGTTTGTTTCCGCTATGTTGCAATTATTGTAAGCATAAGCTGTGTAATGCTTCTATATTTTAGTCATTTTGTTTGTAAGCACTTCATTATTGAAAGTGATTGTCTTCTATTAATTCAGTTGATGCTACTCTTGCTGATACGCCAAACCTTGATGGTCACAAGGGACTTCGCTATGGTGCAAGACTCATCTTCATTCTTCAATGTAAGTAGTCATTAGCTCCATATATCTTTTGCCTTCCGAGATGTTTTGCCACTAAGGGTGTGTTTGGTATGAAGGAAAATGTTCTCCTGAAAAATAAGTGGATTTCTCACTTATTTTCTAGTGTTTAATAAGTTAAAAAAAAATTATCGTAAAGGAATTCTATATGCTAAGAAAACACTATGGGGTGAGGTGAAGGGTAGGAGAGTGGAGATGAGGGCTATGGGGGTTAAGTTGGGTGTTGGAGAAAAGTTTTACTATGTGACTCACATGCCAAGTCATACTTGTGAAGGAGACTAATGGACAATTGGAACTTTGTGAAATTCCTTCGTCTCTCTTATTCCAGTAAAATACCCATCATTCTTTTTTTTTTTTTTTATCTTCTTTGTTCATTGACATTATTTTATTTTTTGTTCCTCTTTCAGATTCATTTTTTTCTCCATTTTGTTCAATTTATTTTTTACGGAAAAAAATCTAGAGCAATTTTTTATTTTTTATAATACAGATTAGAAAGTGTTATATTTCAAAGGTTTAACTTTGGAAAATTCCTTTTGGGGGATTTTTGCAGCTGATTGAATCAGTTGCTTTTTTTCTTTAGCAGTGGATTTTGAATCATTTTAGTGGTCAATGGGGTTTTGACTTTGATACTTTTATGAAAACATTTTAGTTATAAGAATTGAAAATGATAATGACAATGAATTTTCGCCTTTCTTTTCTAGATGTAACAGGACACTCTCTACCAAATTTTATTCACCCATATTGAAGGAAATATCAATCAGTTGTTTTTGCTTTTTTCTAGTGCATTTGGGCATTGGTGGAGGATTTTTTGTCCAGTTAGTAGGTCATGTGAACTACTGAGAACATATTAATGGAGGAATGGGAGAAAGAAGATAAAAGAGTAGTTTGGCAGAGGAGAGAGGAAATCTTTGAAAGTGGGGCCCAATTTGTCCATTTGTCAAATAAAGAAGTGCCTCACACAAGTATTTGGCATGTGAGGCACATGGTAAAACTTTTCGGTGTCCACTAGGAAGAGTAATGTGAAATGTCACTTTTTTTTTTTTTTTTAAGAGAAGTTGTTTATCCTTTGGGTGTAGAGAAAATGGCAATAGCCCCAAACCAAAATTTTAACCGCACCAAACATGAGAATATTGGAAGCCAATCCATACTCAACCAGATCTCCATTGTGAAAGCCCCATACTCAACCAATTGAGCCACCCTGAAGCTTGTTTTCCCTACTTCCACTAGGAAAGTCATTTCCCTCATTTTTAAGAAACTTATTTTCCTAGAGAAAATGGTTTCCAAAAATTTTAACCAACCAAACATGAGAATATTGGAAGCCCCATACTCAAATCCATACAAAACACACCTTAAGTTGTGCTGGAGGGTTGCAGTGCCATGTTGTTCCAAGAATTGGTTGTTTTGTTAGGACTTAGGACTCTCCTTTGTCTGCATTATTAAATATGATTATGAAGTGTACTGCCTTGTATCAGCAATTAGCATGAACATTTATATCACGTTCCTGAGTTTCAATTTGTTCGTTATGGAGGCATGTGTTATGCTTTCACAAATATATGCATTATGATCTTTTGTAGACAACTTTTGTTGATTTTTCATACATAAACAGTGATACTTGCACAGACACTCTGGTAAATCTATCTGCCGATTATTTTAGCTTGAAGCATGTTTTGTGAACTTCATTATGATCTTTTGTTCGTTATGGAGGCATGTATTATGCTTCCACAAATATATGCATTATGATCTTTTGTAGACACCTTTTGTTGTTTTTTATACATAAACTGTGACACTTGCACCAACACGCTAGTAAATCTATCTGCCAATTATTTTAACTTGAAGCATGTTTTGTGAACTTCAGTTTCAGATTTCACTTCTTCAGCTGGCAGCTTTCCTCCTCCCTTGTTATGTAATGGCTCGGACATGGTACATGATACAATGCCGAAGGAGGAGGCAGGTGTGTTCACCTAACCGGTTATAATTTATACTAATCAGTCTCTTTCCTCTCATATTGTTCCCTTCAATCTTGCATACCTAAATATGAAGCAACAATAAAGTCGTAAAAGATCTCATCAAGTACAAAGGAAAGATGTTCAACTCTATTGAACCTGAGAGCTAAAATTGCTTGACTCTGTCTTAATCGAAGTGCTTGTTAGAATAAAATCAGGAAAGTGGTTCCTTGGTAACAATTGCTTCTATGATTCATCTTTTGTTTTGTAAACTTTTCCAGGCAGTTATTGTTTGTCTTTTAGTTTCTTAAGGACAGCGCTTCTGTGCTCCTACGTCATTGCTAACTTAAAAGACTTCCCTGATGCCAATTTCATGTAGTAATTGGTTTTGTTTTTCTTCTAACGACTCCTTTTCCTAACTGTTGCTTGGTTTTTCATATTCATAATCATGGTTTATCCTAATACAGTGAGTTCAAGTGAATAGAATAATTCTCTGAGTTTTTTGTAAGTGGATTTGCTCTCAATAGCTCCGGTTTACAAGTCCTGACTAAAATTGGTAGTTACTTCTTGAAATGTGGTGTACTAAAAATGACAACATTAACACTTCTCTTTAACTTGCTTAATGCTATGAAAAGCTCTTCTGCTTTATCTTACGTGTGCGCGCTTGATTTCAGGGTTAAGATGGAGCCGTGTTTGGTAGCATGCCCTTTGCAGCCTTTGTCTCTCTGATGTCTCTTATGGGCGACAATGCTGCTGTACATCAACCTCTCTTTCGACAGATACCTGTATTTATCTTCCAAGGTGCAATGTTAAGTTAGCACTTTGGTTCTGCAAATCGCCTTAGCTCTTTGAGCTCTACATATAAGCTCTGCCTTAGTTTCTCCTTAGCCGTGAACTCGTAAGCAAATGTAAATGTGACGATTTGAGTTCGCAGGCTGTTTTTATCACCATGTTCTGTAATCTAAGTTATTGGATGTCATCAAAACAATTGGCAATCCATTTGAAATTTCTAATGGAACAGTAAGAGTTATCTGCATTTTGTTGAGGGTAACATGCTTCGTTCAGTTTCGCAGACAGTTTTTGCCTGTGCACTACTCGTCTCAATTTATGTGACACCTTTTGGATTTTGAGAGTCAAACCAATTCTCTTTTAATCATTATTTTTATGTCTTTTAAATATTTTAAATAGTTAATTATTGTGACCTATGATATTTTTTATGTAGAATTATGTAAATTTGATTTTAAAAAACTTGTCCGAATTCACGGTCAAAATTAAGAAGTTTGATTTTTGAGATCTAAACCGTGCCACATAAATTGGGATAGAGGGAGTAGATGTTTTATCTTAGTCCATGGGGGAGGCTACAACTTCAAACACTGAATTATTCTTTATAGATTAGTATACTTTTCACCATTATCTAGTGTAAGATTCAAGATTAGGTCTAATATTCGAGATAAATTGACCTCCCTGGCAGGTACGTACTTATCTATGTGATTAGCACGCTTTTTAGATGTGCTCCTGCAAATCCGGCAAATTGGGACAGGGAGATCTATCTTTTCTTTGCTTACTATAGTGGGAGTAAGACTTATTTATTTTGCCCAACCCTGAAAATGTTTGAAGTTCTCTTTTACTTTTAAAACAACACTTGTGGCCTTAAAAAATAAAAAAGAAGAAACACTTGTAGCCAGTTATTCTACTTTTCTAAACTTTTTTACAACAACAACATACCCAGTGTATTCTCATGTTCTTAGCCCGGGGAGGTTAGAAGACGCCACCTTATCTTATTTTTGTGGGAGCCTTTATACTGCTTCCGACGACTCCCTCGGCTCGAAAGAACTTTTCTAAACTTTTTTATTGATGATTTTCTTAAGTAAAGATAAGAGCACATTCCATGAAACATCTGAGTGAAAAACCATAAAATATACCAGACTGGTTGAAGCTGAGACCTTATCGTTGGAGCAAAGTGGGGCAAAAAGAAGTACCCAATTCAAAATCAGACTTCGAAATAATTTCATGTACATGACGCATGAATCTCAAAGTGTAACATACACACTTCTATTTTCTGCGTTTGTTCTAACCTTATTTTTCTTTTCCAGCAAACAGTTTAACTTAGGCATTAATATTTAATCAATCAAAGTTATATGACTAAACAACATTTGAGATTTTTCCCCTTTTTCTAATCAGGTTTCAAGTCCTTATGCATTTAAACCAGTTTGTTACATTCAAAAATGCCTCTAGAGAAATTAATGGTTTTGAAAAACAGATAAAGAAAAAAAATCACCCAAATTTCAAGAGTTGGTCTAAACGAATATGATAGTTGGGACCCAAAAAAAAGTAGAATAAATTCACGTCCTTGAAATTTATCGGAAAATCACAACAGCTCAAAAGTAGAAATGTCAAAAAGGTATTAATAGGGAATTTTTTTTCAAACACAATAAATATGTTGCATTTATAGTTCCCAACAGTACAAATGTACATTATCAATCAGAGTTATCTTGTAAGCATGAAATCACTACATACAATTTACATGATTACTCACAATTCTTAAATAGATTTCTTTGCTTTTACACTTCATAGTTTTTGAAAGTAAATTAAAGTGCTTTTAGACACAATGAATTGTGTAGTCGGAGTTTATAAAGCATTTTTTTGGAGTGCTTGTAACACTATCATTCCCTTCTCATGATTAATCAACTAGCTACTATTCATGTTAGCAGTACTAGAACTATATATTAAGTTAAGAGAAGTCTATAAAAACAAGTGAGACAAGAGTAGAAGTTAACACAGTATAACATATATCTTTCGCCAAAAGCAAGATCATAATGAAATTGAACATTTGAAAAAAAAAGGGAGGCTTGATATTGGATTAGGTAGACTAGATTCAGACCTCTCTATAACAACATTTGATAATAACAATGTTTTCTCTGGAACCGATCTTCCATCTTATGTTATATTATATGTTCTGTATAACAATATTTCACTATATCAGCTAAAAAATATCGGAACAACGACACTGTTATAAAGAGGTTTGACTGTATATGTTGTTGCAAATGTAACATGTGTACAAGGAATTTCTACCAATAATCCAAACAAGAACAAGTTCCATTTCTAAAGTGATGAAACCTAGATCTATCTCTTACTATAATTACCCTCTCATAAATCATCGAAATAAGCTTAGTAGCTGTATGGCAGTCATTGCAAACCCTTAAGTTCTTTATAATTCTAATAGGGGCATCAGAATCAGAAGCAATAAGAGCATAAGCAATGGCTAACCTCTCACTATGGTATGAAAGGGCATCTTCCTTCTCTTCCTCTTCAATGTCAAACAAAACTTCTCTTGTTCCCGACTTATGACCGTGTTCTTGCAACCTTCTATGCATCTCATCTAATTTCACATATATCCATTTGGCTTCTGGATGAGTCTTATCGCCAATAAGGAACTCGTGCATGACACCATCGATATCGACAATGCTATTACCAGGAGCTTTGTCGATCCCCAGATCTTTCATCAACTTCCTTACATTTTTCACATCATCCCACCTGTTCAAGCTAGCGTACATATTCGATAGTAACACGTAGTTCCCACTGGTCTCTGGCTCTAGCTGTATCAATTGTTTCAGAGCTGATTCACCTACCTCTAAGTTACCATGAACTCTAGCAGCTCCAAGTAAGGACCTCCAAAGAACCGCATTTGGCTTCATAGGAATGGTCTGAACTATTTCCTGAGCCTCCTTTACTCGGCCTGCTCGACCGAATAGGTCCACTAAGGCCCCATAGTGCTCAAGCTTAGATTCAATGCCGTAATCCTCCTTCATAGACTCAAAAATTTTGCAGCCTTGATCCACCAACCCCACATTAGAGCAAGCACACAAAATAACTAGCATTGTTACATCGTCAGGAACCAAACCTTCTAAATCCACCATTTTCTTGAAAAGGTCAAGGGCTTCCAGACCAAGGCCATGAACTGCAAGTCCTCTAATCATGGCATTATAACAATAAGTGTCTCGTTCGAGCAATCGATCGAATACCTGCCGAGCAAAACCAAGACGCCCACAATTTGCATACACGGCAATTAATGCTGTGCCAACAAACCGATTGAGCTTAAGACCATTCCTAAGCACATAAGAATGAGCCCATATTCCTTGACTAAGTGCACCTAAATCAGCACAAGCACTAATCAATGCCACCAAAGTAACTTCATTGGGACAAGTCAAAGATTTCTGCATTTGACTAAACAAAAGCAAAACCTCTAACGACAAATTAGTGCTATCATAAGCATTATCAGGACTGGCTTCATACTGAACAGAAGTGTTATGGGCATAAGCTGTAAGTATGGAGTTCCAAGAAGCTAAATCTGGTTTAGTAATTTGATCAAAGAGGAATCTTGAAACACCCAATTCCCCGTACTTGGAGTAGAAATTAAGCAATGAGGCTTGAACAAAACGATCATAAGGTGGTTCGAGGAATTTCAAGACATGGGTGTGCAAGGCTCGGCCATGTTGAAGCCATGGTTGAGAACTACAAGCCTTAAAAAGAGAAGGGTAGGTGTAACTGTTCGGTATGAGAGTAGTTTGCGTGAGAATACGAGTGTAAAGAGCTAAGGCAAAGTGAGTTTGATCAACTTCTTTCCAAGCAAGTGACGATGAGATGAGGGTGTTGAAAAGGAAGATTGTTGGATTTGTTACTTGGTTGAAGATGCTTAAAGCATAGGAAATGGTGGAAGCTATGGTGGAGGATGAAATGAGAATGCGACTGAGAGGGTAAGTGTGGAGAATAAGCCCAGTTGTGATCATTTGAGCATGGACTTGCTTGAGGGTGGCTATGTTTTTGCATTGTTCTATGAGTTTGAAAATTGGGTGGGAAGATTTTGGGCTCAATGATTTCATATGATGTGCTCAAAGCTTTGCAAGACAAACAAAACCTCTCACAAGTCATTAGTGCAAAATGAGAGCTCTCCTTTTGATGGCGCACTGGCACAGGATTAATCAAACGGCAGAACTCAACACCAATTCTGATCATGCCCACATCTAAAAATCAAAAGATAACATCATTAGACTCAACATTTCAACATATATATGTTTAGCACATAGGTAAAGAAAAATCACACACCAGGTTAATATGGACAAGATTCCTTTTATATATATATATATATATATATATATATATATATATAAGGTGAGGTTTAAGATTCCTTTCCTTTTTAATCAGCTTAGTTACATATTGCTATATTTATCCCAATAACCGCGCCCAAGGGTGTGGCCTTGTAGTCACTGAAATTATGATGGGGTATGATAGACTAAGGTTCAAATTCCAGAGGCAAAAACTGTTAGGTGTTTTCTTATCATCTCCCTAAGTTTTGGTGGTGGTAGGTAGCGTGTACCTGGTGGATTAGCCGAGATACGGATAAGCTGACCTAGACACCATCGTTATTTAAAGAAAAAAAGTTTGTTCGAATAATCTGAACCACCCCACTTGGACTGTCATCATTTTCAGTTAGGATAGTCATCGTGTTCCATTTAAAATGAAACACACAGAAACATAAAGATCATTGAAATTTGATAAATAAACCAAGACACAAAACTCTCCATTAAAGACAAAAACAAATTTTCAAACAAATTGTTGTCTTTAGGACACTATAGATCAGGCAAATTATAGGGCAACACAGTGCAGTCTAGAGGGCCATATCAGGGAACAGATAGACGAGGCCACACCCCGCACTTAAACTCTTCTCTACTCTCTTAATGAGTGCAACTGGAATGGGAAGCTTTGAGTATACATTTCTATGTTAACTAGACTTTACTAGCTTTGAGTGCACTGGAACTTTACTGGCATTTAGCAGGACAACTGGCTTGAGCTTAAGAGTGAACAACATATTAGAATCTCAATATTCAAGCATCATCTCTTCTAACAAGACAATACTGCTAAGAGCAAGCACACAAATAACATCCAAAATGTTTTAAGTATTAAAATTAACGATAGGAGAACTATGGCCTTTCCCCATTTTCATGAACAACATGCAAGTAAATCTCGTCGTGCACCAAAATTAAAAGCATTGCCAACCTACCAGCACTAGCGCAATACACCCTCCAGTTCTAGTCAACTATTTGTGTGAAACAAGGTTAATTCTTTGTATGACAAATGAACATTCAGTCATTTAACACCTGAATCAGTCCTAGATGTACCCGTGATGTCAACTGATACGCACAGGAACAGCAACAGGAGTCGTTTGGTAGCTGTTACAGTTATGCAGGTATTAGTAATACAGGGATTAGTTATGAGAGAATCTATGTATTATTTTATGCAGTGCAAACTAAACACCGTATTAGGTGTGTTGAATTTTAAACCTAGCATAAGAATGCTACCAAACATGGTACTCCTTACTTATGCAGGATTTAATACATGCATAACTTAGCTCCTAACAAGCTACCAAACGATCCCTTTAATATAATGGGAAAATTTCACTTATAAACAATTTATGGGTCAAAATTACATATTCACAACCTATATTTTAAATTACAAACCTACAGCCCAACATTTCATGGCCCAACTTGAATATTCACCTTTATACAATAATATACAATTTTATACACCTACTGTAGACAATATATACACCTTGTATAAAAGTGTATAATAATGTATAAGACTAGTATACAATATTATACAACAATATATAACTTTATACATCTACTGTAGACAATGTATAAACCTTGTATAAAAGTGTATAATAATGTATAAGACTAGTAAAAAACTGAAGAGGAAAAAAATGGCTATGGCGGGTAATTAAAAAAAGATGGGCTAAAACGGGTAAATATTTTGCCATAATTGGCATACAGTGTAAAATTCCCTAATATAATTACGAGGTAGCGATTGATCCATACGTGTAACACCCGTTCAACAATGTTATATAGTGTGACTCGAATCAGTTCCAAGGGTATAGCTAAAACATTCTCAAACTTACACCTAACTAAAAGCACTTTGGAGTTGAATTCTCGGTGAAACATTTTATCAAACAGGTTGTGAGCATGAGTTGACAGTATTTGAGTAGAAGAAGCAATATTTGAGTAAACATCATCAACAAATTGGCGAAACTTGCCATAATATAATACCTGGAACCTGGTTCTTACCACCCTGGGTGTGAGATGGGGGTGTGTCATGGATGTGTGCACGGAGTGTTTTGTTTTGGGTTTGATGAGTGCAGGGGAGGGAGCGTTTCGTTTTAAAAGAAAATAACAATTTATGTCCATTTGGAGAAAGTATTTATTCGAAATGGTTCATATTTTAAATATTATCTGGAATGGCCCTTTTATGCATTTATATATACTTTTATACAAGATTGATACATTATCTACAGTAAATATATAATATTATATATCGTGTATATAAATATTATTGTAAAAAAAAAAAGAGGCTATGTAGATAATAAAAAATATGACTACCTCGACGTAATATTTTATGTGGAGTGTATTTTATTGAAGTTATCCCTAGTTTTAAACCTTACTGCTTGAGGTACTTAAATTAAGGTAGCGTTTGACCATAGATGTTTTATCAAATTTTAAAAAATTTAAATTAAGCTAGCTTTGGCCATAGATTTTGGATCAGATTTTAAAAATCTTTCTTCAAGTTTTTGGGATTTCCACTCGCAAAATTTCAATTTTTTTTTTTTCAAATAAAAATGCATGGTTAAACACAACTTCAAGTTGCAAAAATTACAACTTCAAAATTCAAATTTTCAAATTTCAACTTCAAAATCTATGGCCAGACGGAACCTATCTTCCTCCTTGATGTCTTGGTTGAGAGGGAGAAAAGAAAACTCAAGAAAGGAGAATTATTGATATAGAAAATAAAATTGAATAACTTAAGAATGAAGCTTAGAATTTTAAGTAAAGAGTTGGGGCAAATTTACAAAGACCAAGACGCATACTGGAAATAAAAATTTAGAGCTTTATGGCTTCAAGAGGGTATAAGAATGGATTTTTTTTTTTCACATGAAAACTATCTAGGGACGCAACGTAAACCGCTCTCGCGGCCTGCACTAAAATAGTGCTTTATCCCTAGATGTCTGGTCAACTGCTGCGCCTCAACGCATGGCCAAGGGATTAATAACGAGATTTCAAATCAATTTATTGGTCTTATGGTATATCTCAGTATAGAGGATGAGACCAAAGAACTGTATTTATTTATAAACTCTCCTGGGGGCTGGGTAATACCTGAGATCGCTATTTATGATACTATGCAATTTGTGCGACCAGATGTCCATACAGTATGCACGGGAACTGCCATTGTAACTCTTCTCGGGGAATGTTTTTTTTTTTTCTTTTTTTTCACATGAAAACTATCTAGAGAAGCAATGTAATGCATAAAAGGGTTTCACTTGGCTAATGGAAATTAGGTGTCGGAACAAGGTGATATTATTAGAGAAGTAGAATTTTTTATGCAAATTTATTCACTACTTCTAGGCCGACAAATCTTGATCCCATTTTGAATTTAATTCCTTCCTTAGTTGTTGATTCCATAAACAGAAGTCTCATTAGCGAGGTGATTGATGAGGAAAAATGCGGTCTTTGACATGTATCCCGTAAAAGTTCCAGGAATAGATGAAACAACACCTTTCTTTTTCAAATTATTAAAATACATCTCCACTGATATTATTGTTGGTGTTAAAAACTTCTTTCGTTCGGGATATCTCTTATCCTCATGAAATCAAACTCTCATTACTTTAATTCCGAAAGTGAAAGAATTCTAGTATTGCTGGTCAGTTCAGATCTATTAGTGTATATTCTACGGTGTATAAGATCAATACTGAGATTATTGTAGCAAGCATGAAAAAGTATTTGCCTAGTATTATTTCTCCTAATCAATATGCCTTTGTAGATAGCAGGCAAATTGTTGATAATATTGTCTTAGCACATAAACATATTCATATGTCAAAAAACAATAGGAGAGGAAACAATAAAGATATGGCCTTGAAGTTGAATATGACAAAAGCTTATGATAGAGTGTAATAGATATATGTTTAAAAGTTACTTTTGTAAATGGGTTTTCATAATATTTTTGTTAGTAGCATTATGCAATGTATTACGACCCTTAATTAAAGGAAGTTGTGGAATAAACAACAACAACCACCATATTAGGATAACTATGATCAACTAGTGGATTCTCAAAACTAACAACAAAGTTCAAGAAATGATACTTCAATGCCTGCCAAGCATATTATGTTGGGAATTATGGAAACAAAGATGCAGCAGCAGATTTGATGAAGTCAGCTACCTACCCAGAAAGATCATCCAAAATGTTATATACACTTGGTGAAACTGCTCATCCAGATCCAGTTCCCCACCATCCAAATTTAAGCACCTTGGCACCAATACTACTCTACTATTGAGAAGCTGAAGCCCAAGCTTAACATCAAAAGTGTTATATGGACCGAGCCAGAACATCACACATACATGCTTAACACTGATGGATGTTGTAAAGGCAATCCAGGTAGTGGAGGAGGTGGAGGCATCTTGAGAAAACCAAGGAAGTATGATAGTGGCATATGCTGAGTACTCTGGTAAGAGCAGAAATAATCTTGCGGAATCCAAAGCCATCCTGAAAGGATTACAATGGTTTGTTTCAAATAACTATCGATAGCTAATCATTGAATCAAACTCTCAAATGATTATAGGGATGATCAACGGTGTCATTGAAATACCATGGAAGATAAAAGATCTGATTCAGGAGATCAACAAAGTCAAGGATCATGGCAACTATATTTTTGTTCATTGCTATAGAGAAGCTAACTATTTTGCTGACTATATGGCCAATCTCAGAGAAGAATCCAAAAATGAAGCTTTCTCTATGGAAACTCTAGCACCACCAAACAGAGCTAAAGCTATCTTGAGGAATGATCTCAATAAAGTCCCGGCTTTCAGAATCAAGCCTTATGCCAAGGACTTCACTTTTGCTTAGGAACTGGAATTTGTACATGATGTCCTTTCTAGTTCTTTATATTAGCATTTCTGCTACTACCTTAGCTCTAGAGAATCTCTCCAATTTTAGCTTAGGACTTGGAAATGTCTCTAAGACATTGGAAGGGATCATTTTGTACATTGATGAATTATTCATCCTCCATGTAACTCATAAGAGGATTAGGAATTTATCCCACCTCTTCATTCTTTTTTCTCGATGAAATGAAAAGGATGGGGATAACCTAACCAAAACCCCACTATGGTGGTTGACAAAAAATAAAATAAAATCTAAATGGTTAAATTATTGGGTTTGTTAAGCCTAGCAGGGATTTAAGACAAGGTGACCCTTTGTTAATATTGATATCCAATTTTGCTCTCCACATTTTAAGTTAATTTGGCCTAGGCTTAGGATTATTAGAGAATTGAGTTTAGTGACTTACCTCTCCATGGATCAGTTCGTTGGCGCCTATGAAAGCTAATGAGCTTGAGGGAAGTGTGATACTATAAGAAAAGGAAGAAGCAATATAACAGCAACCTAGAATAAGAAATGAAAAGAAAGCTTTAACCAAAAGCTAAGCTACAATTAGATTAGCATAAATGATAAATTGATAATGCAAAGAGGACATAGCATAAATATATATAGCCTCGGTGTCCTTTTGGAACCACTGGAAAAGGCTTAAAATTATACTATCCCAACAGACTCGATAAGCATCAAAAGTGTCCAATAACATAACTCAGTAATGTGTAATTATTAGAACTACAACTTAAAACACAGAAGGACTTGACTGAATTAATAAAACTAGTAAGGTTCCCTTCTTAACCTAACGACCTTAACGGCTAGGAGCAACTCTAGTAGCTTCAGGTACATCCTTCTAATGCTTATTTCTTCATTCTTGTATAATTTTTCTTTCCTTAAAGAAATCCTAGAAACCTCAATTTGATAGATGCTCCCATGTTGAATCTTCCTTTGACATCTGCTTCCACTGGATCAAAACTTATGGCACTGCCTTGTTACCTCCTTTTATCATTCTCCTTTCTAAGACTTCTTGTAGCTGCACACAATGAGGACCGATAATGTTAATTATAGGAGGATGGTTACAATTGGAGCTAAAATGAAGAGTGATGTGAGGAAGTAAGGCTAGCATACAGGCAACGGGACCAATTTTCTGTAGGATCTTGGAGGGGCCATCGTATTTGGCTGAAAGTTTAGAAAATGAATAAGGAGAGGAGTGATCTGTC
Source organism: Lycium ferocissimum (assembly GCF_029784015.1). NCBI lineage: Eukaryota > Viridiplantae > Streptophyta > Magnoliopsida > Solanales > Solanaceae > Lycium > Lycium ferocissimum. Next base: position 61,286,334 of record NC_081342.1, read on the forward strand.
TATATGCCTGGATTTTTAGGTAATCCCAATCCCCCTTTTTGAATTTCCCATATGTTCTGTGCTTGTTAGTTAAAGAAGTCATTCTTTGTTGTACTCTAGTAATGTGGAACTTAAGTAGTTGCACCTTAAATTTTCTAGCGATTATTCTCCTATCCACCTCCTCTTCTGCTACATCACCAGGAATGTAAGGAATATGGATGGAGGGAGGTTGACCATAGAGAGTTTTATAGGGAGTTGACTGAATAGTTGAGTGGAATGTGGTAATGTAACAAAATTTTGCTAATGCCAAGAAACTAGCCCAATCTTCTTGACTATCAAAACAAAAACATCTAAGATAATACAATCTTGTTCAACACTTCAGTTTGCCCATTTGTTTGCGAATGATATATAGTTGAAGTACTCTGGGTGACACCTTTCATAACAAAATATTCATGCCATACTTTGCATGAAAACTAGATTTCTATCACTGATAGTGTTTGGCATCCATTGAAGCTTCCATATTTGATCCAAGAATAACTGTGCCATAGATAAAGTAGTATAAGGGTGGCTCTGAGCCAAAAAATGTCCATATTTTGTAAGCCTGTCCACAACTAGTAAGATAGTATTTTTTTTTTCCATTAGACTTTTGTAGACCCTCTATGAAGTTCCTGCTGATGCTCGACCATGCAAAATCAGGCACTTTCAGAGGTTGAATTAATTCAGGATAAGCAAAAATTTTATATTTACTTCTCGGATAAACAACACATTAACTTACATATTAAGTCACATCTTCCTTTATCCCCTTTGTAAAAGAATAATCTTGACAATTTCTTGTAAGTATTCTCCACCCCTGGGTGACCCTCAATAGGATTATCATGCCATATCTGGATGATCTCCTATCTCAGATTGGAATCACTTCCCACCACCAACTTTCCTTTTCTCCTTAACTATTGATTATAAATGAGTATCCATAATTGCATTGATCATGTGATTGAACCTTAGTTGTAATGGATTGAATCTCAGGATCATTATCCTAACTTCCCTTGATCTTCTCAAACAAATCAGCTACTGAAGTAGCGATCATAATTATAGCCAATTCACTGACAGACATCCTTGATAGAGAATCTGCTGCCTTATTTACTATACATTTCTTGTATTCAATGACAAAATCAAATTGCATTAGTTTAACTATACATTTCATCTAGGATCTAGTATGTAACTTCTTCTCTAACAAAAATTTGAGAGCTTTCTGATCGACAAGAGCCAACAGCTCCTTATCATAACCTGATAAACTCTGATGCCTGCTAGATAACCCTTTACTGAAGTATGCAATTGGATGGCCCTCTTGCATTAGTGCATCTCTTATGCTATAATCACATGCATATGTTTTCAGTACAAGAAATGCTGAGTTATTTAGGGAAGCCAAAACAAGAGCTGAAACAAGTGTTGCCTTTAGTTTCTCAATAGCAGTTGTTGTCTTGTCACTCCATACAAATCCATATTTCTAAAGTAAATCAGTCAGAGGTTTACTGATTCTCCATAGTGCCTGATAAATCTTCTATAATGACCTGATAGACCAAGAAATTCCCTCAATTCCTTCACTATCTTAGGCATAAGCCAAAATTGAACTACTGCAATTTTCTTAGGATCAGTGGTAACTCCTTTTGTAGAGATAACATGTCAATCCATACTCAACTTGAGTGGCCCTAAATGAATATTTGGATTGTTTAGCATATATATTGTGTTTCACCAATAGTTCAAAGATAGTCTCAATATGAACCAAGTGTTCAGATAAGCTCTTATTGAACACTAAGATTGTAACGACCCTTTTGGTTGTTATAGAGTTTTGACCCTTTTAACCTTGTTGACCCTTCCGCAGAGTCCCATTAGTACGATCTATGACTTAGTGAAGTCACTGGGTTGGTTCCCGCAAGGTTCGAGTGTAAATAGAGTCATTGATGGAGAAACTAGTTAAGTTGACGAGTTAGAGTTGACCACGGTCAACTCCAGGTTAGGATTTTGAAAGTTTCTACGAGTTAGTATGATGATTTTGAACTTGTCCACAATTTTGATGAGGTTCCGAAGAGTTTCAGATGGGTTTGAGTTTTGTCGCGCTCGTATTCGATGTTTTCGCCGTAGGTCTTTGGATAGAAAAGAGTCCATATTGATCAAACGGACTTTGTTTTGTGTGAGGTTTGAACCACTAGACCCGTATCATAATTATGAAGCTATAGCAAAAAGAATCATCGCGTTTCACTTCCGTATGAGGGAGTTATGCCCTTTTTCGTTTGGGCTGTTCCAGGAGGTCCGTGACGAGTTTTTGGCGTATATATATTTTTATTCGTACTCTGTCAACTAATAGTATAGAAAGTTGTCGAACCCACAGAGATTGGTTTATCTATTCTACAGACTTTTCTTGTTTTAATTACTATTTGAGACAATCAGATAGAGTTGAGTTGTGAGTTAATTAACTAAAAATACACAAATAGAGCGATGGAGATATATTTTTGTTTTTCACAAATATAATAAAAGGTGTTGGGATCCTGACTTCACTTGATATTTCTATTATAAAGTAAATTCTTTAATCTTCAATTTCTATTTCTCATAAATGTATAAATGCCTCTCACGATTACATTTATATATTATTGCTTAAGTTGAAGAATTAATAGCACTCCTCTCGGTTATACAAATTAATTATCAAAATAGTAATATTAAAGCACCGTAAAATGTCACGCCCCGAACCTGGGCCTGGACGTAACACGACACCCGGTGCTCGACCGCATGTGACCGAGTGAACCAACTAGGCCGGTCGAATCAACATGTGATATCAAAAACATAATCGAATGTGGAAACAACTAAACACATGCCGATATACTAAAGGTCCGATCGAAATCATAATGCGGAAATACTTAGACAATCTGAAATATCTGAACGTAGCCAACATGGCTTAAACCAAAACAACTGAACAACTGCCAACAAGACTAACATAATAAATATCTGACTGTCTGAACTGTTCTATGAAGCCTCTAAGAATACTGAATAATAGTGCTGTCTATAAACTGAAATAACTAGATAGCTGACAAGGCCCCGAAGGAATTTGGGGCTCACCAGTAGCTGATACGTGCACTCCTAAAGAGCTGAGTCATCAACCTGTATATCGCGATGCAGGCCCCAAGCAATAAAAGGGACATCAGCACATTTGAATTGTACTGGTATGTAAAGCAATTGAAGCAATAAAATACTGGAACAGAAACTGAACTAAACAGGAAAGCAAGAAGCTGAAGTACTCACTACTAAAAAACTGCCAAAAATCGACGGACAAAAAATCGACGCACTGCATCGGTTTAAAAAACCGATGGAAAACCGACTCCCTGCGTCGGTTTTTTACATTTCTAATTTTTTTTAATTATTTTAATTAGAAAACCGAAGGACGACATCGGTTTTTTTGGCAGAATTTTGAAAATATATATCCGCAAAAAAAAATTGACGTCCCACGTCGGTTTTATTAAAAAAAATAAATAATAATTAATATAAAATCGATGGACGACGTCGGTTTTATTTTTAAAAATATTTTAAATAATATGCAATTCAATTTGTTTTTAAAAAAAATAATAAACAATTTTTTTTAGGAAACCGACGGACAGGGTCGGTTTCCTTTTTTTTTTTTTTTTTTTTTTTTTAAAATTTGGGTCAAATCTGATCAAACGTGCGGGAAAAACCGACGGACAGGGTCGGTTTTGTCCGTCGATTTTTCTTTAAAAACATTCCAGACGGGTTTTCATACCCATTTCTTCTCCTCTTCCCAATTAAACTCCCATTCCCCTCAAACCCTAGCTACCCGCCACCCATTTCCCCGCCGCCCCCGCGCGCCCCGCGTGTTCCCGTCCCCACCAACCCCGTGCCCGTTTTGAAGTTAATTAATTGAGGTTAGTTTCTCTTAAATTAGGGCTTTTAAAATTCTTTCAATTTTAGTTCTATTTGTAGATTTTAGGCCTAATGCTAATCTATTTAGCTTTGTTAAACATCATTTGCAATGTTATTAATGTTGAATTTGTGAAAAAAAATATAAACTTTATTTGACTAGTTTAGTTGTCATTTTTTTTTTTTTTTGGCTTGAGATTGTGCTATATTTCATGTTCTTTGTCAATGTAATTGTGTTAGCTTAGTTATCATTCTTTGTAGTATTATTGATATTGAATATGTGCACAAATGTATACTTCAATTATTTGACTAGTTTTTTTTTTTTGTTGGATTGTGCTTTTTGTTAGAATTCCATAAGTTATTAGAATTGTTATTGATCATTCCAAATTAGAATTGGTTGAGATTGTGCTTTTCAAAGTTAGAATTGTTAAGTTATAGTATTTCTATAACCTCAATACTAAAATGTAGATTTTATTTCTCTAGATTTACTTTTCAATTTTTAGAATTGGTTGGAATTGTGCTTTTCAAAGTTAGAATTATTAAGTTATAATATTTCTATAACCTCAAAACTAAAATGTAGACTTTATTTGACTAGATTTACTTTTCAATTTTTAGAATTAAAGTTAGAATCCATAAGTTATTAAAGTTAGAATTGTTATTGAGAATTCAAAGTTAGAATTGGTTGGGATTGTGCTTTTCAAAACTATATTAAAGTTAGAATTTATAAATTATTAAAGTTAAAATTGTTATTGAGAATTCAAAGTTACAAGTGGTTGGGATTGTGTTTCCTTAAGTTATATTTTAAGTTAGAATTCTTAAGTTATAATATATTTCTATAACCTCAATAATTTGTGGGTATATTTTTGTAGATGGATCGTATGTGGATGTATAATATGAATAATAGTAATCGTGGGTGTACATGATGAATTTGTTGAAGGTGTTGATGGGTTTATCACACATGCAATGACACTTCACTCTTTTCAAAATGAAGGGGTAATTAGGTGTCCTTGTTCTCATTGCCGGTGTATGAAGTATTTGAAACCGGAAGCGGTTAGGGTTCATTTATATAGTTGTGGGTTTAAGCGTAAATATTATGTTTGACCGATCATGGAGAGACTTGATGGGGTCAATGGTATATTTTACAATATCGTTGTCGGTGAAAGTAGTGTGTCGCCGTAATATAGTCATGTCCAATATGATAGAGTTAATGATATGGTTAATGATGCTTTTGGCATACGGTGTGGGTTTGAACTCGAAAGCAAAATTTTGAGGAACCTCCTAATGAAGAAGCAATGCGCTTCTATCAAGAATTAGAAGAGGCTAGTCGTCCACTTTGGGTAGGGAGTTAGCATTCTAAGTTGTCTGTTGCAGTTAGAATGATTAACATCAAATCATATTGGACTGTTGCTGAAGCTTCTATGGACTCAATGATTAAGCTTGTGGGGGAACTAGTTAGTCCGAGATTCGACATACCTAAGAGTTACTATGAAGCAAAGAGATTGGTTTCCAAATTAGGATTGTCGTATGATAGAATTCATTGTTTTCTAAACGGTTGTATGTTGTTCTATAAGCAAGATGCCGATTTAAAAGAATGTCAATTATGTGGACATGCGCGTTATAAGCGACACCTAGTGCGGGAAGATGGTTCCAATTAAGGCGATGCATTATTTACCTATTATACCTAGGTTAAAGAGGTTGTTTGCATCGCCGAGTTCTGCTCCTCACATGAGATGGCACAGCGAAAATAGAAGGTCACCTGGTGTTATATGTCATCCATCGGATGGAGAAGCGTGGAAACATTTTGATAGAACTTATCCTGATTTTGCTAGTGAACCAAGAAACATTCGTTTGGGTTTGTGTGCGGATGGTTTCACACCATACTGCTTTCGGCTGCACCCTATTCTTGTTGGCCTGTATTTCTTACTCCATATAATCTACCGCCTGAGATGTGTATGACAAGTCCCATATATTCCTAAATTGTGTTATCCCCGGTCCTTGTAATCCAAAAGTTTTGATTGATGTCTATCTACAACCTTTGATTGATGAGTTAAAACAATTGTGGTGTGAAGGTGTAGTGACATATGATATATCAACTAAGAGCAATTTCAATATGCGTGCTTCTTTGATGTGGACTATTAACGATTTTCCTGCGTATGAGATGTTGTCTGGTTGGATGACTGCTAGAAAGCTTGCTTGTCCTCATTGCATGGAAACTAGTAAAGCTTTCACTTTAAAACATGGCCACAAAAATTCATGGTTTGATTGTCATCGTCAATTCTTGCCTATGGATCACCAATTCAGGAAAATGAAACAAGCATTTAGAACTAGTTTGGATTTAATAATGGACTTATGTTAAAACTAGTTAATGGTACTTTTGGTTGGACATTTAAATATTTCTGAACTTTGAAGGTCTATTTAGATCGTATTTTATGTGTTTAGATAGTGTTTGATGTGTTTTATTATTACTTAGGTGATTTTATGTGTTGTAGCTCTTTTTAATTGATTTGGAGCATTTTAATGCTAGTTTTGAGCAAATTTTTGGTACTGGTTTCAGGCAGTGTGGTCGTTAAAAATGCATGAATTGCATGCGGTGAAATTTTCCAGAAAACCGACGAAAAACCGACGCAGTCCGTCGGTTTTCTAGAAATTAATTTTAAATTTTTTTCAGAAAACCGACGGAAAACCGACTCAATCCGTCGGTTTTCTGGAAATTAATTCTTAAATTTTATGAAAAAACCGACGCACTGTGTCGGTTTTTTCAAAAAATATATATTATTTTTATATAAGATCAAAAATCAGAAATTAAAAAAAGTGACTCAGTCCGTCGGTTTTTTTAATTTTTTTTATTTTTAAAATTATTGGATAAAACCCGACGGACCACGTAACCGACGCAGTCAGTCGGAAAAAACCGACGTGGTCCATCGGTTTCCAAAAAGTGAGGCTATGAAAATCGACGGACCGTAAAAGGTCGGTTTCCCGTCGGTTTCATTAAAAAAACTGACGCGATCCGTCGGTTTTCGTCGTCGGTTTTTCCCCTTTTTTTAGGAGTGACTCCCTGTTCTGGATGAATAATCACCTGTAAAACTGTAAATATAACTATGGCCTAGGGCCCAAATAATGTGCACAAAAATTGTGGCCTCAGGCCCAAGCAATACGTATACATAAACTGTGGCCTAGGGCCCAAAAATACAGATACTGTGTGTGTTCAACATTAACAATTTACAAGTCCGAGCCTGGCTATAGCCGATAGCATGATAATCGTTTTCGAATATGGGACTCATGCAAATAATCGGTTATGGCACCGACCGAGACTCATGTGATAACAATGCATAAGTCTATAAAGATTACGTGCTGAGTTCATGATGTTCAAAGTGACAACCATGAACGAATTCTGTAACTATAACCCTAGAAGATAACAGTTCTATATCATATCATGAAACTAGGGCTAAACTACATTCTGAGTCAAATTACTGACAAGTATGAAGAATGAGGCGTAGGGAGAATCATGAATATTCCCTAACGTAGATAGTTAGCCTCACATACCTTAATTCCAGCCTTTGAGAGTAATACAATGTTCATCGACCCTTTCAACTTTGATCTATATCAATACAAGTCAAAGGGATTCTATATTAGCAATAATATCCATGCTTTGGTCATCTAAGCATTTTATCAAACACTTAGCTGGCATAAAGCTCTACAATCTCCATTAATGGTGTTTCTTCACCCAATTCCCATTCTATTACTTCTAAGTGATTCTACAATCTCAATTAGGTGTAATTAACATCATTCTCCATCACCCATATGATTATAACAATCTCAAGTCAACAATCCAAAACCCTACTATAGTTCGTGTAATTCTCTTTACTAAACCCATTTACTATTCTCTCAAGAACTCATCAATTCACTATATGAATGATTAGAGTGTAGAAGCATTACCTTTTTGACGTTCAATCCTCTTGAATTCGAGTTCTAGGGTTTCCACGCACAATAATAATGTTTCACTCACAACTCTATTGATTAGAAGGGTTTACTCAAGTTAGAAAGAGATTTGGGACTTGAATTCAACCTAGAATCATGATAAAACTTACCTTGGAGGGTTCTTGAGGCTTGTGACTTGTTCCCTCTGACTTTAGGGTAATTTTTCGTGACTAGAGATGTTAGGAAAATAAACCCCAAGCTTAAATATAACTTAAAACGCGAAATCCCGACTTTTGACTCGAAACCCGACCTATTATGCGATGGGCCCGCGATGCACATGCAGTGCACGACTCCCCTACAGGTCAATATTCAGAGAGGGGGTTTTTGTACGATTGGTACGCGACGCGGGGACAGCGCACGCGCCCGCACGCGCCCTCACAACGGACCTGTGTTGGTTCTGCACAGTGTTCGGTAAAATGGACATAACTTCTTGTACAGAGCTCTGTTTGGGCTCCAAAATATACCGTTGGAAAGATATTTCAAAGGGATACAACTTTCATGTTTTATGTTTCCTCAATTTCCCAACGAATTTTCACGAAATTTGACTGGAAGGCAGACGTATCGAAAACTTAGCCGATTCTATAGAATTTTAAGTGCCTTACTATTAGCCATATTGAGATGATCATATCTCCTTGCTCCGATCTCTGATTGGCCTCGTCCTTATATTGTTAGAAAGGTATTTCTATGTACTACAACTTTCATTAAGGGTACTTTCCCAAATTCCCAACTAATCAAGGAGTTATAGCTGCCCGAAGTAGGCCTATCAATCATTTTCGCAAAACGTTCAAACCTTCAGTTTTTCCACTAAAACTCTAATGACATGAGTCTAACCTTAGTTCTAAGATACAGGGTGTAACAAGAAATATATGCTTGAACTGAAACATGCTCTTTATAGTAAGTCTCTTTCGGTTACCTTACTTGCTATAACTAATCAATACACTATCCGCCTCTCTCGATTACAAATAAGTGTAAAATTAATTATGACATAAAAGAGATAGATGTCACTAAATAAATGTTAACACCTATCAATACGACAATTAACTATGTTACTTCTTCCGCCTCTCTCGATTATAGAGTTAGTAACAAATTAATTGGTAGTATAAATTAGATAAACGTTAACAAATAAAATAACATCTAGCTGTAAAGCATATAAGAGCTAAATAGAAAGCTTCCGCTCAAACATGTGAAATTGAGGAATTATATTATCTACTATTATATAGAAATATCAAGGTCCGTCATTCTCCCAACACAAAAGAAAGTTACTCCATATTGGAGTTAATACAACCAACGGAAATATTGATGTCTATTAAATAAGAAAATAGAAGAAATATTCAAGAAGAATAATTCCGCTATTTAATTAAAAGCAGGAACTAAAATAATTTCCAACACTAATTAATCAAAGAAATTTTTAGAAGAATAAGCTCAAGAATGGAGAAAAGGAGCAAAAGACTCTTTACAAAATATTGTTGCTTTCCCTCCTACACGTCTCTCCACAGCATCTCATTGGTCATTATTTATAGAGTCTTGGCATGGCAAACTTGTAAATAACCTTCTCCTTTTGGTATGTTGAAAATTGCGATGCATTTGGTGTAGCAGTGTCTTTCCCTTAGTTTGGCAAGTTGCCCACTTGTGTCATTTGTTTACTTAGCTTAGTCATATAGTTTCTTTTAATGCATATGTCTTTTTGAGTTTACATCACCAATTGAAAATGCCGTGCAATTTCTTTCTTCACTTCTGCAATATATGTATCATTCTTTGTAAAATAAGAACTTGAATCTCTTTTGCCACATATCTCTTTCGTCGATGAGTTATTGATTTTCTTATTATATCATGGCATTTTCTGCAAAATAAAAGAAAAATATTAATATTAACATTTAATAGCAACTAAATTTATATATGGTAGCTTTTTTCTCATCAAATTTCCCCATACTTAAATATTTACTCGTCCTTGATATTTGGCACAAATATCTAGATTTAGTGTCATTTGCACTTCACTTCTTAGCACTTTAATCGTAGTTTTTAATGCAAATTGTTGTATAAGATCTTATGTTGGTATGCTTGTATGAATAGGTACAACAGGGACCGCGGAGGGTATTTTGAGCAGTTTTTGATTGAATCCGAGGCAGTGCATGTTGGTTGAACATGGGAAGGAAGTTCCAGCACTTGGAGGCAGAATCCGACCACTGAAGGATCTCATGCACAGCCAGCGCACAAAAACCCCATCTCTGAATCTCAGACAGGCCATGCATTGGCCATGCGCCGCACAAGCAGCACATAGAGGAGATCATGCGCCGGCCATGCGCCGCACAGCCAGCGCACAAGCGGCGTCAGTTGTCCTACTTGGATCGGGATTGGGCCAAATTATCCTATATTTACCCTAGCGTATAAATAGTCATTTTTAAAATTAGAAAGGCGGCTTGGACGAATTTGGAGACTTGGGAAACTCTTTCTAGGTTTTATTCCTTTTCTATTATTTTTCTTTACACTGAAACCCTATGTTAATCATGAATTCTTGTTCTCATTCTCGAATCATGTGTAACTAAACACCGTAATTCTGGGGTTGTGGCGTAGCCATGAATATTGACGTTTGACAAGTATTTCAATCTTAGTAGCTTGTTCGTATGCAATTGCCTCTTTACTTCTGTGCTTAATTGCTTGATTGTCCGCGCAAAAGCTTGAGTTCTAATTACTAATTGATACCCGCGCTTGGGAAAGACGTTGTCAATATGTAGAAGAAGTAACGAGATTGTGATCTGAATATCCCTATAGTTGGGCTAGGATTTGTGACTAGGATAGGAATATACTTAGTTACCGCAATCAATTTCATGCCGTGCTCTTATTGCATTCTTGATAGGTCAATACCATAGGAATATAGGAGGCGAGTTATCTTGAATCGGCGAGTAGTGGTTCGGGAGAACACTACAAGATTAATAATCCTCGTTAATTGACAATTGTGAACGAAGTTGCTAAGGCGAGATACTTGAATGACTCAATAGGATTGGTCAACGGATTTCACGACCCGGAATACTTCTCAAATCTTGATAAAAGCAAAGATTCAAATACGTTCTTAGCATAAATTCTGGTTACATTGTTAGTTATTTTTATTTCAGCATTAGTTTACAAAACAACTAAAGCTTTTATTCTTTACTTGCATAAGTAGTAGCAATAGTTTATTTTCGTGAAAGTATTGGCCATAAGTCTCTGTGGGTTCAACATCCGATTTTATATAATCACTATATTACTTGTACGACCACGTACACTTGCGTGTGCATTTGGACGCAACAAGTTTTTGGCGCCGTTGTCGGGGACTTAGAAGTCAATTATTTTTTGCCATAATAAATTGTATTGCTATACTTATCCAAGTATTAACGTCTTGATCTTAGCTGCTACTTGATTGTAGGTACTTTGCTCGAATGCGAAGGACTACAAGTCAAAACAATCTTGAGGAATTTGATCCTGAGCCTGAACGTACTTTCAATCGGCGAGAGAGATTTGAATTTATTGCAAGAACCCGCAGTCGTCGCGCAGTTACTCCGTGGTCATGGCCAATAATCCACTAGCGAAAATGAGAGAAGTTGCAGTGCCTCGTGTGGCAGATGTCACTTCAAGCATTATCAAGCCCACCATCGAAAGGCACTTTGAGCTGAAGCATCCTATGATTGACCTACTTCACTCTAGTGGGTAATTCACGGGAATTTCACACGAGGATCCTCGCCGTCACATCCATACTTTTCTCGTAGATTATCGATACTTTTGCCATCGGGATGGTCACTAAAGAATATGTGCGGCTTACACTGTTCCCCTTCTCTCTATTGGGGAATGTAAGTAACTGGTTATTAGCAGAGCCAGACAATTCTATCACTACGTGGGATGACTTGGCGACGAAACTCTTGACAATGTTCTTTCCACCAGCAAAGACCGCTCGCTCCGAAGGGAGATCATGTCATTCAGTGTAAAAATGGAGAAAATTTGTATCAAGTCCGGGAAAGGTTTAAGGGTCTTCTCAGAGATTGTCCACACCACCATCAGACGAATGAAGTTCTGGCACACACATTTATTAAGAGTCTGGATGCCCAACATAAGTCATCACTAGACACCGCCGCAGAGGGCGGGTGCTTGATCTAAGCTATGAAGAACTATTCACACTATTGAACAAAGTTTACTTAGAGCACTCCGCATCGGGAGATGATGATGCAAGGCTCAAAGGAGGAAAGCACCGGTATCTTTGAAGTAGATAATTTTACAACATTATCAGCACAGATTGATGCTATGTGCACTGAAATCAAGAAGTTAACTGCTGCGCAAGCTCCATCATAGGTGCATGGAGTGCAACAAGCCATCGTTTTTTGTGAAGTCCAGAGAAGGTCACACAATGTTGATGAATGCCCTGCAAATCCCGCATCCATATACTTTGTGGGTAATGAAAGCAAGGGGCAAGGAAACAACAATCAATAACAGGAATTCCTACAACCCAAATTGGAGGAATCACCCGAATTTCAGGTAGAGTGACAACCCAGGTAATCATAAACAGAACTATCAGCCACCATCTGCTTCTCAGGCACCTATGAACAGTATGGAAGAGATGATGAAAAAGATGATGGGTGATATGCAGAAGATGATGATAGACCAGCAGAAGTTGATAGCAGATAATCAGAATCGTGATTTGGCTGTGCGAAATTTAGAGAGGCAGATGGGACAGATAGCTGGTGCACAAAATACTAGACCACCTGGAGGGCTTCCGAGTGATACGGATGTGAATCCCAAGCCTTGTAATGCTGTGACTCTTCGAAATGGGAGAGAACTAGAGGAAGTAGCTCAGAAGAAAACCGGTCGAGTAGAAGCTGAAAAAGAGAAGATTACCGAGGAGATGATTGAAGAAGAGAGGGTAGTCAAGACACCAGTGACAAAGCAGCCACAGCCCGTGGTTACAAAGCCACCACCTCCCTTCTCTCAAAGTCTGGCAAGACAGAAAAAAGAGGCGACTTACAAGAAGTTTCTTGATTTTCTTAAGCAGGTACACGTGAATGTCCCATTGGTTGATATGCTGCAGGGTATTCCAAAGTATGTTAAGTACATCAAAGATATTATTGCAAATAAAAGCCGATTCACAGAATATGCCACTATTGCACTTATTGAGGAGTGCACTTCGTGGATTCAAAACAGGTTGCCCACTAAGTTGAAAGATCCCGGAAGTTTTGCGATTGAGATTTCTATTGGGAAGCAGGTTGTTGCTCGAGCACTATGTGATCTTGGTGCAAGTATAAATCTTATGCCTTCATCTATCTTCAGAAAGCTAGGTTTGGGAGTGCCCAGAACAACTACTATAGTTCTTCAGCTGGCAGACAGATCGTTAGCAAGACCAGAAAGCATTATTGAAGATGTACTGGTGCAAGTAGGGTCGCTGATAATTCCTGCAGACTTCATGATTTTGGACTTCGAGCCAGACCCGAAAGTCCCATTTATTTTGGGGCGTCCATTCTTGGCCATAGGGAGAACACTCATTGATGTAGCTGCTGGGCAACTCACCATGAGAGTACATGATAAAGTTGAGGTCTTCAATGTATACCAAGCTCTGAAGATGCCTGCAATCTATGAGGAGCTGTCCACCATTATCGTTCGAATGATGATACACGAAGCCACTCATCACTTCTCATGATCCGTGGAGAGAGCCTTGGCGGGGATGATATGTTTGGTGACACGGCGGCGTTTGAGATGGTGCAGATTCTGGATATGGCAAGTATTTATATTCGGACAGGCGAGTTTGAGCACTTAGACAGGACAATGGGAGTGACTTCGAAGTTATCAATTAAAGAGCCGCCGAAGTTGGAATTGAAGCCTTTGCCCGCTCATCTTAAATATGCATTCTTAGGCGAGGGTGATACCTTGCCAGTGATATTGGCAGCAGAGTTGACTACCGAAGAGGTTAGTATTTGTTTGGAAGTATTGAAGTCTCACAAAAGGGCATTAGGGTGGTAGATATCTGATATTCAGGGAATTAGCCCCGCGCTATGCATGCACAAGATACTCATGGAGGATGATCATAAGCCTAGCGCACAACATCAATGGAGACTGAATCCGGTGATGAAGGAGGTTGTCAAGAAAGAGGTGATCAAGTGGTTAGATTCAGGCATTATTTTTCCCATTTCGGACAGTAAGTGGGTGAGCCCGGTGCAATGCGTCCCGAAGAAAGGAGGGATGACAGTGGTGACAAATGACAAAAACGAGCTCATTCCTACTAGAACAATCACTAGATGGAGAATCTGCATGGATTATCGCAAGTTGAACGAGGCAACCAGAAAGGATCACTATCCCATTCCCTTCAGAGATCAAATGCTAGACAGGTTAGCCGGGCAAGAGTTTTATTGTTTTCTAGATGGCTATTAAAGGCTACAATCGTATAGCTATTGCTCCGAGGATCGAGAAGACCACGTTTACATGCCCATATGGTACATATGCTTTCAAACGCATGCCATTTGGGTTGTGTAATGCACCAGCGACTTTCCAAAGGTGTATGATGGCTATTTTTTTCAGAGATGGTTGAGGACTTTGTAGAAGTATTCATGGATGATTTTTCGGTATTCGGGAACTCTTTTGAGGTTTGCCTGAAGAATCTAGACCGAGTACTTGCGAGATGTGAAGAGACTAACCTGGTCTTAAATTGGAAAAAATGTCACTTTATGGTCCGAGAAGGCATCGTCCTTGGGCACAAGGTTTCAAAGAGAGGGCTAGAGGTGGATCGTGCTAAAGTGGAGGTCATTGAGAAGCTGCCACCCCCTATCGTCAAGGGTGTAGCTTCTCGAGCAGCAGGATTCTACGTACGCTTCATAAAAGATTTTTCAAAGATCTCAAGTCCGATGCGGTGTTACTTGAAAAGGAGGTGAAATTCCTATTCGATGATGCTTGTATTAAGGCCTTTGAAGGTCTAAAGAAGAGATTGGTAACCGCACCAATAATCATTGCACCTGACTGGAACTTGCCATTCGAGTTGATGTGTGATGCAAGTGACAATGCTGTGGGGGCTGTGTTGGGACAGCGACGAGAGAAAGTTTTTCATTCTATCTATTATGCAAGCAAGATGTTAGACGCTGCCCAAGTGAATTACACTGTGACAGAGAAGGAGCTGCTAGCTGTGGTTTATGTGTTTGATAAGTTTCGGTCCTATCTCGTTGGGGCACATGTTATTGTCTATACAGACCACGCAGTCATTCGCTACTTGTTCAGCAAGAAGGATGCTAAACCCAGGTTGATTCGGTGGATTCTCCTTTTGCAGGAATTTGATATTGAGATTAAGGATCGTAAGGGAGCTGAGAACCAAGTCGCAG
Organism: Lycium ferocissimum; assembly: GCF_029784015.1. Taxonomy (NCBI): domain Eukaryota; kingdom Viridiplantae; phylum Streptophyta; class Magnoliopsida; order Solanales; family Solanaceae; genus Lycium; species Lycium ferocissimum. The sequence continues at coordinate 61,301,534 of NC_081342.1, forward strand.
ACCACTTATCTAGATTAGACAACCATAATCATTTTGTGGAGGACATCCAAATTCGAGAGTCTTTCTGTCACACCCCAATCTCATCAGGGCATGATGGGCACCCAACTCTTACTTAGAGCTAAGCGAACCCTCTGGCATTCACATAATGAAACTGGACATGTAATAAAGTACTTTCAGTCAAACCATAGAAATTTGCGAATGATACTCAATTAATCAAAAATCGAATAAGTCAAACTGACATATCGGCCTACATGGTTGCTTTACTCAACGCATGACATCTCAACATACTAACCACAGGACACTGTCTGTAAAGTCTCTAAGAGTAAACACTTGAATCATATAAATCGGGACAGGGCCCCGACATACCCGTACACACACATGATAACTATAATGACTCGGAACTGCTCCAGGAAGAAAATGGAGTTTGTTAATCCCAGCTGGTAGCCAACCATCCTAGCTCAATACTTTTACCTGCAAAACAATATGGGACTGTGTGGCATGAACACGGGCCCTCAGCAAAGGGACGTCGATACGAACAATGTACCGATTATATAAGGCAGCAGTAATCATAAAGGATGAGACATAAGCCATAATGAATGTATGAGAAACCACCTGTAATATGAATAGCCCCGAAGGCAATGACTAAAAATGTAAATATATACCATACCCGACCCTTTAGTAAGGGACTCGGTGAAATATAAATATATACCGTACCCGGCCCTCTAGTGAGGGACTCGGTGAAGTAATCACATATATACCGTACCCGGCCCTCTAGTGAGGGACTCGATAAAATAATCATATATATACCGCACGGCCCTCTAGCGAGGGTCTCGGTGAACAATGCACAAATCGTGCACGAATACATACTCCTACCGGGACTCGGTGAATGATATATTAACAAAGATGCACGAGTAGAATATCATGAGCAACCATATGCAAACTATATCATCATCTCGAGACTCAATAAAATAATTTAGAATGAACCAACACTTGAGAATCAAAGACAACTATCATGTCAAGCACTATTGAGAACTAGAGTTCCTTGGAGTCATATATGTTCGTTGTTCGCTCGCCTTTATGTAATTCATGCCAAAAAGAAAGAAAGAATGGCCTTAACATACTTATAGAAGCAAATGAATGCAAGTGAGACTCATAAGATTATTTCTGGAAATCTTTGAATAACCTGGAAGCATAACACCCTCGAATGTCACTATGGATTATAATATCAAAATAGGACTTCAGGAATCATAGACACGTATCGGGACATAATGAAATAGTTTCTGGAAATCAATAACATTAGCGATTCTAGTATTTCTAAGAATAGGAGCTTCTTTGGAGTTTATATGTTCGTCGTCCGTTTGTCTCATATAGACCATGCCAAAAGAAGAAAATGGAATAGCCTTAACATACCTTGTCACTTTTCAAGTTAACCATAACTTAGGTCTTGGGCTTCACCAATCTACAAATAATACCAAATATGCCAAAAATTAAAACCAATCCTTAATTACTTAGAAATCTAACGATATTCGGGTAGCATCTTTTTTTAAAAACTTAATAATCCTCATGATTCCAATTTAGCCAAAATATCAATCATAATACCAATAACAATATCAACAAATACATATCCAAATAGAATCAAATCCATTCTTAAATCACCTCCAAAAAACACCCAATATACATTCCCGTACTAACGTTTGTATACACTTCTTTATTTTCGTATATACATAGTCTAACAACAAACACAACAACAACTACAGCCAATCCCATGATATTCCAGCCCACAAAACAATTCATAACAACCACCAAACAGCCCACAAGTCATTTGATATCCAAAAATTATAACCGAACTTTCAACGTCATTTTCTCTATTCTAACCCGTCAAATCTATCAATGATCATGGTAAGAATATCATTAACATCTTAAACATACCTTATATGAGCAGCCACCACGAAACCAACATCCCCCAAGTTCAATTTTTATCTTAAAACGATGACGACAACTCGTACTACACTTTATCCTTCACGAGCCTCGCGATTCGGGGCCTCGAACTTGATCGAACCCTTGCTTTATCTCTCTAAACTCTCCTCACTCTCTCTCTCTACCATGTTATGGACTTTTTGGTATGTAATGAGGATGATAAGGGTTAAAACATCCCTTAAATTAGCAAGGGAAGTGGGCCTGACCCGACTTGGAGTCGGGTTGGGCCGAGCCCACTGCCCAGCTTGACCTTTCTGTCTTAAAATGTCCATAACTTTTTATCCCTATATCGTGTGAAGGCCCAAGACCTATGGTTGGAAATATAATTCAATTATCTACAACTTTTACGTTTTAAGTTTTCCCAAATTCCCAAATAATGATGGGGTTATGGCCTCCCGAAATCAGATCACCCGAAAACGTAACTTAAAAACATCTTTTTGGAAAGCTTCCACTTGGATTTGGCTCGTGGTCCTTCTTGAGTTGTGTTTAACTTCACATATATTGTCCATATAAATTTTCATATGTCCTTTATAAAAACCCCATCATATGGGCCCCACCTCGCTTACGGTTACGAGGGCTATATCTTTTAACGTATCATTCCAATCATACGCACGAATTTCAAATATCATACTCATGCTATCCTCATGCTAATACAGTAGAATTTTATCCTTCATACTTTTAATATTTTCTCCTCCTTGAGCTCACATTAAGCCATCTACAGCCTTAGTAACGCGAAATTTTCTGGGGTGTAACACTTTCCCTGATAAGCAGCTATTTGCCATTCCCGTTGCCGAAGTCCCATGGTATGCTGATATTATGAACTTGATTGTAAGTGGGGTGTACCCCCCAGAAGCCACCTCACAGCAGAGAAAGAAGCTGTATCATGACTCCCGATTTTATATATGGGATGAGCCGTATTTATTCAAGCAAGGGACTGATCAGTTTATGCGGAGATGCATTCCACAGGCCGAGGTGAGTCAAGTGTTGGAGAGTTGTCATTCTTCCCCATATGGAGGGCACTTTCGTGGTGATCGTCGCTTTGCTAAGGTTTTACAATATGGCTTCTATTGGCCCACTCTTTTCAAAGATGCTCATGCATTTGCTAGAAGTTGTGACAGATGTCAACGAACGGGACACATCTCTAAGAGGCACGAGATGCCTTTGACAAACATATTAGAGGTAGAAATTTTGACATCTGGGGCATCAATTTTATGGGTCCCTTCCCACCATCCTTTGGTAACAAGTACATTTTGCTTGCTGTCGACTATGTTTCAAAATGGGTAGAGGCAGTGCCTCTCCCAACTAATGATGCGAAGGTGGTGATAAATTTTGTGCGAAAGAACATATTCGCAAGATTTAGAACCCCGCGGGCAATGATTAGTGATGGTGGCGCTCACTTCTGCAATAGCTTGTTGAAGAACCTTCTAGCAAAGTATGGGGTGAAGCATAAAGTCTCTACAGCTTACCGCCCACAGACATGTGGACAGGTAGAGGTCTCGAACAGAGAAGTGAAGCAAATCGTAGAGAATATCGTGAATGCTCAGAGGAAGGACTGGGCAATGAAGTTGGATGACGCCTTGTGGGCGTATCGCACAACATATAAAACCCCCATCGGAGCGTCTCCTTACAGGTTAGTTTATGGGAAAGCATGTCATCTGCCAGTTGAATTAGAGCATAAAGCATATTGGGCTATAAAATAGCTCAATCTTGATGTGAATCTAGCGGGAGAGAAGAGATTGCTCCAATTACATGAGCTTGATGAATTCAGACTAGGGGCGTATGAGAATGCGAAGCTATACAAGGAGAAGACTAAGAGATGGCACGACAAGCATATCCAGCATCGTGAGTTCGTGCCAGGGCAGCAGACGCTACTCTTTAACTCGAGACTGAGGTTGTTTCTGGGCAAGCTTAAGTCCCGTTGGTCTGGACCATTTGTAGTGACTAGAATAACCCCCATGGTGCAGTCGAGATACAAACCATGGATGGGGTGCGCAAGTTCTTAGTGAATGGGCAGCGTCTCAAGCGATATTAGGGTGGTGATTTTGACAAAGACAAGGAGCAAGTGCTCCTTAATGATGAGTAGAAAAGAATCTGCGTCGTGCGGCGACATTAACTAAGGCGCTTCTCGGGAGGCAACCCCGAGTTTGTAATGTAATAATTCAAATTACAAGAAAAGTACAAAAAGTGTCGTGCCACGACCTTAACTAAGGCGCTGGTCGGGAGGCAACCCAACTTTTGTAGTATATATATATCATGTTTGTTCATGTTGCAGGGCAAAGGGAGGCACGGGAACTCGAAACGAATGCAAAAGAAGAATCAAGACCGGTTTGTTTGTGTTTTTCCTATGCGTCGCATGGGAATCGCACACGAGGTAAGTAGGCCAAAAATTTGGCTAAGTATAAAGTTCAGAAGGGGGGGGGGGGTGTTTTGTGCATTGGTCATGCGTCGCATGGGAATCGCACACGAGGTAAGTAGGCCAAAAATTTGGCTAAGTATAAAGTTCAGAAGGGGGGGGGGGGGTGTTGTGCGTTGGTCATGCGTCGCATGGCCAGTGTATGTTCGGCACTCAGAGTCAAAATTTTCTAAGTATAAAGTTCAGAGGGGGGGGGGGGTGGTGTTGTGCAATGGTCATGCATCGCATGTCCAGTGCTCGGGTCGACCCGATTCGATTTCTTTTAAAAGAATAAGACACGGACGACCCCCCAATAACCCTCACTTCTCACAAACTTTCACCCTCTCTCTACAAAACACCCCCACTCGAACCCAAATCCTAAAACCCTTCTCCCAATACCGTTCAACTCTAAGGAAGGTAGTGTCAATCATCTCACATTGCAACACAAGGTAAGATTTCGTGTGCTTTCACTCACAGAAACCCCTTTCCCTTTTTCCCCTTTGTGTTGGTATGGAACATTGATAAACCATGGTTTATGGGGTTGGGCGAATTGGGGTGAGGGTTTGGTATTGTTGTGTTGGTAATGGGTGTTGGATGCAAGAACAATGATTCCCAAAAAAAAAATAAAAAAAAATAAAAATAAGGGAGGGTTTTCTAATCCTCCATTGTTGCAAAACTCCAAGGGATAGTCCTATGCCCACAAGTTGTTTGATAAAATTCCTAAATTAAGTTTCTTGTAATTTTTGTAAAGTCTTGAGTAGCAAATAAACTTGAAACAACATTCAAAGCCATGGGGCATTGCCGTGAACAACCATAGATCCTCCAACATGATTCTCCTTGTTTTTTAGAATAGTTTTTTTTTTCTTGAGTCGTTTTTCTTTTTGAATCTTTGGTCTCATTAATTGTATTGTTTTAGTCTCTAGATTAGTAAACTTCTTTGTTTCATAATTTTGCACCATAATTTGTATTAAGTGTGGGGTGTTTCACGACCCCACACTTAGGCTTAACTTGCGGGCGACAAAGTGAAGTGTTAGCGTACAATAAGTATGGGGTCGTGAAGGGCTAAATTTGCTAATACCGTTGGGTGGTTGTGTTGTGTATCTCTACAGGTACAATGGTGACCAAGGGAAAAGGTAAAGTTGACGAGTCGGGCCCCTCACAAGGTTAAGAGGAGTAGAGGGGGCAAGCACACCGCTACTAAGAAAGGGACAACAACTTGTAATGGCAAGCAACCAGTGGTCCCTATCTCTCGGGCTTCTTCCCAAAGGCCGCGGCCCACCTTCCACGGGACTGGTTTGGCAGAAGAATGGTACAAAGAGTTCCCTCTGGCTGATGGATATGTGCATGAACGGGCTGTCAATAAGGTAGCATTGAAGAAAAATTTCAGGGGAATTTACAATGAAATAATCGGAATGGGTTGGAGCTCAGTATTTGATAACCTAAGGTAGGTCAACATTGACATGGTTCTGGAGCTTTACTCCAACATCATTTTGGCAAGAACAGAGGGTGGCGAGCCTCATCATTCGGTGAAATTGAGAGGTGAATGGGTGCCGTTGATAGCCTCTACTTTGTGTGCACAATTAGGAGTTCTCGACCATCCCGTGGGGCCATTGCTTGAGTTCATCAAAAGACCTGACTATAAGGCCATTCAGAAAACCCTGTGTAGGCCTAATTCCAAGGCTAAGTGGGCACGATACATAGAGGACACTAGGAAGCACAAGACTATGCTAATGGGTGATTTCATGAAGAAAGCACGAGTGTGGCTAAAACTGCTCAACTACCGCATTATGCCACTTGACCACTTCACTACCGTGTTGAAAGGGCGAGTGGCCATCTTGTACTTCTTCTTTATGGGGCAACCTATCAACCTTGGATACTGGATGCTTCAGGATATGATCCGCATCAGAGAGGGCAAATCCCTTCAGCTTAGCTACGGTAACACACTTACAGCATACATGAGGAGGTTGGTCCCGCATTTGGAGAGTAAGTATGACAGGGTGCTTAAGTGCCCGCAATATGATTGACATCTCTAATATCAAGTCCCCTGATCATAGTACTAAGCTTAACTTGACTCCAGCTCAAGAAAGATCGGCTCAGTCTACTGTATTGGCGCAGATCTACAAGATTGCGATGATAGCAAGTGAGAAATTTGAGTTAGACCTCTCCAGTGTGTTTGCGGAGTGTCCTCATACCACCCACTCATGGATTCTAGTTGGAGAGGAGGGAAAGTTGCCTTCTGATGAGGACTTGTGCTCTGCTGACCTCATAGCAGCCGAGATAGAGGAAGGTAGTGAAGAAGAATCTCAAGCACAAGATGCGAATGATGAGGAGGAGGAAGATGCCGAGCTGTCTAATGGCGAGGCTGAGTCTAATGAGGATGACGACTAGGCCCTAAGGGGCCACATGGAGTATTTCTTGCCTTTGGTTTTATAATTTTCATTCTATATGCTTCGAGGGCAAAGCATGATTTAAGTGTGGGGTGGAAAATACGTCCCTTGTAACAATATTTTGAGGTTAAGGATGGTGGTCAAGTGCCATAGGCTTCTTTTTGGTAGTTTGTGTTAGCCTTAGAGTCGTATAAAAAAAAAAAAATTTGAGTCGTTTTAGATTTTCTTTATAGCTTCTTGAGTCCCTCATTAGCGGCACACACCATTCACCCCCTTAGATTTTCTTATGGCCTCGGTTCTTTCCTAAAGGGGGACCTTTGAACCGGGTTAGATTTTTTTAGTTTTTGTAAAAAGATGTCGTAGGAGTCAAGCCTATTAGAACACTTGAATGCTAGGTGCTCAGGTTAGGTGGAATGTGAAAGCCATGAGTTGTTTTTGATGATGTTTAAAAAACGTGCATGAAAAGAAGCAACCTCTCTCGAAACACTTTTGGAGTGAATTGCTTTGACTCATGTATGACCCACTTGGCATAATTTGTGATAGTTGCTTGATTGAAGGGTTGTATGAATATGTTTTATATTGATTATGTGTTGTGTGTGATGTGAGGAAACTCTTGTATGATTCATGCTTGATAGTGATGACTAGAACTTGCCCGGTGTGTTCGTGAAGTGAAATTGAGTAAGAAGTTTAGGAGTGATCTAGGCATTTTTTTGTTAGCCAAATTTCGAAACGTCGCTAGCCTACCTTTTGTGTATATATATCCTTAGTCAACCCCATTGAGCCTTTAGCTTTTCTTTTGTCAACAGCCAATTAGCCTACCCCCGTTGTTTTTATTGACCAATTTTTTTGATCCTTGTTTACTTCTTAGGCACTTTTAATAGCAAATTGTGGAATTGGAGTTGGAATGCGAAACTAAAGGAGGGTTTGTTGAATGAAGTTGAAAGGAAGGCTATTGGTGAACTGGAGTGTTTTGAAAGCTAGTTGTGGGAAGTATGAGTGCAAACTGAAAAAAAAAAGAAGCCGTAATCGAAAAACGTAAAATAAACCGACTCAAATTAGTAATGCTTTCTTAATATGGTTTCCCACTAGTTAGTCAAAAATAGGATTGCGCTTAAAGTTGAGAAAATAAATGATTGTTGACGGGATAGAATGGGTAGCTTGTGGTTGAAATTCACGATTGATGAAGGAGGGTGCTAAATAACTTATGTTGTGAGCTATTAAAAGTGCTTAGGGAGGTTAGTCACTATTTCCAAAAATATATCCTACCCGTCCCTTAGCCTACATTACAACCATACAAGTCCTAAGTGATCCTAAATTCATCTCACTCCAATTTGTGGAACGATTACACTACGGGCAAGCCTATGGTTCGCTATGTTTGAGCAGTGGTTATTCTTTGTGAGAGTGAGCGATCTTGTGAGCAACTTATGTCCATTGACATATGTTGTTAACTTTGTGTGAAATATGTACAACGCTTTTTTTTTTTTTTGGGTGAGGGCACATAATTGATAGGAGATGGGTGAAGTACTCCCACTTGGTCAAGTAGCAGACTCTTTGTGTTTTGAGTGGTCTCTGGAGTCATATGCATGTTTTTAAATGTGTCGTTTCTTGAGAGACTTGGTTGCTGATATTTGGAAGAGTAAGAAAATGTTTGTTTGAAGCAGTTGGCATGACTTTTGAGAGAATTGGCTCAAGGTGTATGTTTTAATGTGTTTTCGAAACTTTCATATCCGCCGAATCCTGATGTAGACCTGTTTGAGAGGCATGGCGGTAAGAAGTACAAAGGAATGTTGGATAAGTGTATGCTCGAGGGCGAGCAAAGTTTAAGTGGGGGGTGTTGATATTTGGCACAAATATCTAGATTTAGTGCCATTTGACTTCACTTCTTAGCACTTTAATCGTAGTTTTTAATGCAAATTATTGTATAAGATCTTATGTTGGTATGCTTGTATGAATAGGTCCAACGACGTGGGACCAATGGAGGGTATTTCGAGCGCTTTTGATTGAATCCGAGTGCGTGCATGTTGAATATGGAAGGAAGTTCCAAAGACTTCTGAAGGCAGTAACCGACCACCGAAAGGTCTCGTATGCGCTCGGCTATGCATCGCACGGCCGGGCGCCCAAAAACCCCATCTCTCGAATCTCATACATGTGCCATGCATTGGCCATGCGCCGCACGTTGAAGCACACAGTAGGAGATCATGACTCGGCCACGTGTGCCGCACGGCCCAAAGACACAAGCGGCGTCGGTTGTCCTACTTGGATCAGATTGGGCCAACTTATCCTATATTTACCTAGCGTATAAATAATCGTTTTTAACATTAGAAAGGCGGCTTGGACGAATTTGGAGACTTGGGAAACTCTTTCTAGGTTTTATTCCTTTTCTATTATTTTTCTTTACACTGAAACCCTATGTTAATCATGAATTCTTGTTCTCATTCTCGAATCATGTGTAACTAAACACCGTAATTCTGGGGTTGTGGCATAGCCATGAATATTGACGTTTGACAAGTATTTCAATCTTACTAGCTTGTTCGTATGCAATTTCTCTTTACTTCGTGCTTAATTGCTTGATTGTCCGCGCAATGTTTGGAGTTCTAATTACTAATGATACCCGCTTGGGAAAGACGTTGTCAATATGTAGAAGAAGTAACGAGATTGTGATCTGAATATCCCTATAGTTGGGCTAGGATTTGTGACTAGGATAGGAATATACTTAGTTACCGCAATCAATTTCATGCCGTGCTTTTATTGCATTCTTGATAGGTCAATACCATAGGAATATAGGAGGCGAGTTATCTTGAATCGGTGAGTAGTGGTTCGGGAGAAGACTACAAGATTAATAATCCGGTTAATTGACAATTGTGAACGAAGTTGCTAAGGTGAGATACTTGAATGACTCAATAGGATTGGTGAACGTACCACGACTCGGAATTCTCAAATCTTGATAAAGCGGTATTCAAATACGTTCTTAGCATAAAGTTCGTTACATTGTTAGTTATTTTTATTTCAAAACATTAGTTTACAAAACAACCAAAACTTTTATTCTTTACTTGCATAGGTAGTAGCAATAGTTTATTTTCGTGAAAGTATTGGCCATAAGTCTCTGTGGGTTCGACATCCGATTTTATATAATCGCTATATTACTTGTACGACCACGTACACTTGCGTGTGCATTTGGATGTAACAGTCCTCGAGCAAAGAAGATTTTCGAATATAGCGGCTAAACTTTTTAGAAAATCATGAGAACTTTCGGCAAATAAGAATCACTTAAGATGAATCCACGAGTTCAAAAACCTTTACCATACTCATGTTCACTCATTGAGAATTTGAATAGCAATATTTTATATTCCCAAGTGCGTCTCACCAAATGAAGAAAGATGCCCATATATCACACGATATATTTATTTTAGAACAAAGAAGGGCATATGTAGAAATTTCACTCACTCTCAACAAAGAAGTATCTCATGTTACCGGAAATAACCATAAGCTTGACTATCATGTGATTATCCACTAATGCAGGAGTCTTTGGTACTGAGATCATGTAGGGCTTTTATAAGTTTGTAATGTAGGCTTAGGGACAAGTATGATACATATGGATAATAGTGACTCAAATTCCCTTTAGGCACTACACTTCACTTTCTCGCTTAAGAACAATTGCCTTCCAATTCTTTTTAAACAATAAACCTCTCTTCTTTTCTTTTCAATCGTTTCACAATTTTGTCATTTCCTGTTTGAAAATGGAGTTGCCAACATCGGTTTGTTGCTCTTATTTTTTTTTTTTTATTTTTTTTAATTTTCAATTTTTTGCTTTTTTTTTTTTCACCATTCACACTAAATTTTCTGCATTCAAATCAACTCTCGAAGTGCCTAAAGGAATAGGGCGAACAAATAACAAGTCGTAATAACAAAAAGGCTAAGGGTTAAGACTTGACGATCAATAAATAATGGATAATTCATTTAGGCTCAACGGGGCTAGCAAGGGATAAAAATCATCAGGGTAGGTTAATTTAGGCCATGGTTTAACAAGGAAGGCCTACTTTCATTTCTCAACTCAAAAATCAACCTAGAATTTCGCCTCAAACCACATTCAAGGCAAGTTCTAGATTTCCGAATTGATGAGAACCCGGGGAATATATACTCTTTAAAAATGCCAAATTTTGG
>NC_081342.1:61312550-61334667 GCF_029784015.1 Lycium ferocissimum
CTAACAGATTTTTTTGTCCGACACTTCTTCATATTGGCGCAAATGACTCGTCCAACGTTAATTTGTTTTTCATTTAGCAGAGCGTACAGCCACGCGGCTCGCATAGGTCGGATTTCATTCGAATTTCTATTTGGTACCAACCTAGAGTTGAGAAACAACAGCCATACCTTTGCAACCACACTCAGATTTCTTTGCTGAAACCAGGCCCTTCTGCCATTTGTATCTATGTGCCATTCCACACCAAAGGGACATAGTCCTCGATATCGATTTATTTCATCCATGTCCGGATGGTTTAGAAACTCCTGGAACTCGGCATAGTCAGAGCTTGGCAATCCATACAACCTGTTTAGGACAGCAGGACCGAAGTGGATAGTACGACCCGAACAGTGGAAGTATTTCTTTCAATATCCATATTCGCGTAAAATTCGCGGACAAGGAATGAGACTATAGGTCCTGGATTTTGAGTGAACTCTGCCCAGTTCATTCTTTCAATCATTTCAAGAACGTGTCGAATTTCTTCACCGTCCCCTTCAGTGAATACAAGTCCTCTTTCTTCAATTACGAGATGGACTTGGGCTGTTTTCTCCCAAGCATCAGCATCATAGGAGAAAAACCTATTAGTATCATACCTGATAGTAGTGCTCCTTGGTGCCATTTTCAGATTTTGAGAATTTTGGTTGAAGGAGAAAAAGAAACGAAAGATTTTAAGCAATAGTAAGAGTAGTTTTCCTTTTCTCTGGTTACTTGATTTTCTTTTGTGATTGTGAAATCTGTTTATAGAGGTTTGCATTGTGTTACAACATTTGTATAGCAAAGTAATTTGCAGTCGGTTATTTTCTTGATCAGAGTGAGTTAAATTACCGTGTTCACCTTCGTATTTTGACGGCACCAACACAATCATTCCTTATATTCTCTGATAAGTATTACGTTAGTATAGGGATAGCAAATCTTCTGATTTTGTCACTTTAGTATTTAAGAGGTTTTGCCCAAATTTTTCATTCTTAACCAGTAAGTAACTAATATATATAAGGAAACATAATATCATTATATATATATACTCATACTATATGTAGTTGAGATATTTTATATATGTGTGTGTGTAGACACAAAAGGTGAACACTTTTTTTTTAAATTATGAAAATAAGTGTAATCTTATGTCTATATCTGCAGTTAAAAAAAAAAAAATACATAATGACTAAATTGAGCGCATATAAAAGAGTGAAGAAGAAAGTAGTTCTGAATTTAACGTCGTCAGCTCGACTTATTTATAATTTTTTTGTTTTTAAGTAAAGAGAATTGTTGAAGCCTGTTTATCAAATATTCTAGTGATATAAGGCTTCAAACGATGACCGTTTACTTTAAATTTTTCTCCCCCGTCGATATGTTGTATTTCAATGGCACCATAGGGGGTTGCTTCTGTTACAATGTACGGTCATGTCCAACGTGACTTGAATTTTCCAGGGAATAATCTCAATCGACTATTGTACAATAGAACGTGATCTCCTATTTTAAATTCCTTATGGCGGATGAGGTTATCATGCCATCATTTTGTCTTTTCTTTGTACAATTTAGCATTTTCGTATGCTTCAAATATGAACTCTTCCAATTCATCAAGTTGCAATAAACGATTTTTTCCTGCATCTGATAAATTTAGATTTAACGATTTTATAGCCCAATATGCTTTATATTCTAATTCCACAGGCAAATGACAAGCTTTTCCAAAAACTAGTCTATAAGGCGAAGTTCCTATGGGAGTTTTGAAAGCAGTTCTGTATGCCCACAGAGCATCATCTAATTTTAGAGACCAATCCTTACGGGAGGAACCAACAGTTTTTTCTAATATTCTTTTCAATTCTCTGTTGGATACTTCTACTTGCCCGCTTGTTTGAGCATGATATGGAGTTCCCGTTTTATGAGTAACTCCATATCTTGACAACAAACTAGCGAATTGTCTGTTTATAAAATGAGTTCCCTGGTCACTTATGATAACTCGCGGAGTTCCAAATTTAGAAAAAATATTTTTCTTAAGAAAAGCACAGACAACACGAGTGTCATTTGTTTTAGTAGCGATTGCTTCTACGCACCTTGAAACATAATCAACAGCCACTAAAATATATTCACAACCATTCGAAACAGGGAAAGGACCCATAAAGTCAATGCCCACACATCAAATATTTCACATACCAGAATAGAGTTAAGAGGCATCTCATCTCATTTCGAAATGTTACCGCTTCTTTGGCATTTGTCGCAAGCTGCAACATAATATCTTGAGTCCTTGAACAGAGTAGGCCAGAAAAAGCCAACTTCAAGTACTTTTGTGGCTGTTTTTCTCCCTCCATAATTTTCTCCTACTGCTCCATCATGGCAATGACTTAAGATGTTGTTCATTTCGGTTTATGGTACACATCTTCTGATTATTTCATCTGCACAAAATTTAAACAGGTAAGGATCTTCCCAATTGTAATGTTTTGCATTTTTTTTTTTTTAGCTTTTTTCTTTGTTCGTAAGAAAAATCTTTTGGGATCCATCCTCCAACTAAGTAATTGGCGATGTCAAGAAACCAAGGTGGTCGGTTTACAATTGTCGTGATTTATAGATATGTTCATCGGGAAATTCCTCCTTGATATCGGATATTTCGAGGAGGATTTTCAAGCGTGATAAATGATCGCCTACTTGATTTTCGATCCTTTTCTATCTTTTATTACAAGATCAAATTTCTGTAAAAGGAGTATCCATCTTAACAATCTAGGTCTGGCATCTTTCTTTGTTAAGAGATACTCTAAAGATGCATGATCAGTGAATATTGTAACTTTTGTTCCTATCAAATAGGAATGGAATTTGTCAAATGCAAATACTACCGCCAGTAGTTCTTTCTCAGTTGTGGCATAATTTCTTTGAGCTTCATTGAACATTCTACTGGCGTAGTAGATAAGTCTGAAAATCTTGTCCTTCTTTTGTCCTAATACGGCTCCAACCGCCGTGTCACTCGCATCACACATTAGTTCAAATGGTTGGCTCCAATCAGAGAAACAACAATTTGGGCATTAGTCAATTTTTCTTTAAGGATCTCAAATGCTTTTCTCGCAATCATCTGAAAATTCGAACTTCACATCTTTCATTAGTAGGTTAGTCAGAGGTTATGAAATTTTTGAAAAATCTTTTATAAACCTTCTGTAAAAACCTGCATGTCCTAAGAAACTTCTAATGCCTTTAACAGTAGTTGGAGGGGTAATCCTACTATAAGATCAATTTTTGCCTTATCCACTTCTATCCTTTAGCAAGTGATTTTATGTCCTAAAACAATTCCCTCTGTTACCATAAAATGACATTTTTTCCAGTTAAGAACTAGATTTGTCTCTTCACATCTTTTAAGCACCAAAGTTAAATGATAGAGACATCTTCAAATGTTTTACCAAAAAGTGTGAAATCATCCATAAAAATTTCAAGCAACTTTTCGGTACCATGTACGAGAAAATTGCTGACATGCAATGCTGAAATGTAGCAGGGGCGTTACGTAGTCCAAATGGCATTCTACGATAAGCGTGCGTACCTTGGGGGCATGTAAATGTGGTCTTATCCTGGTCTTCTAGAGAAATTGATATTTGATTGTATCCAAAATATCCATCAAGAAAACAGTAAAAACCATAACCTGCAACTCTCTCGAGCATTTGATCAATGAAAGGTAAAGGAAAGTGATCTTTTCTTGTAGCGTCATTAAGTCGCCTGTAATCGATACAGACTCTCCATCCCGTGATGCGTTCCGGTAGGTATGAGTTCATTATTTTCATTTTTTACTACCGTCATACCTCCTTTCTTTGGTACTACCGCACAGACTACCCAAGGGACTATCATATATCGGGTAAATGATATCGCCGCTAGAAGTTTCACCACTTCTTTCTTGAAAACTTCTTGCATTGCTGGGTTCAGTCTCCTTTGGGGTTGGACTATTGGCTTGTAATTATCCTCCATGAGAATTCTATGCATGCAAATAGTTGGACTGATCTTTTGATGTCGGCTATAGTCCATCCTAAGGCTCTTTTGTGTTCTTTCAACACTCCAATTAATTTACTTTCTTGTTCTATAGCCAAAGAAGATGAAATGATCCGGAAAAATTCGATATCAAGAAAAACATATTTCAAATGAGAAGGAAGAGTTTTGAGTTCAATTTTTTATTGAACTTCTGGTGGACTTCCTCATTTTGAAATCTTTTTCAAGTGTTTTAGCCTTCTTCTTTTTATTATGGGGTCATCATCACTTATCGAACCTGATTTGGACAAACATCTTTCCAATGAATCAGTAATCAACTGATCATCTTTGTATTCATCTGCAAGATCATTTAGCAGGTCAATTTGAAAACAAGAAGATGATGACTCATCCTCGGGAAATTTCATTATTTTCTGCATGTCAAAAATCACTCTTTCCTCATCAACTCGTAGTATCAATTATCCTTGATGGACATCAATAATTGCTCTACCTGTAGCGAGAAATGGTCTACCTAAAATGAATGGCACCTCAGTATTTTCTTCCATTTCAAGTACTATAAAATTTGCTGGGAATATAAATTTGTCGACTCTTACAAGAACATTTTCAATTATTCCTTTCGATTTTTTAGTACTTTGATCCGCCAGTTGAAGAGACACACCAGTGTCTTTCATTTCACCAAGTTCTAATTTTCTGAAAATTGAAAAAGGCATTAGATTTATTGAAGCACCTGAATCACATAGTGCTTTCTCAAAATGAGCACCTCCTAAGGTACAAGGGATTGTAAAACTACTTGGATCGTTTTGCGGAAGCTTATTTTGCAGTATAGCACTACATTTCTCTGTAAGCTTAACAACTGAAACTTCTTCCAATTTTCTTTTACTTGACAAAATATCTTTAAGAAATTTAGCATAAGAAGGCATTTGTGTCAAAGCATCCGTAAAGGGTATATTAATGTAAAGTTGTTTTAAAATTTCGAAACTTTGAGAATTGCTTGTCAAGTTTTTCTCTTTTCATCTTTTGGGGAAAGGAGAGGTATAGAATGAGGATTTGTAATGAATTCATTTTCTTCCACCTTTTTTTCTTTTTTTTTTTCTTTTTGTTCTTTTGGAAGCTTAGGTTCTTTTTCACCTTCGTTTACCTGTTCTTTTTTCTTGTGGAGTTCCTTGTCTATCTGCATATGGATCATCAAGAGCTTTACCTGACCGTAGCGCGATGGCTTGGAGGTGTTCTTTTGGATTCTTCTCAGTATAGCTTGGTAGAGCACTTTGAATTTGTCCTGACATGAGGGTTGCTATTTGGCTTACCTGGATCTCCAAATTTTTGATGGCCGAATTTTGGCTTTCCACTTTCAATCTTAATGTATTTGTATATCAAGTCTTCAACCTTAATGTGTTTTTGTATCGTTGAAAACTTTGTCCTTTGGTTTGATTTTGAAAAAGTGTTTCCGTCGCTTATGATTAAAAAATCATTGGGGAATTTTCAGCACCATTGATGAGTTATTGGAATGGATGTTTTTGTGCCATGACTACCAAATGATAATTGTTGAAAGTTTTGTTCCTCATTTTATTTTGATTCGTGATTGGGGTGATTACATCCACACACATCACAATTCTCAAGTTGAGATGGTGAGTGCGCATTTACCCGAATAGCCTCGACTTTTTGTGTGAGAGCCGCAATTTGTTGTGTCAATGAATTTAAAGCTTCAACTTGATTCACTCTTTCGCTTTCTTGATAATCATTCGTTCGAAGGCCATTGAATAGCATTTTCTCGAAATTTCATTCAAAAAGAATTGTGTGGCTTCGCCGTGGTTTTGCCCATTATAGATCCTCTTGATGCTTCATCAATTACATTTCTAGCAGAGGCTTTAAGACCATGATAAAAAATATATAAAATATCAGAATCTTGGATACCATGATGTGGGCATTTTCTTAACATTGAGTTTAATCTTTCCCATGCCTAGTATACAGATTCGAGATCCGTTTGTATAAAATTATTGATTTCTTGTTTCATTTTAATTGTTTTGGCAAGTGAAAATATTTGTTTAGGAACTTTTGGGTCATTTGATCCCATGTAGTAATAGAACCTCTTGGTAAGCGTCGCAACCATGTCTTGGCTTCACCTTTTAGTGAAAAGGGAAAAAGCCGCAACATGATAGAGCCTGTTGTGACTCCATTGTACCTGCAAGTTTCAACTATTTCAAGAAAATCAATTAGGTCGGAATGTGGATCTTCACTTACATCACCCGTAAATTGGCATGAATTTTGGATGGTCCGAATCAAGCCTCGCGCGGATTTCAAAGTTATTTGCAGCTATTGGTGGTCTCCTTATGCTTGACTCTCCTTCAAAATG
This sequence comes from Lycium ferocissimum, assembly GCF_029784015.1. Taxonomy (NCBI): domain Eukaryota; kingdom Viridiplantae; phylum Streptophyta; class Magnoliopsida; order Solanales; family Solanaceae; genus Lycium; species Lycium ferocissimum. Next base: position 61,318,885 of record NC_081342.1, read on the forward strand.
ATGTGGCCTTGCATAATCTCTAAGTATCCTATCTCGTCGTGGTGCCACCTCATCAAATTGTTCTTCCACTTGATGTGGTGGAGGTGGGTTATTATTAGTGTTCTCATTGTTCTTCATGTCTTTCAGTGAAGGAATTTAAGATTGTCCTTTTCGTAATAACCTTAAGGATTTTTCAATTTCAGGATCGTATTTAACTAGTTCTCTTGAAAAGGAACGGGTCATACACTTCCTGAAGTTGTTTTTTCTTTCTTTTTCTTTTTCCTAAAAGTTAAAATAATAATAAAAGTAAAACGGTTCTCAAATTAGTAGTAAAACAATTAATCTGTAGTAGACTTTTCCAATCCCCGGCAACGGCGCCAAAAATTTGACGAGTGTCTGGCGTATATATATTTTTACTCGTACTCTGTCAAATAATAGTATAGAAAGATGTCGAACCCACAGAGATTGGTTTATCTATTCTACAGACGTTTCTTGTTTTAATTACTATTTGAGACAATCAGATAGAGTTGAGTTTTGAGTTAATTAACTAAAATTACACAAATAGAGCGATGGAGATATATTTTGGTTTTTCACAAATATAAAAAGGTGTTGGGATCTGACTTCACTTGATATTTCTATTATAAAGTAAATTCTTTAATCTTCAATTTCTATTTCTCATAAATGTATAAATGTCTCTCACGATTACATTTATATATTATTACTTAAGTTGAAGAATTAATAGCACTCCTCTCGGTTATACAAATTAATTATCAAAATAGTAATATTAAAGCACCGAAATATATGCTTGAACTCGAAACATGCTCTTTATAGTAAGTCCCTTTCGATTACCTTACTTGCTAGAACTAATCAATACACTATCCGCCTCTCTCGATTACAAATAAGTGTAAAATTAATTATGACATAAAAGAGATAGATGTCACTAAATAAATGTTAACACCTATCAATACGACAATTAATTATGTTACTTCTTCCGCCTCTCGATTACGAATTAGTAACAAATTAATTGGTAGTATAAATTAGATAAACGTTAACAAATAAAATAACATCTAACCGTAAAGCATATAAAATTTAAATAGAAAGCTTCCGCTCAAACATGTGAAATTGAGGAATTATATTATCTACTATTATATAGAAATATCAAGGTCCGTCATTCTCCCAACACAAAAGAAAGTTACTCCATATTGGAGTTAAAACAACCAACGGAAATATTGATGTCCATTAAATAAGAAAATAGAAGAAATATTCAAGAAGAATAATTCCGCTATTTAATTAAAAACAGGAACTAGAATAATTTCTAACACTAATTAATCAAAGAAATTTTTAAAAGAATAAGCTCAAGAATGGAGAAAAGGAGCAAAAGACTCTTTACAAAATATTGTTGCTTTCCCTCCTACACGTCTCTCCACAGCATCTCATTGGTAATTATTTATAGAGTCTTGGCATGGCAAACTTGTAAATAACCTTCTCCTTTTGGTAAGTTGAAAATTGCGATGCATTTGGTGTAGCAGTGTCTTTCCTTTAATTTGGCAAGTTGCCCACTTGTGTCATTTGTTTACTTAGCTTAGTCATATAGTTTCTTTTAATGCATATGTCTTTTTGAGTTTACATCACCAATTGAAAATGTCGTACAATTTCTTTCTTCACTATCATATATATATATATATATATATATATATATATATATATATATATTATTTTTGTTGTATCATTCTTTGTAAAATAAGAACTTGAATCTCTTTTGCCACATATCTCTTTCGTCGATGAGTTATTGATTTTCTTATTATATCATGGCATTTTCTGCAAAATAAAAGAAAAATATTAGTATTAACATTTAATAGCAACTAAATTTATATATGGTAGTTTTTTTCTCATCGGTCCGCTACATGGTGCTATAGTGGGGATGCGCTACGGCGGCCATGGTGGACTGGGCCGGTGGACCGTCGGGGCCGTAAAAACCCTATTTTTATATACCAACTCCAAACCATTACCCACAAGACCCTGAAGTCAGTTTTCAAGAAAGAAAGAGGCAAACTTCATTCCATTCATTGGTGAAAGCATCTTGGAGGGTAAGTCCCCACCTTTATTTGTTCCTTTTCCTTTCTTCTTCAAGTTCCATGATTATTTTAAGGTCCATCAATGGTGGGTGGAAATCCTAGAACCCTAGAATTAATAAACCCTTAAATAATTGGTAGGTTGTTGATTCTGTTATTGATTAATCATCTAGGAGTATAGATTATCACTTTCTAGGAAGGGAATTTGATTTCTTGTGGTTGAAATTCCATGTTGATACTTAGGGTTCTAATAAAAATGTAAATTTTGTCCTAAAATCTGTTTGAAAGGGTAAATTGATTAGAAACCCATGAATTGAAGGTTAATGATTGTAGAGATAGAAGTTATGATAAATTCACCATTAAAGGATGGTTTCATCCATTGAAAAGGGTAGAAGTAAGTGAGTCTTCTTTCCTAATTTTTTTTCTTGTTTAAATACATGGTTTGTTGCTTACTTAGCATCATATTGTTAGACTTTGACCGTTATGAGGCGCTTCGGAAACAGAAGACTCGTGTGGAGTAGTTCGTGGCTCTTGTTCTACATTCAAGGTAGGTTACGACTTACTTTAGTTAGACTTTGATTAGCGAAATGTATGTATTGTGTAGAATTGATGGGAGAAAGCATGATTAGGTCTTCGAATATGTTGTTTTGGTTGGATATTAGCTAGGTTGATATGACTTCTGATGGGCTCATCGCCATTACTTTATGTACTGAAATATGAGGTATAGTTGTGTTCGTATTGTGGCGATTCGGGATGGATTTGTAGTAGGTTGATTGTTGTTGATGGTAGCTCGTTTCCCTGTTATTATGATTAGACTTGTCACCTGAATTGTTGTGTTGTAATATGTGTTGTACTCAATTTATTTTATTGTGAAACATATCATTGGAGAAAGGAAGGATAATGAGTTTAAACTTGGATTGTGATATATACTTATGATAGTACTTAGATGAAATCTTGGTTATGATTTACTGTTGATAACGATATCATGCATGGCATACATTCTCATTCATACGCATATTATTATTGGATTATGACTTGGTGTTGATGATGGCATATGAGAAAATAGAGTACCTTGGTGTTACAAGGTTTAGTTGGGAGGTGTACATGTTATGTTGGGAAGTAAAGAGGGACATAGACCCTTATGTTGATTGAGACGGTTGGTATGATTCGTTTCATGGTTGAGCTGATTTATCCAAGTCTTGGTATGACTTGTGGATTTGTGACTTGTACCTTTATTGTTATTTTATTTGCATTGCTTTACCCTGTCTACACTTATTTATGCATTCATACATTCATACATGATGGAAAGTGATGTGAAATTAGTGAAGAAGTTAATATAATCTTCTTGTTGAACTTGTGATACTATTTGATATATGAAACTTGATAAATTGTTTATTGAGAGTGGTGTGACAGTGTTCCTATATATATGAAAAGACACATTTGACCAGGGGTGAGGATGTGGCCTAGATTATGAGCTTGTGGTCTGAGGTTCGTTCCGAAAACGAGTGGTAGATGATGTGGATCCGCGTCCGAGGTTCTTTTCAGAGCGGAGGATTTGTGGCTCGGGTCCGATGAGCATCCGAAATGAGTGGTTCATGGACACCATCGGTCCCCCACAGGTCATGACTACTGGGCAATGACACCAGTTAGCATGTATGTACAGTTTGAGTGATTGGCCAGTGCATTGCATTGTATTGCACATCATCATCTTTTGCATTGTATATCATTACATTTTATTCTGCATTATTATATGCTCGTTTAGTTCTGATTGTGGTATGGTTCGTTGAATGGCTATTATGATATAGATATGATCATTGACTGAGTGAAATTGTGGGTTAGTGATTCTACCTATGTTTAGAACTTGGACTTGTGATTATCAGGTGAGATTATTGAAACTCGACAGAGTTGTGGTTTAGAAGCTCCATCTTAGGCTGTGACTCTGTTATGGGATATTCTGTGACTTGGATTTGAGTATTAAGTGCCTATCTGTTTATCTTGTTGATTTTATGCTTATATACGTGAACTAATCTTAGTCGGCCTATGATGCTTACCGGTACATAGTGTTATAGTGATACTACCTTGATGCACCTTATTTGAGTGCAGATTGTGTTCCAGCAATTTCATCTAGACTACATCTCTAGCTTGAAGCGAGTTTGCTCGATCAGATCGGAGGGTGAGCTTCTACCCATGCCATGCCACTTGAAGATCTCTTTTTCCAGATGTCTACTTTCATTCCAGACATTATTTGTTATTATATTTGACATATATTTCATTCTTTAGACATTGTTGGTTAGAGTCCTTGTACAATGACTTTCAGATTTTGGGGGTGTAATATGTTATTACTTATTTTATATATTTATTCATTCACATGATCATTAATTGTTTAAGTATAAATGATTAAAGAAGTTGAAATTGGCTAGAGATTAATGGGTTAACAGGTAAGGATTCGCCTACTAGTGATAATAAGGTAGGTGCCCGTATGATCGGTAATTTGGGTCGTGACAAAGATGTCATAAAAAAAATACCAAAACAATTTTTTTGATATGCTCTTTAAACACACGATTCATGAAAGTTTGACAACTTGATGGTGCATTGGTGAGACCAAAAGGCATCACTAAATATCCATACTGACCTGAGTGGGTCCTAAAGGCACTTTTGGCCACATCCTCTTCAGACATCCTTATTTGATGGTATCCAGCTATAATAAGGTTAATGTCACGACCCAAATCGGGACCGTGCGGGCACCTACCTTTCCCCTCCTCGATAGGTGAACCCTCTATCAAATAACACATTGATTAAGTAAGGCAATTCATTTAGCTGACAAATAATTAGGGATAACAGTAGAATTTCATAATATATTCATTAACTCAATGTTTGCATGATTACCACAATACATGATTACAAACTCAATACAAATTCCCATGACCTGGTCTAGACTAGTACAAGAGCGACTAATGATTCAGAATTTTCCACCACACTTTAAGACTCAACCTCTATCCCCGATGAAGTGGGAGGAGGCCTTCCAGATAGGCACCACACATTTCCGCTTCATATCAATCGAATACCTGAAACAATCTACTCCCAAAAGGGTGTAGCAAGTGTAATATCAGTACAAAGCACACGTACTGAGTAAGTAACATAGGCACCATGGTTAGTAACACATATCAGTAAAGAATTCACAGGCAAACATGATAATAACTCTATCAATTCATACGTCTACCTACCACACAATATACAACAAAACTATTTTTATGATTGATTGTATGTCAATACTCACCAATCAGTCTCATAACAAACTCGCCACTTCCATATCATTTAATCATTCGCTTTAACCTAGTGGTTAACTCATCACTAGGACACCCATTACCCTACAACACATAAAGACTGAACACATATATAGGATTTCGGACGATCTATGGCTACTTCATCAATACAACAACGAATCCAGAACCAAACGCCTATCATTACGTAAGTAAGGCAACTAACTTGAATATGTCAAGTCTGAGTGTATCCGAATCAACCCAATCATCAAACAACTCAATCAAGTCATAATGCAATGCAGTGCAATAATGCTATGAATGCAATGCCATGCCATGCGAATGAGGTGTACACATGTACTCTGGACGGAAATATCGACGTCTCAGTAGCACAACTCAGCGTGACTCGCGACGTCTAAGTGCCACCCATCTCGAATCTTTGCCCAACAGACAGATGGGACCCTGGCTAATTGCTTACAGGGGGAGTCTCACCGGTACTATCCTGGGGGACCCGCGGAGTCCATCACTAACAGTAATTCCGGGATATCATCGGAATGGGCCATGCAACAATAATGCCGGAATAGATCATCGGACATCGGTCATCTCACAGTCACTCAAGTAAAAGAGTCTGTCAAATATCAGTTTCACACAATCAACGATTTAAGGATTGAACCTCGGGCATCGGCCTTCTCACAATCACTCAAGTAAAAGAGTTATCAAATATCAGTTCATATAATCAACGATTCCGGAATAGATCTTCGGACATCGGCCTTTTCACAATCACTCAAGTAAAGAGTTTATCAAAATATCAGTTTCGCTCAATCAACGATATCGGATTATCACCGGGTATCGGCCATGCATCATGAATATGAGGGAATGCGTGCAATGCATATGTAAATTGATCAAGTTCAATATCACAAGTACCACAATGAGATACACCACCAACGTAACACATCACAATACCAACAGAGGTATGCCAACATATATCAATAACTCAAAATACCAACGGTGGGTATGCCAACAATATACCCAAGTGCCAATACCAACAACGGGTATGGCAATACCATCCAAATCAAGATGAAAAAGTAGAATTCATTATCTACCAATTCCTCATGACATCAAGTCGGGACAATATAACAATTCAAGGTATATATAGCGGGGTGACTAGTCCCAACACACACATCAGTCAATCAGTTGGTACACGCCATACCACTTTCTTACCTCAGCCTATTAGTTCAGAACAAGGATATCACTTCACACCCGAAGTTATCCGTCATATAAATTTAGGACCCAATCGCAACTGTGGGTAAATTTTTTCCTCTCGTTTAATGGTTAGACTTACCTAAATAACATAACTCATTCAGTCATATATTATAGGAAGTTTTCATCATTAGACACAAATAGGTTCTATCCGCCGCTCTCAAGTCACATAAATCCACCAATGATCAAGGAAAACCATATTAATCCCTAAGGAATCTACAGGCAACAAGCCCGAACAAAAAAGTCACACAACAATACCAACCTAGAATTCTATCCCAAATCTCTGATTTTCTACACATGCATTCTCCGTTCCTTCTATCACAATGATACGGAAACTAACCGGAGTCTACCAAAGGGAAGCCGTAACCTACCTCATGGCCGAGCGGGTGCCATGAACATCCATTGATTCTTTCACTCCATTGTCACATCGTAATTCGCGTGAAATAGTTTGGAGACAACCACGTTACCCGAGATTAATGCTTTCCACTTGAATCTTTCATAAGATATTTGGATTAATAGGGAGGTTTGGGGGTCTTAGCCCACCTTTCATTTTCTATTATATCAATGCTAAGAGATTTTCCCATCTTCAAGTTTATATTTGGGAAAAAACCCCTCTTCGAAGATCCATGCAAGAATATATTTTTATAGGACAGGGAGTGTAGAGATCTAGGTTATTAGCTCATTTTTGGTGAAGAACATAGGAGGTGTCTTAGAAAGAATTTAGGCGGAAATGTTGCTACCTCATCACTCTTCCAACTCTAGATTACTAGAAACCCACTTGATGATTCTCTAGGTGATCATGTTTAGGAGTAATTTCTTAGGTGGAAGGAGGGTTGGAGGGTGTTAGAAGGGTTTATTAGGACTAAAAATCTCATTTCTCTGCTTTTTCACCGAACTGGGCGGCTAGTATTTAGGATTTTGGAAAAATGGGACAATTCTCGAAATGATTCCTTAAATAGAGAAATTCACTGTGCGACCCCACCTTTAACGGCATCTTGCTAGGGCGGCCAATATCTGTTATGACGATTTTATGCGAGCAACATAGGCATTTATCGCTATTGCGGTTAGTATACCTATGGCGGTCAAGTTCTGTTTGTTCGCCCACCTTTCTATTCGTTACGCGATACGTACGACGATCTTGGTTTGGCTTGAAAGGTTTACAGGATGTGAATAGGTGGAGACACTGTTAAGGGGCATAGTTGTCGTCTGCCTTCAAAATTCACAGTAACGACGAAACGGGTCGTTACAGTTAATCTTAGAGTAAATTTGTGATCCACGCATTTATCCAACAACTACTCTATGATGGGAATTGATAATTTATCTTTAATGGTCATCTTGTTCAAAGCTCTATAATCAATATAAAGTCTCCAACTATCATCCTTTTTGCCTACTAACACCATTGGAGAGGCATAAGGACTGTAACTGGACTGTAAAATTCCTTAATCAAGTATATCCTGATCTAGATTTTCAATGGCATCCTTCTAAACAGAAGAATACCTATCAGTCCTTAAGTTGATTGGGTTGCTTCCAACTTCCAAAGAAATTTCATGATCAAATGGCTCTCCGGATGGCGGAAATCCCTTTGGTTGAGAAAACAATGCTTGGAGCTCATTAGTAAGCAGTTGCATTCCTTCTAGAATGGACTATTCTATCACCTTCTATTTTGCTTCCAAAACCACCACTCTGATCATAAACAGTTTGTAACGACCCACCTGGTCGTTATAGTGATTTTGACCTAATTACCCTTGTTGACCTTTTTCCAAGTCCCGTTAGTATGATCTATGACTTAATAAATTCATTGGGTTGGTTTCCGCAAGGTTCGAGTGTAAATTGAGTCATTGATGGAGAAGCTAGTTAAGTTAGCAAGTTAGAGTTGACCACGATCAATGTCGGGTTAGGGTGACCCTGTCTTAATGTTTTGGAAGTTCCAACATGTTAATATGATGATTTTGAGCTTGTCCACAAGTTTTGGTGAGGTTCCGAAGAGTTTCAGATGGGTTTGGGTTTTGTCGCGCTCGTACTCGATAATTTTGCGGTAGGTCTATGGATAGAAACGACTATAGATTGATCAAACGACTTTTGTTTTGAGTAAGGTTTGAACCATTAGATCCATATCGAAATTATGAAGCCATATCAAAAAGAATCATCGCGTTTCGCCTCTGGATGAGGGATTTATGACCATTTTAGTACGGACTGTTCCAACAGGTCCGCTATAGAGCCCACGAGGCCGCTATAGCGCCCACGAGGCCGCTATAGCGGTGAGCTGGAGACTGTTGCAGTGGCTGATGGGGCAGAAAAGCCCTATTATAATATCCCAACTCCTAACCATTAACCCCAACACCCCAAAGTCGGTTTTTAAGAGAGAAAGAGGCAAAATTCATTCCATTGTTTGGTGAAATCATCTTGGAGGGTAAGTCCCCATCTTTATTTGTTCCTTTTCATTTCTTCTTGAAGTTCCATAATTATTTTAAGAGGTCCATCAATGGTGGGTGAAAATCCTAGAACCCTAAAATTAGTAAACCCTTAAATAATTGGTAGATTGTTTATTTTGTTGTTGATTAATCACCTAGGAGTATAGATTATCACTTTCTAGGAAGAGAATTTGATTTCTTATGGTTGGAATTATATGTTGAGACCTAGGGTTCCAATAAAAATGGAAGATTTGTCCAAAAATCTGTTTTAAAAGGTAAAATTGATTAGAAATCCATGAATTGAAGGTTAATGATTGTAGAAATAGAAGTTATGATAAATTCACCATTAAAGGATAGTTTTATCCATTGAAAAAGGTAGAAGTAAGTGGGTCTTCTTCCCAAAATTGTTGTTCTTGTTCAAATACTTGATTTGTTGCTTACTTAGCATCATATCGTTAGACTTTGACCGTTCTAAGGCGCTTCAGAAATAGAAGTCTCGTGCGGAGTAGTTCATGGCTCCTGTTCTGCATTCGTAGTAGGTTATGGCTTACTTTAGTTAGACTTTGATTAGCGAAATGTATGTATTGTGTAGAACTGATGGGAGAAAGTATGATTAGGTCTTCGGACATGGTGTTCTGGTTGGATATCAGCTAGGTTGTATGACTTCTAATTTTGTGGGCTCGTCGCCATTACTTTATGTACTGAAATATGAGGTGTAGTTGTATTCATACCGTGACGATTCGGGATGGATTTCTAGTAGGTTGATTGTTGTGGATGGTGGCTTGTTGTCCTGTTATTGTGATTTGACTTAATTCCCTAAATTGTCTTGTTGTACTCGGTTCTCTCTTATTGTGACATATATTATCGGAGAAAGGATGGATAATGAGTTTAGGCTTGAATTGTGATATAAACTTATGACAGTATGTAGATGAAAACTCGATGTATGATTTACTGTTGATGATAATATCTAGAAAACTGGAGCTTCTTGGTGATACAAGACTTAGTTGTGAAGCGTACTTGCTACATATGGAAGTAAAGAGAGGCATAGACTCTTATATTGGGTGAGACAGTTTGTATGATCCATTTCATGGTTGAGTTGATCTAAGTCTTGATGCGACTTGTGGCTTGTGACTTGTACCTTCACTGTTGCTTTATTGGTTTGCATTGGTTTACTATGTTTACTCTTATTTATGCATTCATATACTCATACATGATGGAAATGGTTCGGTAAGGATTCATGGAGGACTTGTGGCATGATGCCTTGTGTTTGACATTGATATTGTAAATTGTTCATAGTCCATACATACTAATGAACTGAAATACATTGAGACATACATTGTGATGTGTAATTAGTCAAGAAGTTAATATAATCTTCTTGTTGAACTGGTGATGCTATTTGAGGCTAGTTATGGGCTCGTGGTCCGAGGTTAGCTCATGGGCCGCGATCGAGGTTCTTTCCGGGGCGGAGGATTTATGACTCGGGTCCGAGGAGTGGATCCGGAACGGGTGGTACATGGACACCATGGGTCCCCTGCAGGTCATGACTACTGAGCTATAACATCAGCTAGCATGTATGTACAATGTGTATTTGGCGTTGCATTGCACATCATCATATTTTGCATTGCACATCATTACATTTTATTATGCATTATTATATGCTCGTTTGTTTCTGACTTTGGTATGGATGTTGAATGCCTATTGTGATATAATTATGACCATTGACTAAGTTAAATTGTGGATTAGTGACTCTACCTAGGGAAGGAACTTGGACTTGTGATTATCAGGTGAGGTTATTAAAACTTGACAGACTTATGGGTTAGAAGTTTCATCTTAGGTTGTGACTCTGTTATGGGATATTCTGTGACTTGGAATTGAGTATTAAGTGCCTATCTATTTATCTTCTTCATTTTATGCTTATATAAGTGAACTAATCTTACTCGGCCTATGATGCTTACCGGTACATAGTCTTTGTACTGATACTACCTTGCTACACCCTTTTTGAGTGCAAATTGTGTTCTAGAGATTTCATCCAGGCTACATTTCTAGCTTGAAGCTAGTTTACTCGATCAGATCTGAGGGTGAGCTTCTATCCATGCCATGCCACCTAAAGATCTCTCTTTCCAGATGTCTATTTTTATTCCAGACATTCTTTGTTATTATAGTTGAGATATACTTCATTCTTTAGACATTGTTAGTTAGAGTTCTTGTACGATGACTTTCAGATTTTGCGGGTGTAATAGTTAGACTTCCGCACTTATATTATCTATTAATTATGACTTGTTTTATTTATTCATTCATTCGCTTATCTATTGATTGTTAGTAAATGATTAAAGAATTTGAAATTGGCTAATGATTAATGGGTTAACGGGTAAGGGTTTGCCTACTAGTGATAATAAGGTAGGTGCCCGCACAATCGGTAATTAGGTCTTGACACAGTTGGCCTCCACTAGCAACCATCTTATCTAGCCTGTTAGCTTCTACAATCCTTACATTGTTAACCACACCTTTAAGAATACTACTCTTACCTTGGTAAGTAAAACCAAGTGTGAGATGCTGGAAGTTTAAGCTTAAATCTCCCAAAGGAAGAAACTATTTCACTTCCAGTATAAGTTCAATGACCTTATGGGAAGTAATAAAAATCAGCATTATGAATCATCCCTTGCATCATCTATGAGAAGTCGTTACACAACTCATTTGTTTGTCTATCATGCCCATCTGCTACATTGATAGCATGTGTCTTGACTAGCTGAATATCTCAATCAAGTTCTCTAGCCCGCTGATCATTTATAAAGTTGTGAGAACTACTTGGATCTATCAAAATGTGCAAAGACTTCCTCTGACAATAGCCTATCACCCAAAGTGTATGGAATGTAGGAACCCGATGTAAGGCATGCACTAATCTCACATACTTCCCTTTTTGTTCTTCTTTTTTGTCTAGCTCAGGATCATGTATTTCAATAACAAGCTCAACTTCCTTCTCTTGTGTCTCATCCTCCACTTATAGCAAGTACAAGGACATTGAACCACTACATTTGTGACCAGAGAAAATTATCTCATCACAAAAAAAAAAAAAAAAACACAAGCCCTTTTGCCTCCTTTCATTCATTTCGGTTGTTGTCAACCTCTTTGTGTTGTTTTTGTTCAAGTTAAGGGATGGTTCCCTCTTGGACTGGTTCCCATCCTTCATTTTAATAGCTTCCTTCTAAAATGAACTGTATGTTCCAGGCTTGAACTAAGAACTACCACTGTTGTAAGAGGTTGTCTAAGTTGAGTATATACCTGCGCTTCAGTGTTTCTGGCTAACTAATAAGCCTGAGGAAGGGAGAAGCATTTATGATTCTTCAAAATGTACCCAATGTCTAGCTTAAGTTCACTAATAAAACCGCTAGTAGCATATGCAGGCAATATAGTTAATCTATCATGATCTTATCAAACTCATTTTGATAATCTTTAACAGACCCTGTTTGTTTGACCAAATTCAGCTTAATCGTGGGATCTTCAAAATCATCCCCAAACCTATCCATCAATGCATACAAGTACTCATACTAAGTAGGATAAGGTAAATATTGTCTGCTTCTTAAGTAGGCCAAATGCCATTTAATGGCTAAGCCGTCAAAGTGCAAAGAAGCCACCTTGACACCTCTAATTATAAGTTAAATCATCACAGGAAAAACCGATCCACCTTTTACAGCCAAGCTCTCATATCCATACCAATGAATCTAGGAAATTAAATCTTTGAGAGCCTTTTCAAGGAGCAATTAAATGTTCCCATCTACGGTTGTTGTCCTCCTCCTTGATTTCAAAGAGGTTGTTGCTGCACTTCAACTGTTGTAACTTGGTTATAATGCCCCATGTATTGCTGGAACGGAGGACTAGACCCCATTTCCATGTTTTTTCCATCATTTTTTGGCCCCTTGATTCTGGATCCGAGTTATAAAACCCCCCCAGAGGTGACTGCGAATGAGGCCTAACTCCTACACCCAATTAATAGATTCCAGGAAAAATCATGGTAGTTCAAGGATGTGAAGGTGACAACAAAGCCATAGGATTCTTGAAGGTGTATAAATCTTCCCACCTCCGTCTTGTTCTTCTATAGTGTTCCCTTTATCATTTTCCTTGCAGCTTCAGGGCTGCTTTCACTTCTACAAAAGATTTTTCTTGGTGCTCCTCTATCTGGTTTCGTCGATCTAACATGTCTTTGGTTTCTCTCATTTCATTCTCCATTTTCAAAATACCCATATTGCTAAAGGAAAGTGCTACCAAATGATACAATAAGATAAGAAATGGAAGAAGCAATAAATCAATAAACTTGACGACGAAATGGAAAGAACACTTTCACCAAAAGCTAAACTACAACCATATTAGCATAATTGGGGAAATCGATACTGCAAAAAGGACATAGTACAGAGATATAGCCTAGGTTCCCTCTTGGGATCACTGGAAGAGGCTGGAAATTGTACTATTCTAACAGACTTGACCCAGGAGCAAAAGTGTCCAATAACAAATTTCAGTTGAGCTAATGTGTAATTATTAGAACTACAACTTAAAACATAAAAGGAATTAACTGAACTAATAAAACTAGTGAGGTTCCCTTTTTGACCTAACACCTTAATGACTAGGAACAACTCTATCAGCTTTAGGTATAACCTTCAATGCTTATTTCTTCATTCTTGTATCTGGAAAGTGCAAGAAGGGGAGGGCGGGGAGGGGGGGGGGGGAGGGGAGGGGGACTAACGATAACCTTTTCATTTTAGTTAGTCGACTGTTTGAGATCAGTAGTCAACTACAACTTCTAAGTGAAAATAACTTTGAACCGGTGCAGAATTTAAAGTGTTAAAAGTAAATAACACCATATGTTTTTATATTGGTTCCTTTCCTCCAATTGTGTCTTCAATCTCGTACTGCATTGATTTTCTTCCATATTCCTTGGTACTCATATTTAGTGCTCTTTTGACTCGTGTGCTGTCCAAGATCTTTGCCTTGATTTGCAGTATATCTTGCGCGTCTTTAGCTTGTAATAGCTGGTTAGGTTAGTCCAGCTCGCGAATAGGCCTCACTTGATTTCTTTTCAGTCATCATTCTTTCCTTCGTTTTGAGCCTTACCTTCCCTGTGCTATACATTGTGCTTAATTGATTTACATGCGCAATTGAAATTGTCATCATTATAATCATGACACTAACAATCTCCCCCTTTTTTATGATGACAATTTAAGAGCAAAGTAGTTGACTTGCCTATTTTTGAAGTTATGTTGTCAACAAAAGGATAAAATAAAAGAGAAAACATATAAAATATAGCAAACATACAAAACCGACTTGTCACGACTCAATTTAACTAAGTCATGAGGGCACCTACTTTTCCCACCTCGGCAGGTGAACCCTTAACCCAACATTTCATAAACACATGAATAGATAATAAATAAATGGAAGAAAATAGAATAACGGAAGTATCACAATAATAATATAAGGAAACGAAAAGAAGAGAAATACACCTAGTATCTGGTCTGGTCATACAAGAGCAACTAACTAACTACCACAAGTCTGAATGATAACGATACATCAATAGTCTCAATATGTCTCAGAATATTAGGTAAGACATAAATAAAGAGGAGTCTCCGGGTAGCGAAGCGTCCGCGTGCTCAACCCAACAAGACTCATACCAGCAACCTCAAATTTTCAGCTACGAGGGGTTGACGTCGATCCCATTCCGATACTCGTATCTATAAAGAATGCAAAAGAAGTGCAGTGCGAAAGACAAAACAAAAGTACCGATAGGTATCATATAACACTAAGACTAGCTAACGTATATAAAGACAACAAAGCAAAATAAACACATAAACCAACAAACACAAGTCAACAATAAGCCACATCCACGGTACAAGTCATCACCTATGTTGTAGCATCTAAACCCAACTGTGCCAAGTCTCAATTTAGCAATCCGAACCAGTGCATCACAGTAGTATCACAACAATCAACAGAAACCGAGATACAATGCAATGCAATAATGTATGTATGATGAATGCAATGCATATGCAACTTTGTAAAACATGTCCGGATAAAATGCACACTCCACGTCTCGTCACCGTACGATGGGGGACCCGAAGTCCAAGCACCACCTGCCCAGCCGAACGATGACCTCGATCACGACACTCTCTCACGATCCTGAAGGCATCGGGCGTGACGGACACTCCATCGTTCAAGAAGAAACCTCTGCCAAACACTAAATCTCTTTTACGCTACCGTAAAACTTGATACACTCTCACATAATATCATCGTTACGAGAACCATGCATATGTCAAATTATTGCGGAAATGCATATGAATATGATGAAATGTGATATCGACAACCTAATATAATCCGAAATAGTACCGATGGCACACAAGTAATATCAACTATGAAGGCTACACAATAAGCCACAATAAATCACTATTC
This sequence comes from Lycium ferocissimum, assembly GCF_029784015.1. Lineage (NCBI taxonomy): Eukaryota > Viridiplantae > Streptophyta > Magnoliopsida > Solanales > Solanaceae > Lycium > Lycium ferocissimum. The sequence continues at coordinate 61,334,293 of NC_081342.1, forward strand.
TCGTCTCGAAGTCCCGTAACGCAGTAAGTACCACAATATCCAATCCATGATATATCACTAGCCACAATACCAATGTCTCGACGTGTCGACGAACCGACGAGTAAATAGATCAAGATGAGTCAACGACATAACAAGGTGGCTAGCCCCCGAAAATCATACTACGAGGCCCGAAGCCTGTAGTGATATCTGTCCCAACCGTACCGAAGGCTTTACATCATTCTCGCGACAATATCATCTAAACATACGCTTCGCTAATCGAAGTCTCACCATAAGGTAAACGAAAGTAACCTACGGAAGAGGCGAACAACGAAGTCTCCAACAATCAAATGCGAGCCTTGCCCATCCGAAGAGCCTCGAAGTACTCAAAGTCTTTCC
>NC_081342.1:61334767-61373106 GCF_029784015.1 Lycium ferocissimum
ATGTGGTTGGGCCTTAAGCCTATAATAAAGAATAAGAACTACTTAATGTTTTTCATTAAAACTGAATCTGGTTTGAAAATAAGTTGACTTCAAAATGCGTTTTTTATGATGGTAAAAGAACAACTTGCTAGACTTGGACCAACTGTTGAAATAAGAGGTGACCATATTTTTGACATTTTTAGAGACTGAAAACTGATTCTGGATTTGTGAAATTTAAGAAAGTTGAGATTGTTTGGGCCAACAGCACAGAAACCTGCAGACTGAAATAAAAGAAATACATTTGGGCCAGTTTGAGGAAAGATGGACTTTGGTTAGAATATAAAGTTGACTTATGAGCTTTAAAGTGTATAAAATGGACTTGATAAAATACTTTCATTTTTCTTAGGTATATACTTATAAAAAACCGATATATGCTACAGTTTTTGTACATTATATATAATAAAAGCGTATAACTAAACTCATTTTATTAGGGTTGTATTGCATGGTAATTTACCTCGGGAGAAATTCCGAGTGTATCCTAGTCCAGCAATAAATTGAGTTGAACACTTACGTAGATTTTCAAACCCAAAAACATCTTTTCTAAGGGGACTTTTTGCCAAATTTTTCTTGAGTTTGTGATAAAGAAATGAATGACATTTTGCAGAAAGCTAAACATTTTTAAGCAAATATTACATTAATCACACATTGAAGCCCATAGGTCAACTGTATTCTATGGATCTTTAATACTAGGGTACGTAAAACCTTCCCTAGGGATATTATCTGAGTAGATAGGTCTTGCTGAAGAAAAATTGTTAGAAATTTACCACTTGGGATGAAATTAACTGCCTATAACCCGGGGATGAGAATGATATGTGTTACAAAATTTTACATTATCCTAATTAACACGACTAGAAAATTCTAAGCTGATGAGATACCTAAGACTGGGAGCCTCGTAAAAATGGTACTCCCTCCGTCCCATATTTTTTGGTCACTTTCTCTTTTGCATACCCCTTTAAGAAATCATAAATAAAAGATGTATTTTACTACCTTACCTCTATCTCTCTCCTATAAATACATTCTAATCAATATTGATTATTTTTAAGAACATTTAATACTAAGGGTAAGATAGAAAATATTTAACTAATTTTATCTTATTTTTATAAGTGAACAAGTAATTTGGAACATATATTTTTAATAATGTGGCCAAGTAAATATGGGACGGAGGGAGTAGATTTCTTCTTCTTCTTCTTCTTCTTTTTCTTCTTACATTCTAATCAATATTGACTATTTTCAAGAACATTTAATACTAAGGGTAAGATAGAAAATATTTAATTAATTTTATCTTATTTTTTTAAATGAACAAGTAATTTGAAACATATATTTTTAATAATGTGATCAAATAAATATGGGACAGAGGGAGTAGCTTTCTTCTTCTTCTTCTTCTTCTTCTTCTCAAGGTAAAAGTGGTTTTTGGTGGAAAATTGTTTCTCTATTAATCATTCACCAGTATTTTCCCTTCTTTTGAACACTGGGGGTTGATTTGACCGGATGTCTGAACCTAGTTGGTTGCATGCTTGCATTAAAAGTTGGGCCCAAAGTGGAAAAGTGAGGTTCCCTGTGTCTGTCAAAAAGGAAGGAGACTCTAAGTATGACTCAAAAGTCAATTCTGTCCTGTTTCTCAATTCTAATGCTAAGGAGTTCTCTACAAGTTTTTCAGTGTACTACTCCAGGTGAAAGTTGTATATGAAAAATATTAAATGTGAAAGATATTATTAGTTTATAGAGTAAAAGATAAAAAGAAATTTAAACATAAATCTCTATGATAAATAGGAGTATTAATAATTAGTAACTTTACACTGAATATAATTTATATCCTTATTTATATATGAACTCTTTAAAGGGCTTTATTTATTTATATATATATATATATATATATATATTTAAGTCGTATATGTACATAGGAGAAATATTTACGAAACGCGACGATAGTTTTTATTTACAAAAGCATTAAAATAATTACAAAACTTGGCAAAGTATGAATGCGATGATCAAGTATATTAAGTCCAAAAATTTATATATATATATATATATATATATATATATATATATATATATATATATATATATATATATATATATATTATTCTGTTGTGAGTCTGTCTTTATTCTCTTTCTAGCTCTATTTGTTGGAATTGGATGTTGGAATTTTTTGAGAATGTGTATGTAATAAAGAGAGAAAGAACTTCTTGAAATCCGTATATATGCTATTTTTAATCTGTCTCCTTCAAGCTATTTACAGAATTGAGTAATAAAGAGAGAAAGAACTTCTGATCCGTATGCTTTGCCGAATAAATCCCGGATCCGATAAAGGACAGTAAATACGGGTTTCGTTTAGTAAAATTATCTTTTTGTTTTATTGTTCCATATGTAACTTTTTGTTTATTAATTTCATTTTAATGTTTCATAATTCATTTATATAATATTTTTGGTATATTGTGTTTAGAAGATGTTTTAGATTAATAATTGCAATTTCATAATCAAATAAAAACTAAAATAAAGGTATAGACATTAATCCGCACATCTAATCTAAAATAATAGTCCCCCGTTTCATTTTATGTGAATGTATTATTGTTTGGAAAATTACGGAAAAGGTCCAAAAATGCCCTTGGACTATCCAAAAAGGTTTATTACTAGTTTTGGACACATGTGTAGCATGTGTTTCTCATACTGATTAATACAAATATTTAAAATGATATCAGAACATATGCAATTACTGCTAAACCATTATATTTAACGACGACAACTTCCATGGGTCAAGATATGTATGCGGCCCCCTAAACTTGTCTCTTTGTTCCATTTTGGCACCTCAACTAAGTGTTGTTCCTATTGAACCCCTGAACTGGTTCTCAAGTGTGCCTATCTGATAAGTCGTGGATTTTAGGCTTTGTACATCCACTACTTATACTTTTTTAAGAGTCTTTACATGTACTTTTAATCGTATTTCTACTAGGTTGTGTGTTTTCGGGATTTTTGAGTCCAGGGCACAAAAAGGACAAAATGGCATAAAACGAGGGAAAAAAAGCTGAATATGCATTCAGTATGCGTCACTGCAAACTCTGGTATACGGTCGCATACTGATCCTCAGAATAACCAGTGAGTGGAGCTAAATACGCAAGTTTGCGAAGACTATGGGGCACCGCAAACTCTTGTATGCAGTCGCATACTCAGCCTCAGAATAACCAGTGAGTGGAGCTAAACACACAAGTTTGCGAAGACTATGCGACTCCGCAAACTTGTTTTGCAGCCGCATATGTACAGGCTAGAAGATCCAAGTTACAGAGAGAATTTAGAGTATGCAACCGCATACTCTAGTTATGACTACATACATGATCCATAGAACGTCATTAAAAGCCACTTGTACACCTTTTGTCCTCTCTCTATAAATAATAGTCCTTGGCTTCTGTGAGCCACATTGAATGTTCCTTACACAAAACTTTATTGTGTCTTTTAGCATAGAGAGCATTGAATATTGGTTGTTGGTGCTTTTAAGAAGATTCTTCTCCTTTTGTCATCTTCTTCGATTAATCATGGTAAGCTTTATGAATATTCATTTTAGTCTTGTTTTGCTTTGAATGAAGATGAGTAGCTAAATCATTTAGCTAAGGTTGTGGGACCCAATGTGTTAGTTATGTGATTGAGTTTCATATTCATTGCTTTCTATTAACTCTTCAACCTTTAATGTCTTTTAGTGGTTGCAAACATTATTTGTGCCTATTTACTTACACGTTGCTTGGAAAAGAGAGTGCAAGTTAGGAAAAGAGTTAGTAGGAAAAATTTGGGTCGTTACACCCATCTAATAGCTTGAGCTAGGAATAGGAAAACTATTTGAGACTAAATGGATGTTCTCAGGGGAAACATTCTAAGCTTGGAAAAGCTTAGTAATGAAATTTACTAATTTGGTTGGAAGACTTTTTGTAAGAATTAAGTAACCTGTGGTCTATTAGATCTATGCATATAAATAATTTGATTTGATACCCAAGTGCATTACTTCTCATTGGAACCACAACCTTAGTTTCTTTTACCAAGAGATAAAATTTATAAAAAAAAATCTTAGACATAAATGATCAAACTTCAAACCAATCATTATTATATTCCACTCTCCCTTGAAATATAGATTAATAGTCGAGCGTTACACTTAACAAGTATATTACTTCATTGTACTCTATGTGGGATTCGACCCAACCTTGTTGGGTTCTATAATTGACAATGACCCCTTACTCCTAATATTAAAGGTGTAATTTGGGCGTATCACTATCAAACCCTCTAAATCTGATTTTTATTAGAAGCAAAAATTAAATTGTGGAAATGAAGGTGAAGTAATATTTTAGATGTGTGGTAAGCTATTCTTTAGGAAATGGATGTGCTTTCTAGTGTTCGCTCTTCCATGCTACCTTAATTAAGAGCTTACTCTTTTTTCCCCTCTCAATTAACGTTAATCTTAGCTAAAAGATGACATAATTAAATTAAAATATATATATTAACATATTGCTATTGAAGATGGAATAATATGTAAGTCAGATTGTATTTGATAGACACACTAGACGACGAGTTCAGGGGTTCAGTAGAAACAACACTTAGTTAAGGTGTCAAAATGGAAAAAAGGGACAAGTTCAAGGGGTGCTTATGCATTAGCCATTTTTGAGTGTAATAATGCTTAATAAGAATGTATGGCAAGCCAAAGCTTTGACATCATATTTTTTTTTTTTTACAAAGAATGAAAAACTCTACCTCATAATTTACTGGAATACTATCCTACTCCCTCCGTTCACTTTTACTTTAAAAATAAATTTTCCACTATAAAAGATATCGAAAAGACAAACTTTTTTTTTCTTCTTCTTCTTGTTTTGCCCTTGACATTAATTACTCATTTCTAAATCATTCTTCAAGTTCAATGAGACTATACACCAATTAATATGAACATTATAGTAAAATACGTACTTCATTTATTAATTCTTAAGGGGCGTGAAAAGTCAAAAGTGGACAAGTAAAAGTGAACGGAGGTAGTATTTAGAACTTCACAATAGTGCTGGCAAAAAATAAAAGTCACAAATATTGTTATTCTATTACGGGGATGAAATGGTATACCATGGGTTGGGATAGGTTGGGATATCCTATGGAATTTGCTATCCCACCCTTTATATGGGATCAATTATTCAAACCATTTTATTATAAAATGTATCGCGGAACTAATTAATACTCCCTCAGTTCACTTTTACTTGTCCAGTATTTCAAAAATAGATTTTCACTTTTACTTGTCAGTTTTAGCATATCAAGATAAGACAATTTATTTTTTCCTGTTTTACCCATAATATTAATTACCGACTTCAAATCATTTTTCAAATCCAATAAAAATATGCACTAATTAATATGGGTACATTAGTAAATTATGTACTTTATTTGTTATTTCTTAAATAGCGTAAAAAGTCGAAAGTGGACAAGTAAAAGTGAATGGAGGGAGTACCTATAATTAAATATGAGATAAAATAATTTCGCATATTATCTTAGAACTATTTTTTTTTAATTAAAGGCCACTAGGCTTTGTACCACCTAGGGCTATTTTATTAATATTAGTTAAAGAAGTAAAACGTCATCATATGAGTAGTCTACATAAAACAACACAATGAAATGTAAAATGTTTGAGCTGAAGAGAATTTGGAAACTAGGGCTAAACACGGTGGTGGTTGGAGTTGCCGGTTGATGTCGCCTGCACCGGAATCGCTTCCATATCCATCTTCTTAGTTGATTTGAACTTGGATTTACTCTGTACTCAAGTTTGTTGCTTGCTAACTGCTTTGCTTTCCTCCATTTCCACCTCAATTTTTGCGATTCTAGTTCTGCCAAAGTTGATTGAAAGTTTTGCCACTTCGTTGTTGTTTGTGACCTGGATCTTTGTGTTCCTCTGCTGAATATTACATGGATTGTAAGAGTGGGATGTGTATCTATTGATTTAGTGCCCGATGTCTTTTTTGAATATTTCTTCCATCTCGTTGTGGATCTGCTACTATGTGTGTCTTTTTTGGCTTGTTGTTCTCCATAGTTGAGTGTTGAGGTTCTCCAATTGTGTCTATTTGCCTGCTGTGAGTGATTTGCCTCTTCATTAGCGTAATATCTGTTAAAACCTTGTACTATTGTATACACTATGATTAGGAAACCTGCACATGAAACAAACATGTTAGAGTAAAAAAGTATCTCCATTCTCTCCTTCCACAGAATTTGAGAATGTTGATATTTGGTAATCCTTCTCCATGTCCTCTTCTTCTGTTCCTTTTTATCGTGCATATAATCCATCATCTTTTACAATTCCTAATTCTCAAATAAGGTACCTTGCTCTTATCACTGTTAATAAGCTTACTACCCTATACTTCCATCTCGTGAAAGCTATTAGTAGTGAAATCTCCCCTGTCCAGAGCTAGATTTGTAAGAAAATCTGCAAGTTTATTCCCCTCTCTATACACATGAGAAATCAAAATTGTTCTTTGACTCATAATCCTCCAAATCTCCTCTACTCTGTTGATGATTTGCCAAGGGCCATGCCACCTCTTCTCTATTACATTTTTCATCAACATAGAGTCAGTTTCCAGAATCATATGAGGAATATGCTTTCTCTCCTTGTATCTCAAAGCATGTACAATGGCTTCTGCTTTCAGCCTTAGTATAGTATAATTACCCTCTTTCATTTCCTGAGATTGAGCAAAAATCATATCTCCATCTTCATTTCCAAGACAAAAAATCCATGAACTTCTACCAGGATTTCCCCTTGATGCCCCATCAGTGTTGCATTTTAGCCTCCTATACGGGGTCTCTCGACCTACCGAATTATCTTCATTTTAGGAGAATAGGCATGCAGTGCTTTCAGTACTGTTACATCTCGGAGTTTCGGGTTGCTACTTTATGTGTAGACTAACGTAAGCCTAAAGTGGACATGAATTCCTTATGGGATTGAGGAGAGTATTTAATAACTTTAAACACGTACCATAAGGTCTTGAAGTCATACGAATCGGTGGAATTAAGTTCGTCAAGGGAAGTAGAATGTAAGCCATGTTTGGGACGATATCACGATAATTGAGTTATACTTTGTTTGGTAAAGACCTGAGGGAGAAGCTATAGGGTCCCTTAGATGGTTAACAAAGTGTTACGCAAGTGTCAAGAAGGTTCCATAAGGATTGAAAGTCAAACGAATCGAAAGGAGCAACTTATTGGAACATGGAACTTTGACGGACCATATAACTTTTGACGGCCCGTCAAATGGTGGACCAACACCGTATAATGGTCACAATGAGCTATGTTGGGCTGGCCCTTTTGACAGTGCACTTTGACGGACCGTAGGAATTTTTGACGGTCCGTGCCGTGGGCGCGGGATCGCTCGACAGGTTTTAAGTCACGCTTTATATATTTCGTTTCACTTTATTTGGCTTCATTATTTCCCCAAATCAGAACCTTGAGCTCTCCAAAGCCCTCTCTAAAAGTTCATAAACTAACCCAAGCCAAAAATCCAAGAAAATCAAGTGAATCCAAGTGAATCAAGTGCTAGGGAGCCAACTAGGGTTTGCGAAACTCAAGATTTCCTTTGGTGTTGGTGTTGGAGACTTCACTTTAGTGGAGTAAGTTGATCCAAGACTTGTTCTTGAATGATTAAGGTAATTTTTTTACATCTTTTGCATATGGTTAAGGTTATTTGGTTGTTATACCATGTGGTTGAAGGAAGAAAAAGTGAAAATGAAGTTCAAGAATGAATTTAAGGGTATTGTGAACTATAAGTTAACTTGAATTGTGATTCTTGGCATGCTATGGGTATAATCTTGTTGTTGATAATACTAATGACATTTAGGAAGTATTGTACGTAAGTTTTATGGTGTTGTGTTCCAGTTATTATTATGAGTGATCTTGAAAAGGAGTTTTGGGGATCGAATGAAGCCTAACTTGAATGAAGTCTCTTGATTATCATATTGTGGATGTTGTTGTGGTTGTTTGGAAGTTGTTTTGTAATATGGTGGAAGTCGATGATATACGGGAAATGCTACCCAATTTTTACTAGCTCATGAATTATTCTAGTTTGAACTTAAGAGTGTCTTAAAGGCTTAACCTTGGTATGAATCTTTTTAAATGTAGATTTCTCAAGCTTTGGAGGTGAACGTTAAGTAGTTAAGAAGACGTGCAGGTATGTGAGGCTAACCCTTCTTTCCTAAGGCATGATTCCATTATTGTATACACATATGTAAATTCCATGATGTCTTCCACGACGCCTCCATTTCTAGAAGCGCTAAAGCTCGTAGCTCATGTGACTCTCTTGTGATATCGTTGATCTCATCCTAAGATAGTTGGCTCTCCTAAAGAAGGATATATTGATGATGATGATGTTGGCCTACTTATGTACTCCTATGTGTATATGTATGTAGATATGTATGGCATTATGTATCACCGAGCTTGTATGGCCGGGTATGATATTCGTTGCGCGCACGCCTTTAACGATTGGGTACGGATAACAGGCCTTGGTAGGACCAGGTATGTATAACACCAAGCCTTGTTATGGCCAGGTTTTTGTGACACCGAACCTCTATGGTCGGGTATGGTACTACTATATATGTATGCGTATGTATGGAAGGTTTCCATTAGAAAAAGGATAAGTAAATATAATGAACATCTCAAGAGATATAAATGACTTTCGTATCTCATGGCTCTTCTATCTCATGTTACCCTTTATGCTTGTATTGTGTTATTGCTTATGCGTTATATACTCAGTACATTATTCGTACTGACGTCCTTTTGTTTATGGACGCCGCGTAAATAACGCGAGTGACATAGGAGACGTACTTGATCCTTAGGCTGCTTATCCAGAGACAGCATAGAGGAGCTTCATTTGATTTGAAGCTGCAGTTGTTGATACTATTCTTTTGTGTACATAGATGGGCATGACGGGGCCCTGTCCCTTTCTTTATGATGTTACATACTCTTTATAGAGGCTCTTAGACGGTTGTGTATAGTTAGATGTCTCTTAGCCTTGTCGGCTCATATTTTGTATACCATTTTGATAGCCTTGCCGGCTTGTGTGTATATATATATTGGCATAGTTGTTGATGTTATTATGAAAGTGCCATAGCCTGATGAAAAGTGTATTATTGATGCATAGAGATTATGAGTAGGATATGTGGCTCATCTAGTTATGTTTGTGAAAGTCTGATGTGAGGTGCACGGTGGGTTAGCTCCGGGTGCCCGTCATGGTCCTCCGTTTGGATAGTGACAAAAGTGGTATCAGAGTAGTTCCGTCCTATGGTGTGTCTACGAGCCGTATCCCGATAGCCTTGTTTATGGGTGTGTTGCGCGCCATATTTATGAACGGTGGAGATACAACGGCATCTTTAGGAATGAATGACCTTCTTTCTTCATAGATCGTGCGATAGAGCCATGATATGAGGATTTCTCTTTCCTTAACTGTGTATTATGTATTCCAGAGATGTCTGTAAAGAGAAAAGCTACAGCAGCCCAAAAGGGCAAGATAGCGACAAAGAGGCGGACTGAGAGAGTATCGCTAACAATTGTAGAGGAGGGTGAGTCCCAGAATGAGGTTCCATATCGGTCCTCTCATTCATTGCCTATTTCGAGGGAGGAGCGGGGAGCCTAAACCCGACCTCGGCCCCCCGATTGCTCTACCAGATGCTAGGGGCCAAGAGATGAAAGAGGCTATTTATTTACTGACTCAGCTAGTTGCCGCTCAGGCCCAGCAGCAAGGTATGGGTTATGGTGACAGGGCGGTTAGTGCAAGAACCCATGACTTTATTAGCTTAAACCCTTCAAAATTCTTCGGGTCAAAGCCGGATGAGGGCCCTCAAAGCTTTATTGATGGAATGTTGAAGACACTTCGGTTAATGCATGCTTCTGACGTTGAATCGATAGAGCTAGGTTTCTATAGACTACGGGATGTAGCGGTTTATTGGTATACAGTTTGGTTGTCTTCTAGGGGAGTCAATGCTCCTCCCCTGGTATGGCAAGAATTTATCGATGCTTTCCTTCGACACTACTTGCCCACAGAGGTTCGGCGGGCTAGAGCCGATAAGTTCTTGAATCTTATGCAAGGAGTAACAGTGCCTTGAGTATAGTCTCTCGCTTCAATTCTTTGGCTAATGATGTATGCTCCGGCCATGGTAGCGGATATGGGTGATCAAGTGCATCGGTTTTGTGAGTGGCTTGGGACCACGTCGATGGATAAGTGCTTGATCCGTGTCACTAGCCGAGATGGTATGGATATTTATTCCCAAGTGCACCCGGTTTAGTAATTTGGAGGAAAGCCAAGGCGACAAACAAGGCCACAAAAGCGAGCGTGAGCATGATAGGGGTATAACTGACGGGGATCTTCACGGTCGGACTAGTGAGTTCGAGGAGCTCCCGCTCTAGGAGGGCAAAGACAATAGTTTTCTAGGCATTCAAGCCATTCCATGACTAGTACACCTCCATGGTTTACGGGCCAGAGATTTGATAGATCCACTTACTCCGGGTCGAGTCAGAGTTTTAAAGCTTCGGGTTCTCATTACAGAGGCGACTCGGGCCAAACAAGGCCACCCATGCCACAATATTCTCAGTGCGGGAAGTTACATTAGGGCCAGTGTCAATTAGGCTCAAATGTTTGCTATGCATATGGTCGGCCAGGCCATATCATGCGTGATTGCCCCTCGAGAGGTACTAGGGATACGGTTCAGGCTACAGGATCAGCAGCGGGGTCTTTATCATCTACACGCCCTCCGAGGCAAGGTTCAAACGGTTTTCAAAGATGTCCCGGGCATCTAACTTAGCGATGATAGAGGTAGAGGAGGAGCTCCCGATTCTAGTGGTCCTCGGCCACGTATTGTACGTGGCATATTTGGGCGACAAGATCTTGAGTCCTCCCCTGACATTGTCAAAGGTATATTATTGGTATTTTCTCATGATGTATATGCATTAATTGATCCAGGGTCCACATTATCATATGTTACTTCATATACTGCTGGTCGATTTGGGGTCAAACCGGAGTCAATCAAATCTTTTGAAGTATCAACACCCATTGGTGATCCAATAATAGCTAGCCGAGTATATAGAAATTGTGTAATTGTGATTTGTGATCATCGTACTATGGCTGATTTACATGAGTTGAAAATGGTGGATTTTGATGTTATCATGGGAATGGATTGGTTGGCTTCTTGCTATGCCAATGTGGATTGTAGAACAAAGATGGTTCGCTTCTAGTTTTGGGGAGAACCAGTTTTGAAATGGAAGGAAAATACAGCGACTCCGAGAGGTAGGTTTATTTCCTACCTAAAGGCAAGGAAGATGATTGCGAAAGGTTGTATTTATCACCTAGTCCGGGTTTAAGATATAGAAGGTCAATGTACCATGACTTTTGACCGTATTGTAGTGAATGAGTTTCCGGATGTATTCCCAAGTGAAAGTCGAGCTTCCGTGCCTTCCCCCGAAAGTGAGATATTGATTTTGCTATTGATGTGCTGCTAGATACTAAACCCATATCTATTCCTCCTTATAGAATGACTCCTGCAGAATTGAAAGAGTTGAAAGAACAATTGAATGACTTACTTGAAAAAGGGCTTTATTAGGCCTAGTTCATCCCTGTGGGGAGCACCCGTGTTGTTTGTAAGAAACAAAGATGGCTCCTTGCGAATGTGTATCGATTATAGGCAATTAAATAAGGTGATGATCAAGAATAAATATCCGTTTTTAAGTATTGATGATTTATTTGATCAATTGCAGGGTGCCAAATGGTTTTCAAAGATAGATTTGAGATCTGGGTATCATCAGGTGAGAGTTAGGGAGGAAGATATTCCTAAGACGGCCTTCAGGATGAGATATGGTCATTTTGAGTTTCGGCACCGGCAGTATTTATGGATTTGATGAACAATATGTTCAGGCCTTTCCTAGACTTGTTTGTGATTGTATTCATTGATGGTATCCTGGTATATTTTCGGTCCGAGGCAGAACATGTGGATCATTTACGTACCGTCCTTAGAGTACTCCAAACCCGGGAGCTATTTGCAAAATTTTCAAAGTGAATTCGGTTGAATTCGATGATCTTTTTGGGGCATATTATTTCGGCCCGATGGTATTCTTACGGGTGGATACACAGAAGATTGAGGCCGTGAAGATTTGGCCAAGACCTACAACACCTACGAAGGTTCGTAGTTTTCTGAGTTTGGCAGGTTATTACAGAAGATTTGTAGAGAGTTTTTCTTCTATCTCTGCACCACTAACGAAGCTAACCCAGAAATTAACTAAATTTCGATGGACGGATGCTTGTGAACGTAGTTTTCAAGAGTTAAAGAATAGATTAACTTCTACCCCAGTCCTGACACTTCCAGAAGGATCGAAAAGCTATGTTGTCTATTGTGATGCTTCAGGCGTTGGGTTGGGATGTGTGTTGATGCAGCATGGTAAGGTGATTGCTTATGCTTTAAGGCAATTGCGAAAACATGAGAAAAATTCTCCAACCCATGATCTTGAGTTAGCTGCGGTGATCTATTCATTGAAGATGTGGAGACATTATTTGTATGGTGTCCATATTGATATTTGTACGGATCATAAGCCTTCAATATTTTTTCAGGCAAAAAGAATTGAATTTACGGCAAAGGATGGTTAGAGTTGTTGAAAGATTATGATGTTAACATCCTATACCATCCCGAGAAAGCGAACGTTGTAGTTAATGCTCTTAGCCATTGATCTATGGGAAGTTTATGTGATGTTCAGCCAGAGAAAAGAGAGTTAGCTCGTGAGCTCCAGCAGTTAGCTAGCTTAGGAGTTCGGGTAATGTACTCGGGCAATATGGGAGCTACTATTCAAAATTCAGCTGTCTCGTCACTAGTAGTTGAAGTGAAAGAGCACCAATACAAAATTCAGCTGTCTCCGTCTTTATGATGTTACATACTCTTTTCTAGAGGCTCGTACATAGTTGTGTATAGTTAGATGTCTCTTAGCCTTATCGGCCCATATTTTGTATACCATTTTGATAGCCTAGCCGGCTTGTGTGTATATATATATTGGCATAGTTGTTGATGTTATTATGAAAGTGCCATAGCCCGATAGAAAGTGTATTATTGATGCATAGAGATTATGAGTAGGATATATGGCTCATCTAGTTATGTTTGTGAAAGTTTGATGAGAGGTGCCCGATGGGTTAGCTCCGGGTGCCCGTCATGGTCCTCCGTTTGGGTCGTGACAAGTACATCCACCCAACTATATGGAACAAACTTGAAATTTTTCCTTCTTGCCTTCATGAATAGAATGAGAGAATGCATAATCTTATATTTTAGACTATTCACTGACAACTTGCCACCATGCAGTAGAGTGTTTCTCCTTTTTCAAAGTTTCCAAACAATAACAATTGTCACAGCTTGGTATATCATCTTAATATGGTGGTTGATTGAAGCTTCCCACCAAGATGTAATAACCTGGGTCTACTGTAAACCTGCTATATTAATTCCAGCAGGTCCATAAAAATACTTCCAAATCTCTTGTGCCACTGCAGACGTTAGGAAAACATGTGAAATAGTTTGCTCTTGAGGTGTTAGACAACAACTACATCTAGATGAAAATTGAAAACCCTACTTTTTCAAGGTGTCATCTAGAGGCAATTTGGATTGTCATAGTTTCCAAACAAAGAAACACATCTTGACAGGCAGTTTTTTCACCCACATGTAGTCATATAACTTACTAGATTCTTTCTTCTGTCTCAGTAATTGAAATGTAGAACTTACAGAAAAAATTCCTCTAGAGTCAAGTTTCCAGTATGCCTATCAAGCTCTTCTCCACCTGTAGGTGGTTTCACCTGTTGAACAATTTGATTAGCCATCTCTGCAGGAAGAATCGCTGTTAGTGACTCCTCATTCCATCTCTCCCCCCCCCCCCCCTCTCTCCCCCCTCTCGAATATCTTTAACTAGTACAATTGTAAAATCACATTGGAAATTTATAGGTACTCTATGATATAAAGCTTCCATCCCAGACTAGTTGTCTAGCCAGAAATGAGAATTTCCTTGATTAAGCTTTTACCAAATTTCTTGATCAATATCACCTCTAACCGGTAGCATCTTTTTCCACACATAGGTGCCTCCTTTCCATTGCGCTAAAATAGTATTGACTTTCTTTAATTACTTAATGCTCATGTAAGTCCTTTACAATGATTTTTTTGTTCTAAAATTCCACCATAGCTTGGCAAACAAGGCCCTGGACATATCCTGTATACATCTGAAACCCATTCCTCCCTCTTCCTTTGGATAACAAAGAGTGGTTCAAGTGGACCAGTGCATACTTGATTTCCCCACAGAATTACTCCAGAAAAACTTGGCCAGTAACTTGTGAATCTGAGCAAACACTCCTGAGGGAGGATCACAATCTGAAAGTAAGTGGATGGGCATGCTCTGAAGGACATGCTTAGTGAGAGTAGTCCTTCCCCCTATAGAAAGGAGTTTTCTAGTCCATTGGCTTAGCCTTTTCTGAATCTTATCAATGATCTCCTTAAAATGACAAATCCTCCTTCTTCCATCGTAGATTGTTACTCCTAAATAATTAAAAAGGAACTTTTTTCTGGGGATATTTGTTTCCTCCATCACACCATTGGCCACTGTTTGAGATATAGAGTGATGTAAATACACAGCACTCTTTTCTTTATTGATTTTTTGGTCACTAATCTTCTCATTCTCTTTCAAAGTTTCCATCACCATCTTCAAAGTATCAGGCTGTGCAGATGTGAAAATGAAGGTGTCATCTGCATAAGCCAGATGGTTGATGTATGGACTCCATTTAGGCATACCATATCCCACATACCATGCTTTGTGATGTAACCCATTCAGTGCCCTTGTCTTGCACTCATCATCTAAAATGAATAAAGTAGGTGATAAAGGATCACCTTGCTTTACACCTCTAGAAGATTTGAAGAAACCCTGAGCTTGCCTATTTATCAAGATTGAATACCAGTTATTAGAAATAATTCTATACACCATGTCAATTAACCTCTCTCCAAAACCCATTTGTCTAAGCACCTTTGTTAAAAAAAAGCCAAGATACCCTATCATAAGCCTTTGCCATATCCAGTTTAATGACTGCATTGGCAGGTTTACCTCTTATTCTGATATCATGTACTATTTCTTGCATAAGTAAGATATTTTCCACAATACTTCTACCTTTGACAAAACCAGTCTGCTGAGGAGAAATTATATTTGGAAATAATTTCACTAATCTCTCATAAATAATCCTAGAAAACACTTTGATGATGAAATTACTCAAACTAATAGGCCTCAGATCTGAACAAGTAACCACCTCCTTCTTCTTAGGTAATAATACCAAATTAGTGCAAGTAATGTACCCTGGGAGTTCATGTCCACAAAAGAAAGCATGCACCATGGTGATGATATCAGTAGAAATAATATCCCATGTTGCTTGAAAACATTTCCCAGTATATCCATCAGGACCGCCTGCACTGTTAGCAGTCAACCCAAACACTGCCTCTTTGATTTCATTTTCTTTAGGAAACTCATTAATAACATTATTTTGTTCTGTTGAGATAAGTTTTGGAATTTTATCTAACAGACCAAAATCAGTAGCCTCTGTTTCTGAAAGAAATTAATAGCTTCCACCACAATATCCTCTTCTCTTTCAAGCCACACTCCATTCTGGTTCTGAATTCTATTTATTTGCAACTTCTTTTTTTTGCCTTGCACATGAGCATGGAATTTTTTTGTATTTCTATCTCCATCCATGAACCATTGCATTCCAGATTTTTGTTTCCAGAAGTGCTCCTCTATTATCTCTTGTCCCGTCAACTAAATGACAATGATATTATATAGAGTACTTAAATGAGTGAGAAGGAGTTAGTTTTCTCACCGGACCATTTTTATTCAAAGTTGAAATATTCTCCAGTGAAACATTTTATAAATTTAAATGGGAATATAATAAAAGTAGAATTAATGGTTAATTGGAATACGAAAGGTGCCTGATACATTTTCCTAGAGTGTTAAATGCCAATAATTATGGTAAAGGAGAAAACGTAACGGTGGCTCAATATCATAACACAAGTTAACTATGCATGTATCATTATTTGGTAGTTATTGTATTACTCACCTTCCATTTCCCCTCATAAATGAAAAATCAAAAACTATAGGTAAATACTTTGAAATGTAAAACAAATTATTAGAAGTATCAAAAAGCTCAAAATTTAGCTGCATAAAAACTTTTCACCTCATAATTTTACAGGTAAGCAAATTCTTCTTCTTCTTCTTCTTCTTCTTCTTCTTCTTATTATTATTATTATTATTATTCTTATTATTATTATTATTATTATTATTATTATTATTATTATTATTATTATTATTATTATTATGTTGTATCAAGAAAAAATTAAACATAATAAATATCATGTAAAATTTTATTACACGTTTTCTTTGTTTACTTGCAATTCTTGTTTTACACTATCACAGAATTTAGTTGCAAGTACTATGCAATTTAATAATGATAAACAGTTTAGCTTTGAAAAAGATAATGGGGATATCACAATTAACACCTTACATTTTTAGGATTTCAAAGGGTATAAAGGTTGTTCACTTTAGATTGACATTTTAGTAATTCAACTTTAATTTTGTTACAATGAACTTAAAATAAAAATCTGAACTAAGATATAATAACATCATAGTGGATTTCCCCCTACTTTGAATAAAAGTATTTTGACACAAACCTTAAATAGATATATATTTAGCGTGATAGTTTTTCGCTCAATGGTTACAGTGTTGAACAACATATTCTGAATTCCAACAATCCCTTGGCACGTAAAGAGTTTCTACTAAATTGGAACTTTTAAAATTTGAAGATGTAGATTAAAGCATTAGAATGAGAAGAAACATAAATTTTAAACTGAAAAAGTGGTGTAGGTGCCTATTGATAGGCATTTGGGAAAAAAATGTAATCTCTCTTTAAATATGTATTGTTTTCTTAAAGCACTTAGTAGGAATGTAGGAACATGAGCATTGAGAGTCAAATTACAAACAATGTGTCACGACCCATTTAGCCTAGGTCGTGCGGGCATTCACCTTTTTACCTCGGTAAGCAAACCCTCACCAATAATGAACCTATACATAAAAGGATGAAAATTAAGTAACGGAATAGAATAAATACGTATGTCATATATATATATATATATATATAGATATATATATATATATATATATATATATATATATATATATATATATATATATATATATATATAATGCGGAAGACAATAAACACCCCCAGGGTCTAGTCTGAATAATACAAGAGCATCTAAGGGGAATAATACAATCTAGAATACTAATACAAAAAATGTCTATGTCTCTGAAATAAATAGGACATATGATAAGAAAGTCTTCAAGGTCAGCGGACGGCCATGCTCACCCTAGAAATTCGGTAGAAGGCTGAATGCGTCTATCAGCCACGGGTCACGGAAGTGGATCCGACTCGATACTCGCATTCATAAAAGAATGCAAAAGTGCGAGAAGTACAAACAACGAAGATTCGTAGGCATCATCGGCCGACTAAGCATAGCTAACACAATTCAGATAATAAAACAGATGAGCAAACAAACTAACTAAGCATAAGACAATATAATCACAACCGAGTATCCATCATCGCCTATGTAAGCATCTAATCCCAACTATGTCAAGTCTGACTATATCCGATCCAATCCAATCCAACATCACCATCCCATCAAGCATCTCAATCAAATCATAATGCGATGCAATGCCATAATGGTATGAATGCAATGCAAATGAGGTGTACACATGTACTCCGGACGGAAATATCGACATCTCGGTAACACAACCCAGCGTGACTAGTGATGTCTAAGTGCCACCCGTCCCTGATCTTTGCCCAACAAACAGACGGGATCCCCGATCTTTGCCCACGGAGGGTTCTCACTAGCACCACCCTGGAGGACCCGTGGAGTCCATGCACTAACAATGATTCCAGAATATCATCAGAATCGGCCATGCAACAACGATGCTGGGAAAGATCATTGGACATCGGCCATCTCACAATCACTCAAGTAAAAGAGTTTGTCAAATATCAGTTTCACACAGTCAGCGTTTCCGGAATTGAAGCTCTGACATCGGCCTTCTCACAATCACTTAAGTAAAAGAGTTTATCAAATATCCGTTTCACACAATCAATGATTCCGGAATTAAACCTCGGATATCGGCCTTCTCACAATCACTCAAGTGAAAGAGTTTGTCAAATATCAGTTTCACATAATGAACGATACCAGATCGTCACCGGGTATCGGCAATGCATCATGAATGAGTGAAAATGCGTGCATCAACATCAACAATCAAGTTCAATATCACAAGGACCAACAATGGGGTGCGCCAACAATGTATCACATCACAATACCAACAGTGGGTATGCCAACAATATATCAATATCACAACACCAATAGTGGGCATGCCAACAATATATTAATATCACAATACCAACAGTGGGTACGCCAACAATATATCAATATCACAATACCAATAGTGGGTATGCCAACAATATATCCAAATCAAGATGAATAACAGGATCTAATATTTACCAACAACTCATCGCTTTAAGCCGATACAATAGAACAGTCAAGCACAACACAACAGGGTGGCTAGTCCCAACACACAACAGGGCCCAACCTAAGGCAATATCTAACCTAACTTCATACCCGAAGGTTCACATGTTGTCTCCGATAATATAATCTAAATATGTGCTTCGCTATACGATGTCTCACCAAGGGTAAGCCATAACCTACCTGGATGGCCGAACCGCAATACCAACAACTCACTCCTTTGCCTTGCCTTGCCTTTTCGCTAAACCTTAGAACCAAAGTAGTCTAAGAATAATCGAATTCTATATTAGAAATCATGAAGAATGATAGTAATATTGCCATAATTCAAATAGGTTAATTTCTAACCTAAGAAATTGGGAAAACGGGCCCACAAAGGTAAAACGGGAAATTCGGAAGAAAAATACCAAATTAAGTACTAGGTGATCTTAACCCAACCACCAGTTGTTGATTTAACTCAAGGATTAGCCTAATTTTTTATTTCAAGCAAAACCCCCAAATTGGGCATAAATGTTAAGTCTTTGATTCCGAAATTCGATGCTAAAAGTGGAACATAAATGATCGATAAGCTTAGATTATTCAATATCTAGCATAAACATCACCAATTTATCATTCATAAGCCTAGAGGCAATGTTCTTCCAAAATCCTCTTTCGACTCCCATCACCATGGGTCTATTAAGGAAAAGGGGGAATCTAACATGATTATGGTTAAAGGAAGAGTGAAGAAATAAGTAAGATTTACCTCTAAGATTCTCCTCCAAATATCCTTACGAAAAGTTTCCTCAAGCTCAAATATCAAAATGGGACAGAATGAGAGTCTAAGGGTTTTTAACACTTTATTAATGTTACTAACTGCCCTCACTCGCTTTAGCGGTACCCGGACCGCCCCAGCAGTCACCTGACCGCTTCAGCGGTCAATCCTAAATTGCTTGTACCGCTTCAACGGCAGGGTTACCGCCCCTAGCGGTACCGCTGCTGCGGTGCTGGTGCCGCCGAAGCTGGATCCAGACACCAGAAAACTTCCCAAGTTTCACAATTCGATTCGATTTTTCGACTAGTTCCCGAGGCCATCTACTCGCATACCATATACCTAGACACATATAAAAATGTACTACGAACGTGCCCGTGGCCTCAAAATTCTCAATGTAGGTCTCGTTGACCAAGTCAACCCCCGATGCCTTAATTTTAATTTCCCAACCCAATTCTCGAAATGCATCCAAGTGTCTTGGGAAACGAACCAAATACACATCCAAGTACTAAATGACCCTCCGGACCTCTTGGAATTGACGGAATTTCGAAAAGGGTTCGTTTACCCTAAAGTCAACTTCGGGTCAAATATTTTTCACTTTAAGCCTATATTTCTCAAAAGTTACCCTAATTCGATCCAGACACCTCGGGAAGCGTGTCAACGGGTCCCCTTGGGTCAAAAGTGAGCTAATCAAGGCTCGGGAATAGGCAAAAATACCGAAAAGACTAGAACGACCAGACGGGTCGTTACACAATGAAGCCTTATTCCTTATTTATACAAGAAAGAAGAAATCATAATATATGTTGATACTCCCAAATCACACCTTTAATATTAGGAGTAAGCGGTCCTTGGCAAATATAGAAACCAATAAGGTTGGGGTCGAATCCCACAGGGAAAACAATGAAGAAATATACTTGCTAAGTTTAACGCTCGACTATTAGTCTATGTTTCAAGGGAGAGGCAAATATAATGATGATTGGTTTGAAGTTTGATCATTTATGTCTAATAATTATTGGTTTGAAGTTTGATTATTCATGCCTAAGAATTGTTGTTATAAAATTTTATTGGTAAAAGAAACTATGGTTGTGGTTCCAATGGAAAGTAATGCGCTTGGGTATCAAATCAACTTATTTATATGCGTAGGTGTGATAGACCACGGGTTACTTAATTATTACTAAAAGTCTTCCAACAAATTAGTAAATTTCATTACTAAGCTTTTTCAAGCCTTAGAATGTTTTCCATGAGAACACGCATTTAGTCTCAATAGCTTTTCTATTCCTAGCTCAAGCTATTAGATAGGTGTAACTACCCAAATCATTGATATTAACTCTTTTTCTAACTTACACTCTCTTTTCCAAGAAAAGTATAAGTAAATAGGCACAAATAATGTTTGCAACCATTAAAGACATTAAAGCTTGAAGAATTAATAGAAGACATCTTTGACATATAAAATGGAGTATGAATATGAAACCCAATCACATAACTAACACATTTGGTCCCACAACCTTAGCTAAATGGTTTAGCTACTCATCTTCATTAAAAGCAAAACAAGAATAAAATGAATATTCATAAAGCTTACAATGATTAAATGGAAGAAGATGACAAAAAGAGAAGAATCTTCTTTAAAAGCACCAACACCCGATATTCAATGCTCTCTATGGTAAAAGACACAATAAACTTCTATGTAAGAAATATTCAATATGGTTCACATAAGCCAAGGACTACTATTTATGGAAGGAGGATAAAAAATGCAAAAGTGGCTTTTAATGATGTCTTGCGGACCAAGTATGCGGTAGTATCTGGAGTATGCGACCGCATACTCTACATTATCTCCGCAACTTTGATCTTCTTGACAGTCGATATGCGGCTGCAAAATGAGTTTGCGGTGCCGCATAGTTATCGCAAACTTGTGCATTTAGCTCCACTCACTGGTTATTCTGAGGATTAGTATGCGACCGCATACCAAAGTTTGTGGTGCCGCATAGTTATCGCAAACTTGTGCATTTAGCTCCACTCATGCAGGATATTGCGACCGCATACCAAAGTTTTGGTGCCGCATCCTTCTTTTTCTTTTTCCGCCATTTTGTCCTTTTTGTGCCCTGGACTTAAAAATCCTGAAAACATACAATAACCTAGTAGAAATACTTGTAAAGACTCTTAAAAAGGCATAAGTAGTGGATGTATAAAGCCTAAAATCCACGACTTATCAACACCCCCAACTTAAGTTTTTGCCTATCCTCAAGCAAACAACATAAAGTTAAGACTCCACTAGACTCTACTAATAAACATGGGACTTAAATGACTATTGGTTAGTACCAATAATTAGACTAAACATGAGATCATTCAAAACCCTTCAATCACCTTTCAACGTTTTCAAAATTGCACTCAAGATGACCTTGTGACAATCACACGCATCACATCATATTAAAGATTACTCTCTGGCCGTGCATATTTCATTGAATCGCTTGAGCGGTTCTATCACCAACCTAATGTTACAACACATGTGCCCTCACAAGAAAGGATGTCCCTCACACAAATATTTCATTCAATAACTAGGGACAATAAAGAGAACGCTTGCTCTCACAAAGAATCTCGTGTGCTACAAGTGTCAAACCATAAGCTTGCCCTTACTTTCCTTCTATTCCAGCTTAAAAGTGCTCATTTGGAGATCACAAAGGACTTTTGGGGTTGTAATGAAGCTTTCAGGATGGGTAGGATACACATCAAAAGTGACTATTCCTTCCTTGAACTCCACACTTGTTTTTGTTAAGGTCCTTTCTTTGACTCACCATGATCTAACTTCCTCCTTCAACTATTTTCTCCTCGGTCCTTTTTTGCACTTACACAGTATTAAAACTTGCTTTTATTTATAACTATATATACCTTTTTTTAAGTACGTGCAAGGGCTACACCTCGAGCTTCATCCATCACCAATAATTTCCAACCTAGGTCAACCTTACTCACCTGGCCTCTCACCCCTAACTTAGTGTCACACCCTGATCTTATTAGGGTGTGATGGGCACCCAACCCTTACTTAGGGCCGAGCGAACCCTCAGACTCTTACTGCATACAGAATCACGCCAAACTTTTTAAACCAAATGAGATAAAATACATAGCAAGATTTTTCAGAAATATTCTTTCTCGTAGCCTTCAAATCGAACAAATTTATAATCATACAAAGTTCAATACATAACACGGACCGACATATCGGCTGACGAAGCCACTTACAGACCGACAACCAAAACCCACGACGCTGTCTGCAAAGTCTCTAACATACATCCAGAAATCATAACAAACAAACTCGACTTGGCGACCCCTCGGGAGAATGGAGCTTGCCATCTCTGCCGGAACACCTTCTATAATAACTTCAATCATCCGGGAGTACCGCGTGGCATGAAACGCAGCCCCGAAGACAGGGGGTCAATACGGAAAAATGTACCGAGCATGTAAGGCATGCAATACGTAAAACGAATCCATAACGAGACGTAGACAAGACTAAAAGATAAGTACATTACTCAAAATACCGTACGCTTCTTTTCGTACACAAATCGTACGTACTGTCTCATATATCGAAGGAGTACGTAAAGTAAACGAGTCGTCCAAAGTACCGAAATGCTTATTTTACAATCACGATCGCATGTTCGAAGAGGTGCGACATATACACGCATCGTGGGTCTCACACGTCGACGGAGCACATAACATATCGTATGCTTCGGCCGAGGGCACATATCCGACATTTACGTATCGTACGTAAGGTTCAAATGTCTCATGTCGGACGGAATTCGTAATCGAGCGCGTACGTGCAGCTATATCGAACGCATCCGTAATCGCAGTCGATTATGTAAGGGACCGGACAGATTCATAATCAAAGTCGTACGTACGAGAGATACCTACATTCGTGGTCGAATCGAAAATACGAGAGGCATAGTAGACGAGCCTCATCAAAGTCGAAATGCAAGAGTAAGACATACGTAATCATGATCGAATCGAGGTACGTAAAATGCATAGCTTATCCAATATCAAAATGCATACCTTCGCATCGCAAATTATGCATAACGTACCATATATTATCATATACATATATCGATATCGTATCCCGCCCTCCAGCCGAGGGACGCGTACCGTAACCCGCCTCTAGCACGGACGCGGTGAACGTACGGATCATATGCCATCCTCGGCCACCGTCCCCATATCATCATATCATGAACATAAATGTAACCCGGCCCGCCTATGAGGGACGCGGTGAACAATGCAGGGGAACTCGCACGATAACGTAACTCCGGCCCGGACGCAAGGAATGTGAGGCATACGCACGATACCGCATCTTGGCCGGGGACGAGCAGTGAATGGGGGATATATCGAGCCTTGCACGAATAGAGTAGTGAGAAACCATATGCACATAAATCCAAACTCAATGGATAGGTATACCGACCGACATCGAGGATTCGTAACAAGTTTCGGTTCTTTCGAGTTAGTATCGAAAAGTTATGAGCATTTTAAAATACGTAAACCTCTTCGGACTCCTTAAGCGATCCGAGATCGTACATGAAGAACATTAAGGCTTTAGCGGGGAATACTCATATCGTAATACTGGTCGAAAGACTCCATATCCGATACTCGTAGCCGAATACTTATACCGAATACTTATGTCGAATACCCATGTCGAATACTTATATCGTACGCTCGTACTCAAATACTCATACCGTAGTTATCATGTCGGAATGCTTATACTTGTATTACTTAGATCGAATACTTATGTCGTAACATATATATATCATAATAGATGCTTATATCATAATACTTATATCGGAATATTTACATCGGAATGCTTATATCAAAATATTCAAATCGATCATTCGTACCGAAGCGTTTATATCGAATAGTCAAAATGTACTCACAATCAATACTTATATAGAGTTACCGATACTTATATCAAATTCGAACAATAGCCAAAGATTTCCTTAATTATCGTACGGTAATAGAACAAGTAGAACAATACAAATAGGTATCGGAACTGTGGGCCCACCTCGGGTTAAGTCGAGGTGGCTTACGTAAATTATGAACATTTGGCCTTATAATGTCATCTACGAAAGTTTTAGTGGTAATCCAATTCCATTGGTGGAAGTTACATATGTTCAAACTCACTTTTCTTAACTAAACATAATATACCTAATTCAATTATACCGAATGAAAAAGGGTCAAACATAGTCTCGGATTTCTAAGAGTAGAATCGTCCCGAGGCTCGTATTCAAACCTATTACAACTAAGACATGCCAAAAAAAAAAAAAAAAGAAAGGGGTAAGCCTTACATACCTTTTCCGCTGCTTACGCTTCTCCAAATTCAAGTTCCAAGTTCGCCAAAATCTACAATTTGGTCACATTTACCAAATATTAATCATAAAGCCTTAAGGATTCAATCTTAATCAATACTTGTCTTAATCCTTCAAATAAATTTGCTTATATTCTGCCGAAATTTCGGCAGCATTTCCCCTGTAACTGCACCATCCCCGAGATTCTATCTCGGCCAACAATACGTAAAATCCGAGAATGAGACTCGCCACGTATCAACAATGACAATACCAATAATTACTCACAATAATCCAACCCACATACTAAGCCACCCGAAACTTCTCAACTTTCCTAGAACAATATTTAACGCATTTCTTGCTTCCAAATTCATGAACTATCCCAACAACACACATTCTAACAACATTATTTTCATAATTAAAGAAGCGACACTAAGATCACATTGATTTCCAAATCAGCCCGTAACCTTTCCAACATTAATTCACACCATCAAATTCTCTTTTTCATTATAGAATACATATCAACAACAATCAAATTACCACATAGAAATTTTGTTCATTTTTTCCTACACAACATATACACCACACGGCCAAGCTCCAACTTTTACAACTTCAACTAAATTCATCACACTTTCATTGTCGACATAAAATTCTCAACAACAACAACTAAAATATTAAATAAAATAATTGAATCATGGTTCTTACAACCACACATGCACACGGCCTCAACATACCACACGGCCACACACCCAACACACATCATCTTCATAATTTTCATTCATTTCTACACACCACAACATTCACAAGCATCCATAACATGGAAAGGAAGGTTGAATTCTTACCTTTTCCCTTCAACTTCCTCACTTAGCTAAGGTTGGAATTTTGCACCAAAGAGTGATTCTCTTGCTCCAACAAATATACCATGTTGACGAGCATCCTTGAATTAGTAGAAATACATGAAGCAACAAATTTTTAGGACAAAATTTCATGGGGCTAAATTTTGCCCCTCATGGCCGTGCACTTCCTCTTTCTCCTCTCCCTTTTTTTTTTTCCAAGTCTTTCTTAGGTTAGAAAATGGATGAACATATATATATATATATATATATATAGTCTTCACAAGCATGTGAGGGGCACATGCCCTTCTCTCAATTTTTTCTAGATTTTTCTTTCTTTTTCTTGAATTCTTCTAAATAAAAGATGACTTATTTTGTCATCTTCTTTTTCTTCTTTTATTTTTTTTTTTGTCACATGACCAATATGCCCCTCTTGGAACTTTCATGAAACTCATGTGAAATTCCCGTTTTACCCTCGACATTCCTCAATATTACTATTTTGTCCCTAACCTTCCGCATTATTTCCACGGCCCATTTTGCGAATTTCTCTTCTTGCCCTTAGCCTTTCTCAAAGATTTCCATAATACCAATATTCATAATTGATATTCATAACCAACTTGTGCATTAAAATAACTCTTAAAAATGATCTTGTCCTTAACTTGCCACAACTTTCTCGAATTATCCGAATGTATAAAATACGGGATATAACATCCTCCCCCCCTTTAGAACATTCGTCCTCGAATGTTCAACTGACCTCATGGGGTGTCATAATACTTCGGGAGGGTCCCTATCATAGTTATTCTTTTCTTCATGCCCATTCCTTATCTTTCGCCTTATTTCCTTCATGCATTTTCTTGATATGCCGACATGTTTCGAACTCCGATCCCGAGCTAATGAATTTCCTCTTCTGGAGCCCAAAAATGTCGCGAGTCCTTTCTAAATCAGATATAATATGTTCTCCCCCCCTTTAAGGGGGCCCCTTGTATGCCAACAGTCCGTTTATGAAGTCTTTGTTTATACCTTACTCAATTGGTGCCTTCCATATCATAGTACCGGTCGCTGGGACACACGTATCCACTGATGCAATCATATATATATATATATATATATATAAGGTATCATACGCATTCATATGCATATAAATAATTACTATCAACTAGTCCACAAAATACTTTCAAACACTGTTCAAGCCTATTCTAATTCCTGAGCTACGATGCACTTTCTGTCTCTTCGCTAGTCTGGCCTGCCTCGTCCTACGTGACCTTCTATGGCCTCCAACCGTCCCGTATACTATAGTTTTCCTTAAGTTACTCTAACTTCTCATTTGTCTCTTATGTCAGAATATGTGGAATTTCCTGCACACTTCCCAGGGGGTCACCCATCCTCCCACCTTAGCACGCTTAACCTCGAAACTTTGACGGAATCCGGTGCCTTAATGCTAATATTTTCGCGTCCGCTTTCTCATATGACCTTTATTACATAATTTGGGGCTAGTCAAGGCCTTACAGATTCCGAGGCATATTCGTAACACATCCTTTCTTTTGCAATTACCGTTTTGCCCTTTTCGGTCTTCCATATCACCTTTACAAATTCTTATCATCCGAAATCTGTACACAACAAACACCGACAATACCTTACAGAGCATACGGCTGTATATCACATCCTAGCCGCCCAGAACTTTCCGTTTCGGGTAATAAAACAAATATATCCAGACTTACTCTTATGACCTTTCCATATCGTTAATTGCTTCCTTCCGTCGTATGTCAGGCTTACATATGGAATTTCATTCTCTTATGACTTGGCTCTATCGCACGATCTATGACAGAAAGAAGGTCAACAATCCCTAGATGCCCCTAGCCTCCTCGTTTACAAACGCGGCGCGCTTCACACCATAAACAGGACTCTACTGGACACGACTTTGCAGACAACCCCTAGGACAGACCTGCTCTGATACCACTTTGTCACACCCTGATCTTATTAGGGTGTGATGGGCACCCGACCCTTACTTAGGGCCGAGCGAACCTCGACTCTTGCCGCACATAAAATCACGCCAAACTTTTTAAACCAAATGAAGATAAAATACATAGCAATTTTTTTTTATTAATATTCTTTCTCGTAGCCTTCAAATCGAACAAATTTATAATCATACAAAATTCAATACATAACACGGACCGACATATCAAACCGACGAAGCCACTTACCAGACCGACAACCAAAACCCACGACGCCGTTCGCAAAGTCTCTAACATAATCTAGAAATCATAACAAACAAACTCGACTTGGCACAAGCCCTCCGGGAGAATGGAGCTTGCCATCTCTCGCCGGAACACCTTCTATAATAACTTCACTATCCGGGAGTACCTGCGTGGCATGAAACGCACCCCGAAGACAGGGGGTCGCACGGAAAATGTACCGAGTATGTAAGGCAACATACAGAAAACGAATCATAAATCGAGAAAGTACAAGACTAAAAGATAAGTACATTACTCAAAATACCGTACGTTTTTTTCGTACACAAATCGTACGTACCTCGTTCATATATCGAAGGAGTCGTGAAACTTTCGTCCAAAGTACCGAAACACAATTTTACAATCAAAGATCGCATGTCCGAAGAGATATACGTATGCATCGTTCTCACACGTAGCATAACATATCGTATGCTTTCGTCGAGGGCACATATCCGACCTCATAATAATAATAATGTAATAATAATAATAATAATAATAATAATAATAATAATCCGTAATAATAATAATAATAATAATAATAGTACGTAACAATACGTATTCGTGGTCGAACCGAAAATACGGAGGCATAGTATCCCGAGCCCCATCAAAGTCGAAATGCAGTAGGTAAGACATAAATCATGATCGAATCGCAGGTACGTAAAATGCATAGCTTATCCGGCGTAATATCAAAATGCATACCTTCGCATCGCAAATTATGCATACGCCCATATATTATCATATACATATACCGATATCGTATCCCGGCCCCTTCGAGGGACGCGTGCCCAGAACCGGTCCCGACATACGCGAAAAGTTCATATGCCATCCCGGTCACCGTCCCCATATCATCATATCATGAACATAAAAACAACCCGGCCCGCCTTGAGGGACGCGGTGAACAATGCCAACTTGCACGATTTCGCAATAATAATGATGTCGACTCATGCGCACGATAACGTATCTTGCACGCATACAAAGAAATATTGAGCCTTGCACGGTGTAATCAGAAACCATCGTAAGTGAAATGGATAGGTATATCGACCGACATCGAGGATTCGTAAGTGGTTCTTTCGAAAATCGGAAAGTTATAGCATTTTTTAAAATACAAAACAAATTTTTCTTAAATCGATCCGAGATAAACCACAAACATTCCACTTAATCCGAATACTCATATCGAATACTCGGTTAAGACCATATGCACGCAAATCAATACTTATACCGAATACTTACGCGAATACCCATGTCGAATACTTATATCGTAGGCTCAATACTCATAGGTTATCGAGTCAATCCGCTTATACTGCGAATACTTAGATCGAGTGTTTATGTCGTAACATATATATATATCATAATACGTGTATATCGAATACTTATATCGGAATATTTACATCGGAATGCATATATCAAAATATTCAAATCGGATCATTACTACATAACATATCGAATATCAAATAGAACTTATATGAGGTGGTTAAACAACTATACTTATATCAAATTCGGAACAATAGCCAAAGATTTCCTTAATTATCGTACGGTAATAGAACAAGTAGAACAATACAAATAGGTATCGGGAATAGTGGGCCCACCTCGGGTTAAGTCGAGGTGGCTTACGTAAATTATGAACATTTGAGCCTTATAATGTCATCTACGAAAGTTTCAAGGTAATCCAATTCCATTGGTGGAAGTTACATATGTTCAAACTCACTTTTCTTAACTAAACATAATATACCTAATTCAATTATACTGAATGAAAAAGGGTCAAACATAGGCTCGGATTTCTAAGAGTAGAATCGTCCCCGAGGCTCGTATTCAAACCTATTACAACTAAGACATGCCAAAAAAAAGAAAGGGGTAAGCCTTACATACCTTTTCCGTAGCGCTTACGCTTCTCCAAATTCAAGTTCCAAGTTCGCCAAAATCTACAATTTGGTCACATTTACCAAATATTAATCATAAAGCCTTAAGGATTCAATCTTAATCAATACTTGTCTTAATCCTTCAAATAAATTCGCTTATATTCTGCCGAAATTTCGGCAGAATTTCCCCTGTAACTGCACCGTCCTCGAGATTCTATCTCGGCCAACAATACCGCAGAAAATCCGAGAATGAGACTCGGCCAACAGATCAACAATGACAATACCAATAATTACTCACAATAATCCAACCCACATACTAAGCCACCCGAAACTTCTCAACTTTCCTAGAACAATATTTAACGCATTTCTTGCTTCCAAATTCATGAACTATCCCAACAACACACATTCTAACAACATTATTTTCATAATTAAAGAAGCGACACTAAGATCACATTGATTTCCAAATCAGCCCGTAACCTTTCCAACATTAATTCACACCATCAAATTCTCTTTTTCATTATAGAATACATATCAACAACAATCAAATTACCACATAGAAATTTTGTTCATTTTTTCCTACACAACATATACACCACACGGCCAAGCTCCAACTTTTACAACTTCAACTAAATCATCACACTTTCATTGTCGACATAAAATTCTCAACAACAACAACTAAAATATTAAATAAAATAATTGAATCATGGTTCTTACAACCACACATGCACACGGCCTCAACATACCACACGGCCACACACCCAACACACATCATCTTCATAATTTTCATTCATTTCTACACACCACAACATTGACAAGCATCCATAACATGGAAAGGAAGGTTGAATTCTTACCTTTTCCCTTCAACTTCCTCACTTAGCTAAGGTTGGAATTTTGCACCAAAGAGTGATTCTCTTGCTCCAACAAATATACCATGTTGACGAGCATCCTTGAATTAGTAGAAATACATGAAGCAACAAATTTTTGGGACAAAATTTCATGGGGCTAAATTTTGCCCCTCATGGCCGTGCACTTCCTCTTTCTCCTCTCCCTTTCTTTTTTTTTCCAAGTCTTTCTTAGGTTAGAAAATGGATGAACATATATATATATATATATATATATATATATATATATATATATATAGTCTTCACAAGCATGTGAGGGGCACATGCCCTTCTCTCAATTTTTTCTAGATTTTTCTTTCTTTTTCTTGAATTCTTCTAAATAAAAGATGACTTATTTTGTCATCTTCTTTTTCTTCTTTCTTATTTTTTTTTGTCACATGACCAATATGCCCCTCTTGGAACTTTCATGAAACTCATGTGAAATTCCCGTTTTACCCCCTCGACATTCCTCAATATTACAATTTTGTCCCTAACCTTCCGCATTATTTCCACACGGCCCATTTTGCGAATTTCTTCTTGCCCTTAGCCTTTCTCAAGATTTCCATAATACCAATATTCATAATTGATATTCACAACCAACTTGTGCATTAAAATAACTCTTAAAAATGATCTTGTCCTTAACTTGCCACAACTTTCTCGAATTATCCGAATGTATAAAATACGGGATATAACACTTAGGCTACGAGCCTATGTTGGGACTTAAAGTTTCAGGAAGGATAGGTCCAAAAAAGAGGTGAACATAAGAGTGTAATGGCTTGTAATGTGGTGAACAACAAAAATGGTTTAAAGGCTCAAAAGGGGTGACTAGTGATATATTTAGGCTTTTGGTGGTCCAACATGGCTAAAGAGGTTAAATTAGGGCGTTCAAAGATTGCCTAAGATCACTTCTCCAACAAGCACAACCAAGACTATCTTAGAAAGATAAACCGGGTAAGTTCTAGTTGACACAAGTAATCACAGGAGTTGTTATACGAACCGTCACCACTCATGGCACATGCATTGTTCAAGATGGGTCAATAACTTCTAAGCCAACCACAATTCATGCATTTCACCAATAATATTCAAAAAGTCACAAATCTCATACGTTGTCACCACTCACCAATTCATTAAAAAAATTGAGTAGGGATACACAACAATCGAGGGTAATCTAAATGTATTGGTACCAAACAAGTAGTCATGATGAAATCCTGACACTATGAGGCTTAATTCCTTAAGAAAATGCCCACATATAATGGAGTTCGGAAAGATTGAAAAGACCATTAGTCCTTGATAAAAGAACCACGGCTAAGAAAAGCCAAGGATATAACTAATACTACACAACAAACACAACATGGGCACTAACAATACTTAACTATTAACAAAAATACTGAAATAAAACAAGTACAAAACAAAACATCCATAGTATCATATGTATATCATCATCCCAAAAATATCCATCCAGGTAAGACTAGGACTACCCACCCCTCCACTAAAAACATTGCATTATCCCCAGTGCATAAGATATAATCAAAAGAGGTGAGAACTCCCTGCGACGAATCAAGCATCGGGTCGAGCCTCGTCTAAGGTTGGGAATTTTGCACCAGGAGCTATAACATTTAGTGGATGAAGTTCTGTCCCAATAAATATATATATATATATATGAGTTTGGATCCACCTTGAAGAAGTCGTTACATTCGCCGCGCCCCTCTTGGAACTTTTCCTGGAACTCATGTGAAATTCCCGTACCGGTCCCTCAATATTACTTGTCGGGACGAAGGTCCATGATGGAATGCTCTCTTCTTGCGACACGTATATCATGCTCGAGGAAGAGAGCCACATGATGCCCATGCCTTAGGCTACGAGCCTATGGTTAGTTTCGGGAGCACATCATAAAGTCGGGCATAGTTTAAAGCTCTTCAAAGTCTGCTAGCCCTCATAGTCGTCTCCCCACACCCTCGGGGCAGCGAGTGTGGTCGATACGAACTCTCGGCAATCTCTCGCCTGGGTCAATCGTCCAACCTCTCTCCCAGCTACTTCAGTACCCATCCCACCCTCAATACCTACGACCTCAAATAATGGAGTTCGGGATGCAAAGAAGTCTATCCTCAGCTAAGTGAGATCACTCCTCATACTGCACATCTGCTCATTCTTACCCACCTCAACTTTCTCCATTCTCTTCTCTAGGCCGACAACTCGATCTTGCAACTGCTTTTGGGACTCCGCTACTGCTTTCCAGATCATCTTCGAGATATTCTAAATAAATTTAGTAACCTTGGAGTCCACTGCGCGCACTGTGCGAGCCATGGTCCATAACCGGCCCACGTCGGGGCCGGCAGGAGGAAGCGTGCATGCCCATCGAGGAATGCCACATCTTGGTGGTAGGGCACCTCTGGTGAGTGGAGGGGCAGCAGTAGTAGGTGGTAGGATACCACTAGCTGTGGATCCCGCAGCATTGATTGTGGATGTAGCCCCAGAAGCTATGCTAGATGAAGTAGGAATAGCAGAAGCGGCAGGCCTTGCAAGGTCCTCTAGCTCGACAGTCAGATAAACTACCTAGGCTCTCTCTCTCTTCCTCTGTCTCTCCGGGTTCTCATCATTCTCAGTCTATAAAATATCTATGAACCTGGTAGTCTGGCACTCTCTGTCAACCCATTTGAACACGGGTCCCTGAAACCGTCGGCACAAAGCAGTAATCAAGCAAGGGAATGGGATAGACCTCGAAGACTGCCATGCTCTGTCCATAATGTGATAGTACATAATCAAACCCACATTGATGTGCACCCCTATCATGATACATGCTATCAATACCGCCTTCTGAATACCCATCAAAGTCTCACTCTAGGAAGGCCAGAATCTGCTGCTGATGAAGGATAACTAAAAATTTTCCTCAATGTTGAAGCTAGCCTTTATAATCCCAACCTTTGGGTGTATCCACGGAGGAGTAGTACCCGGAGCAGCAAGAACCTCAGCTAACCAAGCTCGCTGACCCTTGATGATATCCTTATGTGTCTTATCCTCGTACTCCTGGTGAGATGTGCCATTATTCCCGAAATATTCTCTATTGATGACCTCATGGAATATGGGCACCACCACCCTCCTAACTGTACACCCAGTCATCATCACCTTCTTCTTTGCCATAGCCACCCACAGACTAGCATAGAACTCCCGTACGATTTGTGGCACAAAGGTCCCCAGTGATTTTGTGAAAACCATTCAATTCCTAATTCTGAGTTGTTCCACGATCCGGGGGAAATTCTCAAGCAGCCTCTTCAAACTTATTTGCTTTTCTAGGTTGAAGGAGCATTTGTTTTCATAACATTCCTTCACCCCTGGGTCTTTGAACCGGAGGCCATCTTCATATTTAATTCTTGCCGCCAGTTAGCGAGCCAATCTTTCATTGAGTTCAAATGTAGTGCCCGTGGCTGGGGTGATAGGGTGAGGTTCAGATGGTGTGGATGAGGGACCCTCGGCCGAGGTTGATCTGTCCTGTCTTGGTACCTCAGAGGGCTGCCTCTTTTTTCTATTAGACCTCCTGCTGATATCTACTACGTTTTTTTGAGCAATCGACTTTCCATAAGTTATATTGTACAAGCAATACCCATTAGACAAAAGAAAATGGTTTTTTTTTTTTTGTATTTTTGATTAAAAAAAGCAATTAGCTTTTTTTTTTTTTTTTTTTTTTTTTTTTTTTTTTTGAATTTTGGTGTAAAAAGAAAGCATTAACCTATCAACGATGCAAGGAAAATTGAAGAAAAATAGGGCTGAATTTGGGAGTTTGCCATCGCAAAGAGAGTATGTGGTGCTGCATCTTAAAGGATGAGGCCGCATATGCAATTTGCGGACCCGCAAACATGCAACAAACTAGCACAATCTAAGACCCTCACTGCTAATTTCTGGCTTTGAGTATGCGGAGCAAGATGCGACCGCATCAGGAAGATGTAGTCATGCATCTCGATCGCATGCTCTGGCTTTTCACCCTTATCATTGTAAACCAAAGTACCAAATGTGATGCTGCATACTCAATATGCGGGCGCATCTCCATCATCTTCCCCAATTATTCAGCCTAACTTCCATTTTTCACGTTTTCAACATAAAAACACCCAAATCTCCCCCACCCCCAAGCATGATTAAACTACCCCACATGTCTAAGAAACCCTTAAAAACCCACAAGTTCAAGGATTAAGCAAGAAAAGCAACACTTACATATGCACACGAGGCCGTATACATATAGGGTCTATTCCAAGCAATCAACACACCAACTAAGCTCTAAAGATATGTTACACGCTTTTGTCATGATTATTCAACATATTTTCACATTAAAATCAAAAAGAGCAAGTCATACCTTAGAGATTAGGAGAGTGAAGGTGTGTGCATAAAAGATGGTCTTGAATTCCAATCAAAGCAAAACTACCAAGACTTAGGAGGGAGGTTGTGATTTTAAAAGGGTCAGTTGAGTGTAAAATACACTTGAAACCGACTATTAGTGATAATAGGGGAAGTGAACGTTTGAAATTTAAAGAGGGGGAAAGTGAGAAAGAAATGGTCAAAGACCCATTTTACACTCACGCAACTTGCAGTCAGTATGCGATCACATTCGCAGTTTGTGATCGCGCAAACCCTCCGCAAGTTGTATTACCTGACGTGTTAATCATTTGGCGATGCGAGCCTACATACGACCGCATGTGAGATATGCCGAGCCACATTAGGCCTGCATTTTTGATGTTTTTGCATTGCTCACTGCCCAATCCTGAGCTGAAGTTTGTGGCTGCAAACTCAGGATGTGGTCCCGCATATAGCTCGCTACTCCAGCCAGCTTTAAATTCTCATTTTTCTTGGGTGTTTCAACTCCGTTTCCTTCCAACATTGCATCCCACACACTTCAACAAACGTTAAGCAAATGAAAATTGCAAAATTAAAAACTTGGGTTGCCTCCTAAGAAAAAATTGATTTAACGTCATGGCACGACGGTATTGCCCTTTTCATGGCTCATTGAGGAAGATGACCTCAATGATCTTTGCTTAATTGGGGGAGCCCAAGTAGTGGTTTACCCTTTGCTCATTCACCTTGATTCTATACCACTTAGGCACACAAGTTCAATTGCTCCATGTGGAAATACTTGGGTGACTTCAAATGGACCCGACCACTTTGACTTTAACTTTTTGGGAAACAATTGGAGTCTTGAATTGAACAACAACACATGATCCCCCAGAGTGAACTCCCTCTTCAAAATCTTCTTATCATGGTGGTGCTTCATGAGGTCCTTATAGAGGGAAAAGCTAAGATATGCTCTAAAACGAAATTCATCCAGCTCATTTAGTTAATACATCATCAACCTTTAGGCATCACCCCAATCTAGGTTCAACTTCTTTAAGGCCCACAAGGCCTATGCTCAAGCTCTACCGGGAGAATGGAAAGCTTTCCCAAACACTAATTGGTAAGGAGATATATCTATACGTGTCTTGTAAGCAGTCCAATAGGCCCACAATGCATCATCCATCTTCCTTGACCAATCGGTCTGGTTAGCATTCACGGTTTTAAAGAGGTTGCTCTTGATCTCCTGATTTGATACTTCAACTTGTCCACTTGTTTGGAGATGGTACGGGGTGACAACTCGATGTTAACTCCATACTTCTCAAGAATTGTTTTTAATAACCGCTTACAAAAATGAGAGCCCCCATCACTAATGATTACCCTTGGAGTCCCAAACTTAGAGAAAATATACTTCTTCAAGAATGCGGTGCACTTCCTCCTTCATTATTAGGGAGCACGATGGATTTCACCCATTTGGACACATAGTCCACCGCCACAAATGTATTTATTATTGTAGGAACTCACAAATGGCCCTATAAAATCAATTCCATAAACATCAAATAATTCAACTTCCAGAATCGGTGTCATTGGCAGCTCATGGCTTCTTGAGATGCCCCCATGCCTTTGACATTGATCACAAGCTTTCACAAAGTCATGGGCATCTTGATAGATTGTTGGCCAATAAAAGCCACTTTGAAGAACCTTAGCTGCCGTCCTTGAGCTACTATGGTGTCCACCAATCGGTGATGAGTGACATGCTTCAATGATGGGCATCATTTCTACTTCGGGTATGCACCTCCTTATGATGTTGTCGGCACAAATTCGGAATAGATATGGCTCATCCCAATAGAATTTTCTAACATCACTCAAGAACTTTTTCTTTTGGTGGAAGTTCAAAATCTTCTAGCATGATGTTACTGGCAAGATAATTTGCAAAGTCGGCATACAATGGAATCATATCCTCCGACCTGATGGCACTAGCATGATAATTTGCAAAGTCGGCATACAATGGAATCATATCATATTACCCCGCCATCACGTGCTCATCTGGGGATGATTCATTGATTTTAAGGCCATCCGATGGCCTCTCACTTTTTTCAAGACGAGACAAACGGTCCGCCACCTGATTTTCATACCCCTTTCTATCCTTGACTTCAAAATCAAATTCTTGCAAGAGAAGGACCCAACGTATCAACCTCGGCTTTGCATCTTTCTTTGTCATGAGGTAACGTAGAGTCGCATGATCGGTGTGCACTTTTGACCACATGGGTTCCCAACAAGTATACACGAAACTTCTCAAAAGCAAAAACAATGGCAAGCAACTCTTGCTTGGTGATCGTGTAGTTCAATTAGGCCCCATTGGGAGTCTTGCTTGCATAGTAAATTGGATGAAAGATCTTTTCACATTTTTGGCCAAGCACGACCCCCATTGCAAAACCACCTGTATCACACATGAGCTCAAAAGGCTTAGACCAATCTGGAGCGATAATGATGGGAACCGATATGAGTCTCTCTTCCAAACAATTAAAAGCCTTTAGGCAAGCATCATCAAATATGAATTTCAATTCTTTCTCTAATAGCTTGCAAAAAGGATTGGTCACTTTTGAGAAATCCTTGATGAACCTTCGATAGAACCCGACCTTGAGGAAGCTTCGAAACCTTTGACGGAGATCAAGGGAGGAAGCTTAACAATGACTTCAATTTTGTCTTGTTCAACCTCAAGGCTCTTCTCCGAAATTTTGTTCCCCAAAACTATGCCTTCTCTCACCATAAAGTGACGTTTTTCCCAATTGAGCACCAAGTTGGTTTCTCCACATCTTTTTAATACTTGGGTTATATTCCCCAAGCATCAAAGGAGTCCCCAACTACGAAAAAGTCATCCATGAAGATTTCGATGGACTCCTTAACCATGTCAAAGAAGATGAAAATTATGCAACATTGAAAAGTTACGGGAGCATTGCGCAACCCAAAGGGTATTCTCTTGAAAGCAAAAGTCCCCTATGGACAAGTGAATGTGATTTTCTCTTGATCTTTCAGGGCAATAATGATTTGGTTGTACCCTGAGTAGCCATCCAAGAAGCAATAAAAATCTCTTCCCGCAAGCCTATCAAGCATTTGATCCATGAAAGGCATTGGGAAATGATCCCTCTTTGTCCACCGATTCAACTTTCTATAGTCCATGCACACTCTCCAACTAGTAACGATGCAGAGTTGGACTCGATTCATTTTTCTCATTGGGCACAATGGTGATCCCACCCTTTTGGGGTACATATTGAACCGGACTAACCCATAGGCTATCCGCTATCGGGTACACAACAATGGCATCTAACCGCTTGATGATTTCCGCCTTAACCACTTCTTGCATATGAGGATTCAACCTCCTTTGATGCTCAACACCCGATTCACAATCTTCATCAAGTTGGATTTTATAGGTGCAAATTTCGGGAGGAATCCCTTGAATATCCTCAATGTTTGTTACATACTCCCATTTCCAGAGCACAGCGTGACACATGCTTCCTCGAAACATTGACAATCACGTTGTTACTACATA
>NC_081342.1:61373206-61409172 GCF_029784015.1 Lycium ferocissimum
AGTCATGTTAAGTCCGTTCTAAATGCCATTAGAATTGCGTTAAAAAGAATCTTAGGGATCGTAGACGTATATCAAACCAATCAGAGCCATGCCCACGCGAAAGTTACGGGCATAATACATTATAGAATCTGTCTCGCATGTATCAAGGCAATCGAAGCCCATTTATGAAAGTTAGGGACATTATTCAACATAAAATCTTTTAGGAACAAGTGCTCTTTATGCAGACATTTATTATCAATCATACAAAGACACAAGGGTCATAGATCGACTATCTTGGGAATGCTAAAATCAAGAAGTGAAGAAGAATTGTAGGCATGCTCGGATCTTAGGAATGGAGTTACCCCAAGACTTCGTAACATATCATATCTTACTTCACGTCTAAGACATGCCAAAGAAAAGAAAGGATAAGCTTTACATACTGTTCCCTCTTGATGCTTCACGACTTGTCGTCGAGCTTCGTAAACTACAATTAAAAGGATTCACACTAACGTTAGACTGCTTTATTGCACACTTGTTCCAAATTTCAAATCAAACTACTCTATATTACTTAGAAAATCGAGAAAAGGCATCTCCCTGTTTATATGCCTAGCCCAAAATCCAATCCGGCACCAATCAGACAACAATAATACCAACATCATGACAACATTATTCGTGCCAGCATATTCCCGTAAGCGTCATGGCGTTTTTCAACATCTGACAACAATATACTTTCTTCCGTACGATGCCAGGGGAGTATAATCTCATCAATACGCCAACATGTTAGATACCATTTTTATATGCGTAAATCAATCCATCCCGTGGCCACAACACGTTCAAAACAGACCATCGCTAACCCGACTACAATACGACACTCTATGACGCTTTTCTCCGCTGACTAGTTTCATTTTTAAGGCTTGCTAGACCTTCAAATAAACTCAACATAAAAGATGGGATAAATAACATACCTTATACTTGAAAAAAAAACTCAGCCACGTCACCATTTTCCAACACCAAGCTTGAGTAAGCGAAGAACGATCACGCTTTTCCG
This sequence comes from Lycium ferocissimum, assembly GCF_029784015.1. Lineage (NCBI taxonomy): Eukaryota > Viridiplantae > Streptophyta > Magnoliopsida > Solanales > Solanaceae > Lycium > Lycium ferocissimum. The sequence goes on from NC_081342.1 coordinate 61,374,234, forward strand.
GACTAGTTTGGCGTAATCTTGTCAAATTCTTGATTTATCGGACCATAATATTTGGGAGATGTTTTGAGAGGCTTCTAGGACTCTTTGGAATGTTAATATGCTGAAAAAATGGGCTGATGGGGTATTTATAGCCCCCCCTAGGTCGGTTCCACCGACTTATTCATATGTATGACCGCGGAACCAGCCGGCTTGGGTCTTGCTCTTAAAATGGCCATAACGCTTGATTCCGACATTGTGTGAGGGACCACGACTTATGGTTGGAAAGCTCTTTCAATTATCTACAACTTTTATTCTTGGTGTTTTTCCAAATTCCAAACTTATAATGCCGTTCTACACTTTCTCCCGGAAATCAAAGTATTAAACATTTCCTTAAATCGTCCTTTTGGAGGGCTTATGTCCATATTTGGCTTATGGGTCCTTCTTAGGACTGCTCAACTTTCGATGTACTACTTGTATCACTTATAATATATCCTTTACAAAATCCCGACATGTGGGCCCCACCTTAACTCATAGTTTCGAGGGCTATCATCGAGTGATCATGTTAACCGATTTACTCCATACACTCTCCAAATGTCATATATATGTTCTTATGCTCGATAACATAATCTTCATCCATAATCCTTTGTTTAACTACTGCTCTCCCGAGCTCGTACTAAAAGCCAGATCCACGATCTTGATGACGCGAAATTTTTCAAGGTTTAACATAATCAAATTGCACGATGTGGTAACAGCAGAAGAAATATCCAAGTCAAAACTTTTCACACTATTTAAATCAAGAGAAGACAATAAATACTAGCACAAATGGAAATCGGGACAGTAGCTATACCAACAATAAAATAGCAAAGCAAGCAAAAATAAATCAAATGCAAGAGACATAAAATTTACGTGGTAAAATTCCTTCAAGGTGAAGAGGAAACATCGACGGAACCTCCGGCCCACAAAAGCTCCACTAAAATCAACAATGTTCTCCAAATGGCTACAACAACAAAGTCAAGTACGGAGCAACAATACATAAAAGATAGCACCAAAACTAATAAAGAAAAGAGAACCCCCCCCCCCAAAAAAAGCGAGCTATTGTTCGTACTCGAGAAATGGAGCTACAGTCAATAAAATCCGATCTGCACCATTGAAATCGAAGAACCGGATGTTGAGAACGCCCAGTTCAAACTTCAGCACGATCCAACGGTTAACGAATCGGGAAACGCAATTTAAAGAGGACTGCTGTAGCAGAAAATTTCTGGACGAAAATTTGCTTTCTCTCTCACGTTTTTCTCTCTATATGGCTGGTATGAATTCACTCTTGTGTTCTGAAAATAAGACCTAAATTGATCCTATATATAGAGGAATTTTTTGGGCAAAAGTGGTTTGGTCCAAATTGGATTGGGTTTTATTAATATTAATCCAATTCCACATAGGAAGGGAAAACCCAAAAATCTAACAAGTTGTTGGGTGTTGGGTGCTTCGGTGAGGATTATATAATCAGTAAAAAAAATTGTTTCAACTATGAAAAAAGAGTTACCTTGTTGGAACAGGAGAGATTGATGGTGAATTCTTGCATATTTTATGGAGGTAAACACTTGAGCAAGAAGGGGTTGTTTGGTAGCTGATTTTGAGGTGAGTTATATAGATATTAAATCATGTAATATCACATTTGGTAGTTGGTTAGGAGGTATGTATGTACAAAATTAATATGGTGTTTGATTTGCAATTTAAAAACTTGTATAACTAATATATGTATAAGTTATGAGGCAATCTATGTATTATTTTATGTACTATAATAGAAGATGAAATAACTAATTTATGTATTATTTTATGTATAATAGAAAATGAAATAACTGACACATCAAAAAGTTAAATTTCCCTGCATAAAGTAATACATAAATTCCTTTATAATTTACTACTATATAGAAGCATGGGTTTCCCCATGCTTCGTCGTCAGTCCTCTTTAAAAACCAATATATATATATATAAGGTGGGCCCCATACTAAAAACACCAAGAAATTATCACGACCCGCCTCAGGTGTGAGAGAGAGCATGACGGGTACTCGAAGCTGACTATCGAGCACCACTCATGCTAATCATCATACTCATCTTAAATGCATTTATTATTCTCAAACACAACTAGCCATAAGGAAACCTTTATCACTTCCAAAAACGTATCTACAATCATATGCATAAGGCCCTCGAGCTATCAATATAATATGCAAATATACAATGTGATCATCATGGAACATCAACTACCCACACGTACGTATCCATGAGCCTCTACTAGAGTACTAGACATAAAGTCGGGACAGGACCCCGTCGTGCCCAAATATGTACACAAAATAATATATCAAAAATGGCACCTCTAAGAATAATGGAGTGCTCATGTAAGTCGCCGATCGCTACTTATGAATCCGGGTCGCCTCCACGTCTACGTGGGCATGAACATGGCGTCCATAAAAAAGGAAACGACGTCGTCTGCGATGAATGTACTGAGTATGTAAGGCATGATTAATACTAACAGAATAGAGAAATCATGAAACATGAGATGAGAATATAACCTGTCTAACCTTTAAAAGAAAACACATGTCATACATATCACATATACCATCATCGTTAACCCGCGTCTGGGTAACCATCGCACGCCGCCCACTAGTGGTGTCATGTTCAGCCATCTAGGCATGGTGTAATCATATGCAGCCCGCCTTCGCGGTGATATGTCCGGCCATCTAGGCACGGTGTAATCGTATGCAGCCCGCCTTCGCGATGACATGTCCGACCATCTAGGCACGGTGTAATCGTATGCAGCCCGCCTTTGCGGTGACATGTCCAGCCATCTAGGCACGGTGTAATCGTATGCAGCCCGTCTTCGCGGTGACATGTCAGGCCATCTAGGCACGGTGTAATCGTATGCAGCCCGCATTCACGGTGACATATCCTGCCATCTAGGCACAGTGTAATCTCATCACTATATACTTATCACAAAGCATGCATTAGGACTCAAAGATAATATATAACTATATCGGGGTGACGTAAGGTCGAGGACCCCCGATTCCATTATAGAGAAATCATAATCATCTTACCTCACCTTGAAGGAACTAGCATCATAAGGTGAGTCAACAACAAGGAATCATATATGGATCATTAATTTCATAAGAATATCATATCATAAGCTTTGGAATCTCTAGGCTTAGACTCATCGGCATCGTTGTCATTTTCATAACATATCTCTTATCTTTATCTCATGAGAAGTTCTTAATAGTCATAGGCTCATAGTTTCCGGAATGTAAGAAAGTCATGGAAAAATAGAGTAAGTTATGTCATAGGAATCATGCCTTAGAAAAAGAAGGGACTAGCCTCACATACTTTTACGTTTCGCTAACTTTATCACTTGAACGCTTCCCTCCAATATTCATGTTTCTACATTCAAGAGAGTTCGTACTAACATTAGATAATCGAAAACATACTTAAGCTTAGGCTAAAGCTAATGAAAATTGGGTAACATCTCCTTTATTTCGATGACTTCCTCCACATAATAAACAACTCCCAACATCAATAACAACACCCACAATATCTTAATCAATAACTTCATTAAGCTAGACATTATTAAATACTCAACATTCCCTATCAAACTCCTTTATAACCCCAACTATAGCACCATACCATATCCATCCTCATACAATGCCTCTACAAAATCTTTAACGCTATTCATAGCAAGATTATACTCATTACATATCAAGAACTATGATTCAAGTCAAGCCATGATTCAAGAATATCATTATTTTCATATTTGCACTCCATATTCTCCTCTTTTCCATAATCCAAGTCTTTCAACCCCTCAATATTCTCAATAACATGAAATAAACATAAAACTCACCTTAATCACTTGGGAATAAGCCTTGAGTCACTCTATTCCATTATAATGAAATCCTCCACTTGCATGGCAAAGAAATTCTTGCTCTTCACAAACCCTAATAGGCTTCCTAGTACATGAATCGCTTAATCTTTGCTTTTGATCTTGGTTTCTTGGTATAGATTTGTTGTAGAAATAGAGGGAGGGCTTTGGAGGGTTCTAGAGAGATATAAGATCTATTTTTGGGAGAAATAATGGAATAAAACGTGGGATCTTATATTTATAATCAGGGTTGGAAAGTTCCAGATCCGCGGGTCGACGAGCATGGTCGACGGTCCGTCGACTTGCCCCGTCGAACTGCCACCTGAGATGTCTGATTGCAGAACCTCATCGACTGTGCCAGACGACGGCTCGTCGACGTGTCGACGGTCGTCCACCAGGTCGTCGACGCCGACCGGTTTTAGGCGGTTTTCGAATTGCTCCGATTCGATTCGTTTCATTTCTAATTCCCTCGTAATGTCAAGAATGCATACTTATACTCCTGTACACATACAAAGTAAAATATCTCGTTCCAAAGCTCTGGTGCGGATTACCGAACCGAAGGTACACACCACCAATAAGCCAAAATCTCCTTGCAATAAAACGAAAGGCGTAACAGAAATATTTAAAAAAAAGGAAAAAAACGTGGACCCCACCATCTCCAAACACCAAGAATTTTTTTTTTTTTAAAAAGTGGACCCCACCATCTCCAACACCAAGCAATATTTAAAAAAAAAAAGAGAAAAAAAGTGGACCCCACCATCTCCAAACTCATGTAAAAATTAAAAAAAATAAAAATGGACCCCATATTAAAAAAATCAAGCAATATTAAAAAAAAAAAAAAAATTGGACCCCATATTAAAAAAAAAAGCAATGTCAAAAAAAAAAAAAAAACGTGCACCCCATATTAAAAAATCACACAATATTCATATAATTCCTAAAGTATCCCCATTAAGTCAATAATAGTGGATTTATTGCCACATGCGTATCAATCCATTAGTGAGAGCAAATAAAATTATTGTACAACAAAAAATATGGACCCCATATTATTGCTTTTCTTCAAAAGGTTAAGTAGCAAAACCATACAATTTCCTTTCTTTTCTTATATTAGCCTGAGATCTAATCTAGATATTTAACTGTTGTATTTGCTATTTCGCTATGTCATTTATTTGTTATGTTTACTAAATAAATATACTTAAAATATTTATATTTCTAAAATAAGATAGAATTTAATTACTTTTTCATTTTTATTCTTACTCTAATAAATGTGAAAAGAGATTAATGTCATAAAAGAAAAAATAATATTAAATGAAGATCAAATAATTAATAAGGTAAATTAGTCAAATTATAATTCCAATTAACGTTTCCTTAAAAAATCGTGCAAAAGACAACATGACACGTAAAATGAGCTAAACCAAGAATATTTATCAAAAATTAAAAAATAGTAGTTCTTCGTTTAAATAGAAAATCAAATGTAAAATGAGTTAAATCAAGAATATTTACCAAAATTTAAAAAATAGTAGTTCTTCGTTTAAATAGAAAATCAAATTTCTACTTTGTTTTGTTTTAAACATGTAAAATTAATTTAATAATTAGAATTAGAATTATCCAAATCAAAATTTGATAAAAAATAATAAGTATTGTTTAGGTCCAATCTACATACATTAACAATATAATATTTTACACCTTTAAATTAATCCAATTAAAATTCAAAGTATCAATTAATGCTTAAATATTGTTATTATTTTATCTCAAAGAGAGGAAAATAGTTTCCTTTTAAACAAGTCTTCTCTTTTAAAAAGTATTACTAAATTTTTGCCAACTTTGTATTCGTAGCAAACACTAATATAATAAAGTTTTGAATACGGAGCACAAACTACAATATTATATTAATCTTGTTTTGAACATAGTATATATATATATCACTATCCAAACACAACTACATACACATAGATACATTATAATCTAAAGTGTTGGATCCGTACACAGCACGGGCATACGCCGTCTAGTAATTTTTATATTACTAATACTTGTATAACTACCAAACGACCCTTACCGTCTTGGAAGAGAAGAGATTGATGGGGAATTATTGATTATTATAATTAGAGGTAACACTTGAGTAAGTACAAGTAGCAATCAGGATTTCAGGGAGACAGATGATGTTGACTGCTTTTTGTATATGCCGCAATGAATGTCCAGTCTACGCTGCTCCCAAGTTACGCAGCCTTGTGGGCCACTTAATGTCCTCATGCGTCGTATTTCTTTGACAACGGTTCAATCTAATTACGTTCCCCTATTTAACATGGCGTAGGTAATACCTAAGATGTATTAACCTATAGTAACTTTAAATTAATTATTCCTTCCGTTTTAATTCATGTGATATAATTTAATTAGACATGAAATTTAAAAAATAAAGGAAAACTTTTTAAATTTTATGGTCTAAAATAAGTCAAAGATATTTTTGTGATTATAAATTATCTCGTTAAGCGTAAAAGATAAAATTTAAGGTTAAATTGTTGACTAATGAGGAAATGTATCATTCTTTTTTGGACCGACTAAAAAGAAAAATGTATCACATAAATTGGGATAGAGGGAGTATCTATAAAATTTCCCTACAACAACATACCAAGTGTAATTTATCATAGCTATATGATGTATTTAATTAACTAACGTAGCTATATGTCTATGGTCTCCGACTTCACTCAGCCAAGGGTGGTCACCTGCACACCCTTGGCTGGCAAAAAATGATACAAGTATATAGATTAGATATTATAGTTAACTGGATATATATTAAAATTTTGGACACCCTTAAAATAATTGGGATAGATAGCATAGTTGTGAAGGGTGTTCAATTTTACCTAAAAATTACGGTTTAAAGCTTGCATCAAAGGTTGGTCGTCTTCTTTCTTTAAAAGAAAACATACAAAAACTACGCCTGAAGCTGCTTGGTTGATTTGTATTTGCATTTTTCTCTTCCTTTATTTTCTTTCTTTAGCTGGGTCTGCACTGATGATGTTAAAGAAATTTCAATGCACTCATTCATTTTTAAAAAAAAAAAAATTACTCGTCAATATTTAAGCACCCTTATTAAAATTTCTGACTCCACCACTAAGATATTCTATGTATTTTCGTACCAAATCCATCTTTAGGAAATGACCCATTGGGTTCTAGTCCCTCTCTCTCTTATCCAAATATAAAGCCTCTACTAATTTAGTGTGAGATTGAAAATAGTGATAGCGAATAATCTCATCGGCGCCAGAAAGTATATTCAACGTCAAATTGGTGGTTTCAAGTCCACTTTCACAAATAAGGACCTCAAGTTTCTATAAATTTCGAATTCTGCTAATCCATATTTGCTTCCAATTGATAATGGCTCTTAAAATGTTCGTTTTACTAATTCACCATTTGAAATTAAAGTTTGGATACATATTGCGTGTTCTCACTTCTTACAGGTTCGAACTAAGGTCACAAGTTTCACTTAACTAATTAATTTCAATTATTAATCATCTCAATTCTAAGCATGTTTGGATTAGTATGTCAGAGAACTTGATTAGATCCGCAATGATTTCGAGTTCCAGATCTGGCCATCGTCATCACTTTCACCGTTGTCGCCGGGGTGAAATGATCCGATTGCACTTTTTGGTTGACCTTGCTTGTTGTATTTTATTTCTTGTATTTTTCATATCTGGTTGGATTTGGGTGTATTCTGCATACAACATATTTTTGTATTTTCACCTGTATTTATGTATTCCGAAGGAGGTTTTTTTTGGCAAATCCCTGCATTTTTTTGAGTTTTTGTTACAGCCGAATTGAATACACTGTAAAAGTATCTATGAATGAATACAGTGAATTGAATACAGACGAATACACCTGATGGCAAACACTTTGTACCGACGCTTTGCGAACAACGTCCAAACTATTGTCATTTGTGAAAATTTCTCTGCATTTACTATATATTACTCCTCCGTGAGGGCGTTTAACTTGACACGGAGTTTATAAATGAACGGAAGACTTTTGAAGCTTGAGGTCCAAAATAAGTCATAGATATTTGTGTGGCTAGAAAACATTTCATTGAGGATAAAATGGGAAGTTTAACGTTAAATTATTACTAAATATAGAAATGTATCATTTTTTTTTACCGACTAAAAAAAAAAAGTGACACATAAATTGAGATGGAGAAAATAGTACTATATAGGATTAGTTACGTATTGGTCTTAGAACGTGTTGTGGCATTTTTATAGTTTCATGAATATGTTATTAAGGGTAAGATATGAAATTAAAATAAATAAATATAAGAAAAAGTGTTAATTAAGTGAGGCTTTTAAGGGAGAAAAAATAAAAGTGATGTATATAAAAATAATATTTTTATGATTAATGTTATCGTACATATTTCTTAATGGGTGATAATCGTTTTCACCCTTCAACTTTATTTTAAAAATCAAACTCCCCCCTCAACTTTGAACAATAGATATTCTCTCTCCTTTATCCTATGCAATGATTATTTTACCCTTATTTTTTTTTCAATCCTTCATTTATGTAATATATTTTATATTATATATAATATTTTTTTAATCTAGATATTTATAGATTCTTATTTAAATTCATTAACATTATAAGTAGAATAATACTATTATGAATTTTGTAACAAAATCTAATGCTATTTTTATGATTGTTATTTCAATGTTATATCAAATAAGTATGTATATATGTATCATGTATGTACATACATGTGTATATATTTAAGTTTCATTTCTCTCTTGTTATCTATTTTTTATGTAAATAAACAAGTTTTGGTTGTCACTAATGGAATATTTCTTAAATTATAATAAAATTCATTTATAGTATAAATATTCATCTTTAAAAAGTGCCTCTATCTTTTATGCCTCTATTTTTTAAGTGTTCTTGCATTATCTGCATAGAAATATGTTTATAAAGTTATCATGACCTGTTATTTTTCACTTGTATAAATAAATATTAAAGTTTTGATTATTTTTAATAATTTTTTTTTTGTTTATTCTACTAATTTATTTTATTATAGAACATCATTAACTTATATACTTTTTCTTCTCCTAGAAGATAGTGTCACTAACTTATATACTTTTTCTTCTTCTTGAAGATAATATTTATTTTTTATAAGAAATTTGTTACATAATTTTAAAAAATGAAAAATATCATGATTTAAAGAAGTAAAAAAAATAAGAAAAAAGTTGATAATGTAAGGGTAAAATAGTCATTTAAACAAGTCAATTAGGATAAAGGAGGGAGAATATCTATTTTTCAAAGTTGAGGGGGGAGTTTGATTTTTAAAGCATAGTTGGGGTGTCAATGATTTTCATGAGTTCGGAACAAAAATGACCCCAAAAAAGACCTTTTGAACCAAAATACCCCAACAAAAAAAAAAAAAAAAAAAAGGTGACATAAGTACCTTTAGCACAGTAATTTACTGTGCTAAAAGACTTAACCGTAAGGGCGCGGTTAAGTCCTTTAATGCAAGAAATACTGCGTTATAGAACCCAACAATTTTTTTCTTTCTATAACGTAAGTGTTATGTTTAAGTGTTTTATTTTTTAAGGTTTTGATTTAAGCGTGGTTTTTTTTAATCAAGACATAACTTTATTTTGAATATAAATCTAATTCTAAAAAATATAGGGAGAAAAACTAGTTGAAAAGTGGTCAAACTTTAGATGCTCATAACTTTGCATACTGATGTCGGGAGTTCACGTGTAGCAGACTCATAGTAAAATATGATTTTCAAATAGTTTGATGATTGACAAATGAAATATGGTTTGTGTGAATTTGTATTAGTTAAAAGTCCAAATGTGTTTAATGCTAAAATATATTTGGCCTTATATTGTTAGGCTGAATCCGGTAAGAACCATGTACTTGTACTGCGCGTGTTCTGATCCTAGTAGAAAAAGGATATGGTGAACATGTTTTTTATCATGAAATTTATGAACAGATGTTTGTGTATCAGTTAGAATTAATGCAAGTAATATAAATGATAATTACATAAGAGTTCTTAGTACTTTGAGTTGTAAAAGGATTCAAATTAAGATAAACTGTGTACCTCTCTTTCTAATTCACATCTTCTACGTCATCATCCATTTCCAAAATGAACAAGTATTTCCTAGTATTGCAAAAATCTTCTGAACACTGTAATTCCTGATAAAGTTTCAGGTTTGGATGCAATTCACAAATTTTTAGCACTACAGTCCACATTTTGCCTAGCGCATTCCAACGAGCCAGAGACAAAGTTTAACTAGTAAATGTTGCAGTGCTCAGTACCAAATTGTTCATATTTGTATGAAATCAAATGATAATGACATACTAAATTCTTACATATAGTTGTGGTTTCCGTTGATCTCCAATATGGCCTCCTTATTAGAACTAGTGACGATCGATGAAAGCAATCACTCTATAAGAAAAAGGAAAACCGTGACAAAGATTAGAATTTGTGCACATGTTGCTTGCCCAAACTATACGTCCATATTGAACAATTGTCCCAAAGGAGACTCCAGCGATGTTAGTTGCCTTGTTGGTTAAAGGGCAAAAGGTGCAAATTTGTCTCCTAAACTTTGCGATTTAGAGTAAATATATGCACTCTTCATTAAAAAAGTGGTGTATATATACCCTGCGGTTATACGAATAGTTCAAATATACTCTTTTCACTGATGAAACTCTTTTAAAAAAGGGAAAAGGGTCAAATATACCCCTCTATTTTCTTTTATTAGCTAAGTTTACCCTCCATTAATGATTGTGTACAAAAATACCCCTATCATCTAATAAGTATACACCCGTACCCTTAATTGGATTGAAAACCCAATTCTAACAAAATAACCCGATTTCATTAAAATAAAACCCGTACCGACACACAAATTAAACCACCCCACCCAATCAAAGCCCTAATCCAATAAAACCTGAGTAGTCAAAATCTGATATCCCAAAAAGCGAGAAAAGTATAAGCGAAGCAAAGGGTTTACAAAAGCTTTCAAGCACAATTTTTTTTTTTTTTTTACTTTCTTGGAGAATTGGGAATGGCAGATAAATCACGGAGATTGAAACTATACCAATGGTTTCTGTTTTTTTTTTTTTTTTTTTTATTAAAGTTCAATAATATGGATGTAGTATGATAGTAGTAAAAGGTTGTGCTTTCATAGTTGTCTATTCTATTTGGAAAAAAAAATAATTAGTGTTGAGGTTAACATTTTGCATATTTCTTATTTCAGTTGGAAATTTTAACCCATACTGATTTTCATAAGGATGTTATTTTCAGAACCAATATCTTAAAACTACTAGTTAAATTAGATTTAGTAAGTGTTTGGACATGAGTTAGATTGATTTTTTTTTCTTTTTTTAAAATAGTAGTATTTGGGTGGGGCGGGTTTAATTTGTGGGTCAGGACGGGTTTTATTTGGGGATGGGTTATTTTAATGAAATCGGGTAATTTTGTTGGAATTGGGGTTTTCCATCCAATTAAGGGTATTGGTGTATACTTGTTAGACGGACGAATATATTTTTGTAGATAATTGCTAATGGAGGATAAAGTTAGCTAATAAAATAAAGTTAAGGGGTATATTTGCACTTTTTGTGTAAAGACATGAGTATATGAGAAAATCCTACAGTTTGAAGCCCGCGATTTTCTTCCAATTTCCACTTGCTCGACTCTCAATGTCCAGCATATAATGCGAGTATTGGTCCAGACACCAAGTCAAGTCAACCTCAAGTAAGTTGTCCAAAAATAAGGAAAAGGACTAGTGAGAATTACAATTAGAGAAATACTTTTTCACAAAATGACTTTTCTCTTCGTCAAGCGTTTAATGGTTACAATTCATTTAGGAGAACTGATTATGACAGTTCCTTAGTAAGGAGAAAGCGTGTGGAGACTGTTAGTAGCAGCACTAGACCAAAGAAGACCTGAAGGATCAATGTAGCAATCACTACTGCTCCCATCCCAATTATTTCTTACGTTACTAGTTTTAGCATACATATGATGAAAGTTGTGGAGGAGCCTGAATTTCTACCAAGGGGTTCAAAAGGGTTCAACATCTAGTATATATATATAAAAAATAATTTTAACCATGTATATCTAATGTAATTTTTTGCCCTAGCTCCGCCCCTAGTGTGCTGCGTCAACCAATAAAAATGTATGGCAGTAACAACTTATAGCTTAACTTTCAAATTGGTGTAACATTTGTTTAAGCGGTGGATATCAATATTATAATTGGTTCGATTGCTTTTGTGGTTCATATATTTAATGAAAAATATTATAAAATTATTTTAATCAAACTTATCATATCAAAATGCAGCTATTGTGTACCAAAAAAATAAAAAATAAAAAATGAATGCACTTGTATAGAAACTTCACAACAAAAGTGCAATTCAATAATATGTATAATAACCATTCTTTTCATTATATTCTCAATCCATGCATGTAGATATAAAATGTACGGCAATGCACGTTCTCTAACTTTTCTTTAACACAAGCAAGGTAATTTTAAGGGTAAAAGCTAGTTTTCTTATTTTAAATTTTTCTTAAAATTTTAAGGGTAGTAGTGCACATCCTCCCCTCAGGTTTCGCTCCATAACACTTACCTTCCCTGTGGTTTACAATATTACACTTATCTCCCTTATTATGACTTTTTTTTAACAATTCTTTTATTTATTTATTATTAATGTCAATAAACTACAATATGACAATTTTGCCCTTACTAAAATACTCTTCCCATAGTTACCTAAAACCCAAAAACTATTAGAATTCAATAAATAAATATAACACACAAACTGAACCTGGATTTATGAGTATCATCTCTCCCAATTTACCCTGTAAAAATCAATGATGATTTCCACCAAAAATCCACCACCAGTGGTAGACTAAACTCAATTGTGTCCCTACCACATTAATTTGTCACTTTCAACTATCAATAATCGATTTTCAAGAGTCTTTAATTCAGTATTTAGAAAAATAAAAAACTCACAAAAGGGCAACGGTTCATTCTTCAATCCAAGAAACAAAAAAAGACAATTTAAAATGGAACAAAGACATAGGATTGAGCTCCTATTTTAGCATGTCCACTAATCAATTGCAAAAGCGATCTCCAGTTTTTGATTAATGTTGATAAAAAGGATTATTTTGCTACCACTAATTTCGTTTTTGATTGCTTTGGTCAACTTTGTTTATAATTATCTTCAATTGCAAGGGTCATCTTATTATTTTCCAAGAAAATTAAGAATTGGAGAATAGGAAACAAACAGATAAAGACACAAGAAAAGGAATTGTCGATAGGAGAGAGTATAAGAGAGAAGTGATGAGAAGACAAAATCGCAAATACCAACTTGAACTCATTAAACGAATTTTCTATCTTTTTGGACAAAGTGGACATGGAAAATTCTTTGACTTTGAATCAATGCTTATTGAATTTTGTTATTCGTAGGTGGCAACAAAGGTGTTAGTCGTATGTCAAGACTCCGAAACGTCAATAATATAAGCTCAATACATCAAGGATACGTAAGTGTTCGGATCGTCGTTTTAGGGGTCAAAAAGGTACCCGAAATAAGTTTTGTTTGGAAACTTTAGGTTTAAGTATTTTATTTTTTAAGGTTTTGATTTAAGCGTAATTTTTTTCTTTAATCAAGACATAACTTTATTTTGAATATAAATCTAATTCTAAAAAATATAGGGAGAAAAACTAGTTGAAAAGTGGTCAAACTTTAGATGCTCATAACTTTGCGCTGGGATGTCAGTGAGTTCACGTGTAGCAGACTCATAGTAAAATATGATTTTCAAATAGTTTGATGATTGACAAATGAAATATGGTTTGTGTGAATTTGTATTTGTTAAAAGTCCAAATGTGTTTAATGCTAAAATATATTTGGCCTTATATTGTTAGGCTGAATCCGGTAAGAACCAGGTACTTGTACTGCGCGTGTTCTGATCCTAGTAGAAAAAGGATTTGGTGAATATGTTTTTATCATGAAATTTATGAAGAGATGTTTGTGTATCAATTAGAATTAATGCAAGTAATATAAATGATAATTACATAAGAGATCTTCTTAGTGCTTTGAGTTGTAAAAGGATTCAAATTAAGATAAACTGTGTACCTCTCTTTCTAATTCACATCTTCGAAGTCATCATCCATTTCCAAAACGAACAAGTATTTCCTAAATACTTGCAAAAATCTTACGAACACCGTAATTCCTGTGTTTCGGGTTTGGATGCAATTCACAAATTTTAGAACTACGAAATCCACATTTTGCCTAGACCATTGAACGAGCCAGTACACCTTAACGGCGTTTAACTAGTAAATGTTGCGAATTTTTATAAATTGTTCATATTTGTATGAAATCAAATGATAATGACATAGTAAATTCTTACATATAGTTGTGGTTTAAATTGATCTCCAATATGGCCTCCTTATTAGAACTAGTGACAATCGATGAAAGCAATCACTCTATAAGAAAAAGGAAAACGGTGACAAAGATTAGAATTTGTGTACATGTTGCTTGCCCAAACTATACGTGTAACGACCCATTTGGTCGTTTAGCACTTTTAGGCCTAATATTCCTAAAACACCCTTTTCGTGGTCTAATCTTGCTTTCTATAGTACGCGATAACGGGTGATTCGGTTATTTAATTGACGAGTTTTAGTCCTCATTTGACATGCGAGGACGAATGTTCTAAAGGAGGGGAGAATGTCACACTCCATAATAATCCTTGCTACTTGTATTAAAACAAGAAAGAATGAGTTAAGAAGGTTCAAGGAAAGTTAATCGAGTTAGTAAGAATATCGTTATAAATATGGTTGTCTTAAGTATCTCGAGGTGACCTGGTAACCTAAAGGATTTGAAATCGCGTTATGAGTATGTATATGAGGTAATGTGAGTGACCTTTTAAAGTATTTGAGATTATTAGTAATGATATAGAAGATGGACAAAAGATAGGAATATACTTTTTCGATTGGAGTTTCGTCGAAGCTTTGTGAGTTCTACTTATGGTTATTGTGATTCTACGGACCCTTCGAGACATGTATATGAATTGTTATGGATGTAAATGACTGTGTATATGTATGTATAAGAGGTTACATGAGGTTGGAAGAGGATTAGAAGTTAAACGAAATGAATCGGAACAATTTCGATAAAATCTCGGACCCGATTTTAGCCTATATTGTAGGAGGCATATCTCCTAGTATATGAGGAGTTTTAAGGTGTTTCAAAAGCCTAAAATTAAGTTCATCGAGTCTAGTTTGCAACGCAACAAACAGCTCGTCAAAATGATATCGGGGTAAGGAGATATGGATGATTCAAGTCGGGCTGAGTATTAAGACTATCTCAAGATACAAAGTAGAGACTTTAACTTCCGATTTCGTTTGAAGTCACAATTTATCTACAAATTTTGTTTGGTATAGAAGCATTAATGGAAATTAGGAACTACTTAATTGTGGTGTTAAGTTAAAATTAGTGGCAACAATGAGCCAATATGAGCATTAACATGCCATGTCCAAAAGATGACTCAAAGTCATCTTAAATAAGACTACTATGGGAGACATACAAATATACATTTAAATGTGATTCATCCACTACACTTACATTATATTGTGGACAACCAAATTGAAAGAAAGGAGTATGGAATTCAGCCAAGTGACTGAAAATAAGGCATCCATGTGAAGCATGCATTTGAATATTTAAGCATCTACTACTTTATGAAAGTATACATTGTTTTAGGAGGACATAACATGGTGGAGGGATCATTTCACATTAAATATTGCTCATTCATCTTGGCATAATTACAATGGACAAAGGGTGGTGTATGAATCATTCACCACACATACAATTGTCTTGTAAACAATTGAAAAGAAAGAAGAAAGGAGAAACAAGAAGGTGAGGTTGGCCTAAAGTTGTAGAAAACAAATTAGGAAATTTAAAGTGTAAAGTTAATGGAATGAATCATGCCATAAGTGGAGCATGTGACCAACTTGTAGGCATCAAAGTTGAACCAAATAATGACCAAGAAATCGCCATCACAATTCATTTCAACTACACAACACAAAGAAAGAAAACTTAAGAGGGAGAGAGAGAGAGCATTCGGCCAAATAATGATTTTTGAGCCCTTTGAGTCTTGATCCAAAAATTATTTTCCAAGGTGTTTCAACCCTTTAGAAGGTCCCTAAAACGTGAAGATAGTCTTTGGAGCAACAAGAACCATTTCCATGTCAAGTCACCAACTCTAGCCAAGTAGAGAAGTCAAGTTGTCAAGGTAAGATCTAACTTTCTTTTCATGTATTAAGGGTGATGTAGATGTGTGAATATAAGTTGTATGCATGAAATAAGGTGTGTTGATGTTGGAACATGATGGTAGTTATGGGGTTATATGTGTTGATGTTGAAGTATGGTTGTAACTTGACGATACATGAATCGCATGCATAAAATCATGAAAGTTGGTGTTGGAATGTTAGTTGGCCGTAGGGACTGTTTTGGTGGAATTAATGGACTGATTTTCTTTAATAAATATGGTTGTTACTATCATAGATCTCATGGTAAAAAGAATGAAAAGAATTGGAAGGTTAAAGGTGAAGTTAGGTTAGTATGAAAATGGTTGAATCTATGATTTTATGTGAGAGATGTTGAAGCATGGTGTAGCCGTGTGTGGACTGTTTTGTGAAGAAGTTAGTGAACTGTTTTTACTTGATATTTTGATTGTTATTATCATGAATTTTATGATGGAAAGGAAGGTGTTTAATGGTTGGAGTTGAAACTAAAGTCATTTGTGAGTTGTTTTAAGGATTATAAAAATGACGATATAGCGTAGTTGCGTATGAATTGATGTTGTACTTGTCGTGTGGATAGCTGGTCATAACTTACTAAAATTATATGAAAAGAAGACATGAAATGATGTATAAAAATCGCATGTGGTTGGCTTAGTATGTTCGTAAACGTTTGCAAGAATTCAACATTATTATGTTGTCGGTTAGGGACTGTTTTGGACATGTTGTGGTAGTGGACTGTTTTGGACTTGTGTTTTCATTAAGTTGGAAAGAATAATTATAAGTTAAGAGTATACATCATATTGTATATTGGATGGGCTGTTATAAGTTGTTACATGCAAACGTTAAGACTACAAACTAATAAAGTAACTTGAGAATGTCGAAACCGTATGTGAATCGTTATTGCATGTTATGAATGTGGGCTGTTTAGAATATTGTGTGGGCTGTCCGGATTGGTATTGAACACATAATTATTGATGTTGTATTGGTAGTATGTGGTTGGTTTAGATACAAGAGAAAACATCGCCTAAACATCTAGAAAGGAGTTACTAACGTTAGAATACGTTTGAATCTCCCCGTAGCTTAACCATAGTTGTTGGCGTCTTAATATAGGTTGAAGTATTATTGGGTAACGTACACATATTGTGTGATGAATAAGCACTAAAGACCTTGTCCGATCGGAAGCACTTGAGGAAGGAAAAAGCTTGGCGTGAAAGTTCGTGACACATTCGGCATTGAGGTAGGTTACGGTTTACCTTATGGTGAGACTTTGATTAGCGAAGACGTATGTTTAGATGATTGTCGGAGAATGCATATAAACCTGCGGGTATCAAGTTGGGTTAGATATTTTCTTAGGTTGGACCTTGTTGTATGATTTGGGGGCTACACATCCCGTTGTGTTGTTGACTTATCTTGATATAATTTTTTTTGTTCTCGTTGTCCCGGAGGACATTGAGTATACGTGACTAATGATATATCATGGCTATGATATTGCGGTGTTTTACTTGATTGATATGGAGATGAGAATGGTGATTCCATTGTGGCTTTTTGTGTAATTATCCACTTATTGCTGATATTACTTGTATTCCATGTGCGGTACCGTTTCGGATTGAATTGGTTTTTAACATTACATTTCATCATACTCTTATGCATTTCCATGATACATTGATATATGCATGGTTATGGCACTAAGAGATGATATGTGAGAGAGTGTAGATAGGTCTTTGGGAAAGATAGGGTACTCAAAGAGAGATGAGTGTTTGTTGCCCAGGTTTCTTGCGGGAACGATGGAGTGTCCGATGCCCGAGGTCTTTGCGGGATCGTGAGAGTGTGCTCGTGATCCGAGGTTATATTCGGGAGCGAGTGGTACATGGACTTCGCGGGTCCCCGTATGGTCATTGCCGTAGCAGACGGGAGTTAAGCTCCGTCCGGGACATGTTGTACAAAGCGCATGATGCATTGCGTTCATCCTACATACATTATTGCATTGCATTATATCTTGATTTGTGAGGTCCCGTTGATTGTTGGAATCGAGGTACTATAGATTCTCCCTAGATTATTCGGATATGATTATACTAAGACTTGGCACAATTTCTCGTTTAGATGTTATAACATAAAAGAGTGACACCATAAGGATATGGATTCATATTGACTTGTACTTGTTGGTTTATATGTTTTTCTTGCCTTACAATCCTTTATATACGTTATCTAGTCTTAGCATTATTTAATCGTATACTCGAGGAGGGTTAGTGTGGGTCCCGCATGATCCATTAAGATTTGGGTCGTGACAAGTTGGTATCGACGAATGTATGATGATGAAAAGTAATTCGGATTACACGGTCTATAAGTACAAGAGCAATGTCTTTATCCTACTTATGGGTGTGTTGCGCGCCACACTTATAATTGGGAGGCTTGGGACATCTAGGAAAATTCGGCTTCTTTCATTATTTCGTGCTACTCATTCAAATATTATCTAGTTGATCCCAATTGGTATAACGAACTGCTCTCTGTTTTATGTTATAATGATGGGAACTCATCCTTAAATTCTTGCGCGAACGGTTGTTTTCACCTTATGTGGTACGATGAGTTGTGTTGTCCTAATTTAGATGCGTGACTAAGTTCATGCCTTAGATATGACCTAAGGTTTCACTGTGTGGAGTCGTGGTTAGGCTCGTTATTGTGAGGATGGTTGAAGAGATGGGAGAAGTGATTCATAGGGTCATAGGAGCATCCATATTTATAGTATTGGATTTTTTCGAAAGAGGCAAGAATGCATTTATGGTATATATATATAGCGATTTGTTCGATGGTATGATCGGTTTAGGAAGTCGTATAGCAAAGCCAGAGTTCTTATAGTATAGATGAAGGATTATATGGTTCTCAAGTTTTTGAATAAAACTATTATGAAAGCCGAAAGGCTTGTGTAATACAAATTATGAATACCGTATTAAAAATGCATTCTTTCCAACAACTTAAAAGCACTTCTCATTCCTTGTAAGGTCAAATTGAGTGTTTCAAAAGCCTAATTTGAGTGAAATTTCAGGAAGTCCGTTGGAAGCATCAAGAAACAGTTTTGGGATCACATTGGCACGAAACATGGACAAAACATCCAACTGGGCATTTTTGTTATTAATGTTTATTGTAGTGGGGATAAAAGATAAAAATAATTTGATCAATGGATTAGTCTAACTTTTCCTTTCTAAAGGTTGGTGGCCGGAACCTAATTATGAAAAGGTGAGAATAGGGTATAGAGGTCAGTGGATTCTAGTCGTTTAACGAACTGCTCCGATTATTTCAAAAGTATTTAATTATTTTACTTTAGAGAGTCTGCCTTATAATAAGACTTCTTATTTATTTGGGTTTATCGAGTCGATGCCATAGGAAATCATAGGCTTCGGTCACGCCATTAAATCTTAATTTTATTTTCCTTCCCAAAACAATTTTCAGCTAACGACCTCTTATATGTCCCAGTGTCGGCCAATTCTAGGACACCTACCAAAATAAAAAGGGCATATTTAATGCTAAACCATTCCCAATTTCAAACTCACAATTTCAACTTTGAGTGCTAACTTTTTACCTCATGAATTTTGAAGGGTATAAAATCCCCAAATATTGTCAATCATTAATAATCATAGATCAAGCACGCATTCACCATCTTTAAAATTGATCATTTTAGGTTTGTTCAAATTTAATTAAACATTTTAGTTTGCTCGCCTTTAATTGAAAGATCAAATTGCATTTTGAAAAATACAGCAGTAATCGAGGCCCGATTACAATACTTGGAAGTTTTAAATGGGTTGATTTCAAAACGGAATCGGCACATTTTGCACAACTGCAACAACTTTCTTCCGCATAGAACCACATTCCCAAAAAAAAAAAAAAGTTCAATCATGCAATAGGTTATCTCTTACTTGAATCAAGATAATAAATGGGCCTTTCATCCATCTTCCTCTCTGGCCTTTGTGCACTATTGATGGGGCGTGTTCCTCCCGCTTTTCCTACACTTATCAATTACACTTAATTTATGCCATGGGGCAAAATATATATTCTCTTCAACAGTTGTTAGCCTTGAAACAAGATTGCCTTAATTTCTTTGTTTTCTCCTTATTCCATGTGCAGTTAATACATATTTAATTTATCTTTCCAAATAAGCTGAATCTATCAAAAGAGAGCCCTTATATATATATATATATATATATATATATATATATATATATATATCATTAAACAAGGGCATGTCTATGTAGAGAATATCTTAACGTTCTTTTTCTAAAGAAATATTAAGAGAATATAATATTGTTACATAAGGAATCAATTATTTTATTTGAAACAAGAGTGTGAGACTTGTATATAGAGAGTGAACCTTAACATTCTTTTATTTTTTTTTTTTCATTTTAACTTAATAATGTGGATTTACCTAATTCCCTAACCCTACATCTTATCTTCGTGGACAAGTGTCCCCCGAATTTAATGAGTTCCTTGGGCTTATTCTTACAAGAAATAATTTGTATTAGTAAACGTTATACACATAAGAAATATATAAAGACAGACTAGTACTTTAAGTAAATTATCTACCACGAAGTCTACAATACGTGGACTTATACCTTATATTGACTAATTTCGGTGATAGTTAAGTAAGGGTCGGTTATTCATCGTAAACATCTTTTTTGAGGACTATCGAATGGCGTGGGTCGAATGGAATTATTTACGGTGACGGGAATGATGATGGTTTTAACCTAGGCACTAATTCCAATACTTTTGAATTTTTTTCGCATTATTTTAGTGAACTTATTGAACTAAGGAGAAAGGATATTGATTTCCATTAAGGATTTTTGGCAAGGGTCCTTCGACGAAAAGAAAATTTAATCATGGTGAAAGAACTTTAGTGAAATCGAATACTTTACCGATTCGAGTGGGCAAGGTTTGTGTTTTACAAATTTTGGTTTGGTTCTAAGAAAAATTGTGAACTTTATCGATAACGTTCATAGGTTTGGTTATATGGGATTAGAACATTTTTGACAAAAGCAATGGTTATATTCGGGCGAGCATGGGGGAAAATTTTGAATTTGGAAATATGAAAATTAGGTCTTTTATCTAAGTTAGACATTTTTCTCCGTAAGGAGATGAGCTTAATATATTCCATAGGAGGTTTTTATTTTTCCTATTTTTCTTTAGTAACCGTCAGCGTTCATTCTCTCATGTCGCTCGAGGACGAGCGATTGTTTGGTATCTAATGTAACGACCCATTTGGTCGTTTAGCACTTTATCTCTAATATTCCTAAAACACCCTTTTATGGTCAAGAACTTTCTATATTATAACGGGTGATTCGGTTATTTTAATTGACGAGTTTTAGTCCTCATTTGACATGCGAACGAATGTTCTAAAAAGGGAGAATGTCACACTCCAAAAAATAATCCTTGCTACTTGTATTAAAACAAGAAAGAATGAGTTAAGAAGGTTCAAAAAGGACTTAATCGAGTTATTAAGAATATCGTTATAAATATGGTTGTCTTAAGTATCTCGGGTGACACGCAACCTAAAGGATTTGAAATCGCGTTATGAGTATGTATATGAGGTAATGTGAGTGACCTTTTAAAGTATTTGAGATTATTAGTAATGATATAGAATCATGGACAAAAGATAGGAATATACTTTTTCGATTGGAGTTTCCAAATAGTTCTACTTATGGTTATTGTGATTCTACGGACCCTTCGAGACATGTATATAGTTGTTATGGATGTAAATGACTGTGTATATGTATGTATAAGAGGTTACATGAGGTTGGAAGAGGATTAGAAGTTAAACGAAATGAATCGGAACAATTTCAGTAAAATCTCGGACCGATTTTTGCCTATATTGTAGGAGGCATATCTCCTAGTATATGAGGAGTTTTAAGGTGTTTCAAAAAGCCTAAAATTAAGTTCATCGAGTCTAGTTTGCAACGCAACAAACAGCTCACAAATGATATCTAAAGGGAAGGAGATATGGATGATTCAAGTCGGGCTGAGTATTAAATACTATCTCCAAAGATACAAAGTAGAGACTTTAACTTCGATTTCGTTTGAAGTCACAATTTATCTACAAATTTTGTTTGGTATAGAAGCATTAATGGAAATTAGGAACTACTTAATTGTGGTGTTAAGTTAAAATTAGTGGCAACAATGAGCCAATATGAGCATTAACATGCCATGTCCAAAAGATGACTCAAAGTCATCTTAAATAAGACTACTATGGAGACATACAAATATACATTTAAATGTGATTCATCCACTACACTTACATTATATTGTGGACAACCAAATTGAAAGAAAGGAGTATGGAATTCAGCCAAGTGACTGAAAATAAGGCATCCATGTGAGGTATGCATTTGAATATTTAAGCATCTACTACTTTATGAAAGTATACATTGTTTTAGGAGGACATAACATGGTGGAGGGATCATTTCACATTAAATATTGCTCATTCATCTTGGCATAATTACAATGGACAAAGGGTGGTGTATGAATCATTCACCACACATACAATTGTCTTGTAAACAATTGAAAAGAAAGAAGAAGAAGGAGAAACAAGAAGGTGAGGTTGGCCAAAAGTTGTAGAAAACAAATTAGAAAATTTAAAGTGTAAAGTTAATGGAATGAATCATGCCATAAGTGGAGCATGTGACCAACTTGTAGGCATCAAAGTTGAACCAAATAATGACCAAGAAATCAGCCATCACAATTCATTTCAACTACACAACACAAAGAAAGAAAACTTAAGCCTAGAGAGAGAGAGCATTCGGCCAAGGGGCTGATTTTTGAGCCCTTTGAGTCTTGATCCAAAAATTATTTTCCAAGGTGTTTCAACCCTTTAGAAGGTCCCTAAAACGTGAAGATAGTCTTTGGAGCAACAAGAACCATTTCCATCTCAAGTCACCAACTCTAGCCAAGTAGAGAAGTCAAGTTGTCAAGGTAAGATCTAACTTTCTTTTCATGTATTAAGGGTGATGTAGATGTGTGAATATAAGTTGTATGCATGAAATAAGGTGTGTTGATGTTGGAACATGATGGTAGTTATGGGGTTATATGTGTTGATGTTGAAGTATGGTTGTAACTTGACGAACATGAATCGCGTGCATAAAATCATGAAAGTTGGCGTTGGAATGTTAGTTGGCCGTAGGGACTGTTTTGGTGGAATTAATGGACTGATTTTCTTTAATAAATATGGTTGTTACTATCATAGATCTCATGGTAAAAAGAATGAAAAGAATTGGAAGGTTAAAGGTGAAGTTAGGTTAGTATGAAAATGGTTGAATCTATGATTTTATGTGAGAGATGTTGAAGCATGGTGTAGCCGTGTGTGGACTGTTTTGTGAAGAAGTTAGTGAACTGTTTTTACTTGATATTTTGATTGTTATTATCATGAATTTTATGATGGAAAGGAAGGTGTTTAATGGTTGGAGTTGAAACTAAAGTCATTTGTGAGTTGTTTTAAGGATTATAAAAATGACGATATAGCGTAGTTGCGTATGAATTGATGTTGTACTTGTCGTGTGGATAGCTGGTCATAACTTACTAAAATTATATGAAAAGAAGACATGAAATGATGTATAAAAATCGCATGTGGTTGGCTTAGTATGTTCGTAAACGTTTGCAAGAATTCCGAACATTATTATGTTGTCGGGTAGGAATTGTTTTGGACATGTTGTGGTAGTGGACTGTTTTGGACTTGTGTTTTCATTAAGTTGGAAAGAATAATTATAAGTTAAGAGTATACATCATATTGTATGTTGGATGGGCTGTTATAAGTTGTTACATGCAAACGTTAAGACTACAAACTAATAATAGTAACTTGAGAATGTCGAAGCCGTATGTGAATCGTTATTGCATGTTATGAATGTGGGCTGTTTAGAATATTGTGTGGGCTGTCCGGATTGGTATTGAACACATAATTATTGATGTTGTATTGGTAGTATGTGGTTGGTTTAGATACAAGAGAAAACATCGCCTAAACATCTAGAAAGGAGTTACTAACGTTAGAATACGTTTGAATCTCCCTGTAGCTTAATCATAGTTGTTGGCGTCTTAATATAGGTTGAAGTATTATTGGGTAACGTACACATATTGTGTGATGAATAAGCACTAAAGACCTTGTCCGATCGGAAGCACTTCAGAAGGAAAAAGCTTGGCGTGAAAGTTCGTGACACCTGTTCGGCATTGAGGTAGGTTACGGTTTACCTTATGGTGAGACTTTGATTAGCGAAGCGTATGTTTAGATGATATTGTCGGAGAATGCATATAAACCTGCGGGTATCAAGTTGGGTTAGATATTTTCTTAGGTTGGACCTTATTGTATGATTTGGGGGCTACACGTCCCGTTGTGTTGTTGACTTATCTTGATCTATTTTTTCTCTTTGTGCTCGTTGCCACTTGAGACATTGAGTATACGTGACTAATGATATATCATGGCTATGATATTGCGGTGTTTTACTTGATTGATATGGAGATGAGAATGGTGATTCCATTGTGGCTTTTTGTGTAGCCTTATTCATTTATGATATTACTTGTATTCCATGTGCGGTACCGTTTCGGATTGAATTGGTTTTTAACATTACATTTCATCATACTCATATGCATTTCCATGATACATTGATATATGCATGGTTATGGCACTAATGATGATATGTGAGAGAGTGTAGAGAGACTCCGAGGTCTTTGAGGAGAGGGTAAAAAAGATGAGTGTTTGTTGCCCGAGGTTTCTTGCGGGAACGATGGAGTGTCCGATGCCCGAGGTCTTTGCCGGGATCGTGAGAGTGTGCTCGTGATCCGAGGTTATATTCCGGAGCGAGTGGTACATGGACTTCGCGGGTCCCCCATGGGTCATGATCGGCGAGACGTGGAGTTAAGCTCCGTCGGGACATGTTGTGAAAGGTGATATGCATTGCATTCATTTACATACATACATTATTGCATTGCATTATATCTTGGTTCTGTTGATTGTTGTGATACTACCGTGATGTACCTTGATTCGGATTGATTATACTAAGACTTGGCACAATTGGGTTTAGATGCTATAACATAAAAGATGACTTGTTCGTGGATATGGATTCATATTGACTTGTACTTGTTGGTTTATATGTTTTTCTTGCTTGTTGCCTTTATATACGTTATCTAGTCTTAGTCGGCCTATGATACCTACGAGCCTAGTGTTGTGCTCATACTACTCTTGCTACACTCCTTCTGGAGTGTAGAGTTATTTCGAGTGATGTTCGAGTCTCACGACCGTTTCGAGGCATTCGTCAAAGACGTTTGGGTGAGCTATTGCAACCCGAGTCTCTCCTTAGATTTCACATTGTTCTCTATCCTTAAACGAAGTCGTATCCGGTTAACAGTCCGTTATCTATTCAAATTGTAAACTTCTTAGAAGCTCTTGTATGAGTCTAGACCGGATTTTGGGAATTTCTTATAATAAAAGTATTTATTCCGCATGTTGTATCAAATTAAGGTAGTTATCTGAAGGGTTCGCCCACCAGGGAGGGTTAGTGTGGGTGCCCGCATGATCCATGATTTGGGTCGTGACAATACGTCCATATTGAACAATTGTCCCAAGGAGACTCCAGTGATGTTAGTTGTCTTGTTGGTTAAAGGGAAAAGGTGCAAATTTATCTTCTCAACTTTGCGATTTAGAGCAAATATATAAACCCTTCGTTAAAAAAGTGTTGTATATATACCACGGTTTACACGAATAGTTCAAATATACTCTTTTTTTTGAAACTCTTTTAAAAAAAAAAGGGAAAAGGGTCAAATATACCCCTCTATTTTCTTTTATTAGCTAACTTACCCTCCGTTAATGATTGTGTACAAAAATACCCCTATCATCTAATAAGTATACACCCGTACCCTTAATTGGATTGAAAACCCAATTCTAACAAAATAACCCGATTTCATTAAAATAAAACTCGTCCCGACACACAAATTAAACCAACCCCACCCAATCAAAACCCTAATCCAATAAAACACAGTAGTCAAAATCTGATATCCCAGAAGAAGCAAAAAACAGTATAGCTAAAGCAAACGGATCAACAAAAGCTTTCTAGCACAGATTTTTTTTTACTTTCTTGGAGAATTGGGAATGGCAGATAAATCACGGAGATTGAAACTGTACCAATGGATTCTGGTTTTTTTTTTTTTTTTTTTTTTTTTTTTTAAAGTTCAGTAATATGGAAGTAGTATGATAGTATTAAAAGGTTGTGCTTTCATAGTTGTCTATTCTATTTGGGAAAAGAAATAATTAGTGTTGAGGTTAACATTTTGTATATTTCTTATTTCAGTTGGAAATTTTAACCCTTACTGATTTTCATAATGATGTTAAATTAGATTGAGTATGCGTTTGGACATGAGTTAGATTTATTTAAGATATTGGTTCTGAAAATAACATCCTTATGAAAATCAGTATGGGTTAAAATTTCCAACTGAAATAAGAAATATACAAAATGTTAACCTTAACACTAATTATTTTTTTCCCAAATAGGATAGACAACTATGAAAGCGCAACCTTTTACTACTATCATACTACTTCCATATTACTGAACTTTAATTAAAAAAAAAAAAAAAAAAAAAACCAGAAACAATTGGTATAGTTTCAATCTCTGTGATTTATCTACCATTCCCAATTCTCCAAGAAAGTAAAAAAAATCTGTGCTTGAGAGCTTTTGTGGATCCCTTTGCTTCAGTTTCTTGTTTTCTACTTCTTCTGGGATATCAGATTTTGAATACTTGGGTTTTATTGGATTAGGGTTTTGATTGGGTGGGGCTAGTTTAATTTATGTGTCGGGACGGGTTTTATTTTAATGAAATCGGGTTATTTTGTTAGAATTGGGGTTTTCAATCCAATTAAGGGTACAGGTGTATACTTATTAGATGATAGGTGTATTTTTGTACACAATCGTTAATGGAGAGAAAAGCTACCTAATAAAAGAAAATAAAGGGGTATATTTGACCCTTTTCCCTTTTTTAAAAGAGTTTCGTCAGCGAAAAGAGTAGATATGAACTATTCGTATAACCGCAGGGTGTATATATACCACTTTTTTAACGAAGGGTATATATATTTGCTCTAAATCGCAAAGTTGAGGAGATAAATTTGTACCTTTTCCCTTTAACCAACAATGCAACTAAAATCACTGGAGTCTCCTTTGGGACAATTTTTCATTATGGACGTATAGTTTGGGCAAGCAACATGTGCACAAATTCTAATCTTTGTCACGGTTTTTCTTTTTCATATAGAGTGATTGCTTTCATCGATCGTCACTAGTTCTAATAAGGAGGCCATATTGGAGATCAACAGAAACCACAACTATATGTAAGAATTTGCTATGTCATTATCATTTGATTTCATACAACTATGAACAATTTGATCTTGAACCCGCAACATTTACTAGTTAAACATAACGTAGATGTTGGCTCGTTGGAATGCACTAGGCAAAATGTGGATGTAGTGCTAAAAATTTGTGAATTGCATCCAAACACCGAAACTTTGTCGGAATTACGGTCTTCAGAAGATTTTTGCAATACTAGGAAATACTTGTTCATTTTGGAAATGGATGATGACGTAGAAGATGTGAATTAGAAAGAGAGGTACACAGTTTATCTTAATTTGAATCCTTTTACAACTCAAAGTACTAAGAAGATCTCTTATGTAATTATCATTTATATTACTTGCATTAATTCTAACTGATACACAAACATCTGTTCATAAATTTCATGATAAAAAACATGTTCACCAAATCCTTTTTCTACTAGGATCAGAACACGTGCAGTACAAGTACCTGGTTCTTTTCGGATTCAGCCTAACAATATAAGGCTAAATATATTTTAGCATTAAACACATTTGGACTTTTAACAAATACAAATTCACACAAACCATATTTTATTTGTCAATCATCAGACTATTTCAAAATCATATTTTACTAAGAGTCGCACACGTGAACTCACGGACATCCCGAAATAAAGTTATGAGCATCTAAAGTTTGACCACTTTTCAACTAGTTTTCTCCTATATTTTTTAGAATTAGATTTATATTCAAAATAAAGTTATGTCTTGATTAAAAAATAACACGCTTAAATCAAATCCTTAAAAAATAAGATACTTAAACATAAAGTTTCCAAACAAAACTTACTTCGGGTACCTTTTCAACTCCTAAAACGACGATCCGAACACTTGCATATTCTTGATGTATTGAGCCTACATTATAGTACGCAGAAAAAAATATCAGGTTCTATATAAAATATTGACGTTTCGGAGTCTTGACACACGACTAATCGTTGGTCAAAGTATGAAAAATATACTAAGTGTTGCAAAAAAAAAAAGATTTATTAAAATAAGATGTTGCGATCTTTTTATGAAAAAAAACACTAAGTGTTCCTTAAGTGTGTTATTTTTTAATGCGTAACTTTATTTCAAATATGTTGCAAAAACAAAACAAAAAAAAAAGCGTAAATCGGACATCCGAGCACAAAAAATCGCGTATATTCGAAATAAAGTTACTCTTTAAAAAATAACACACTTAAATCTAAATCCTAAATATAAAAAAATTTAAGCTAATGACAACAAGTCTTCAAATAAAAATGGACGTCTATGTATGTAGAACACTTAAACCTAAAGTTTTAAAACAAAACTTACTTCGGGCACGTTTTCAAACCCTAAAATGACGATTTGAACGTTTATGTATACTTGATGTATTGAGCCTACATTATTGTACGCAGAAAAAAATATCAGGTTCTGTATAAAATATTGACGTTTCGGAGTCTTGACATACGACTGATCGTTGGTCAAAGTATGGAAAAAACACTAAATGTTGCAAGAAAAAAAGTTGACCAAATTTTTTATTTTTTTACTAGGTTCTATAATGCAGTATTTTACTGCGTTATAGAAAGAATTTTTTTTTTTCTTTTGGTTCTATAACAATCGATTTTATTGTTAAAGGACTTAACCGCTATAATGCAAGATATTTTACGATTAAGTCCTTTAGAGCGCAGTAAATTAAAAAATTGTTGGGTTCTAATGCGTGCTAAAGGTACTTATGTCACCTTTTTTTTTTGTTGGGGTATTTTGGTTCAAAAGGTCTTTTTTGGGGTCATTTTTGTTCCGGACTCTTGATTCTACATGTTGCTATTGTTTCTTTTTTGTATTTTTTTTTCAATTACATATTGCTATTGTGTATTTACTTTCTTATTTGGCTACTTAAAGAAAATAAATTTTAAATTGGCAAATGATACATATCTTCATAAGTAGTGAACGATTTAACAGTTCCACAAAATTGGGAGATTGACCCCTCACGTTGAGAGGGGTTATTTACTCTTTTTTTTTTTGTTTTTTTTTTTTTTTTTTTTTTTTTTTTTTTTTTTTTTTTTTTGCAGTTGTGCATCTAATTAAATCTAATTTGAATTCAAGTAAATATTTCAAATTGAAAGTGGTTACTTTTTTGAATTTGAACTTAACGTGGTTACTTAAAAGTTAAAACTGCTCATGCACGTACATTTTATCTCTACACACTCATAAATCTAATGAAAAGAATGGATCTCTACTTCTTTTGTGTCATGTTATTTGCTAATTGCTTTCTTTCTTTATATTTGTATCTTCTTTTTCTTTAGGGATGGGCAGGTTAATAGATGTATAGCTGAAGAAAACTTGGATATAGCCTCAGAGAAAGAAGTGAAAGTACAAGAAGTGGGAGAAGAAGTGCAAACCTTCCATACTCAAATCATTTCAAACTTTCTGATAATACTACTATCTCACAAGATGATTCAAGATGCTTTGATGAGTTTCTCAATTGTGTTAATAAGTCATATCTTAATTGATAGGACAATACTGAATTTTTCTACGTTGTGTTACTAACTACTCCATGTATATCATACCAATGTTTTTGCCTTGCCAAATGTGTCTTGATGTTACATTGATTTTAAGGACAAAAGAGATACCAAATGGCAAATACATACATTGCAAAATCAATAAAATACAATGTTTTTGCTTTCATGTTTGAAAATGCTTAAATTATTCAGTTTCTACTCACTTAGGAGAAGACGTTACACATGTCAGATCTAAAGCTATTTGATTTGACATTAAATCATCTATTTGTTTTCCCTTTTTTTTTATTATCTGGTAATATAAAATTACGTTGAAATATTACAAACTAAATAAAGACATCCATGTAAAGGGTTAAAGGAAAACGAGGAAGAAATAGAGACACGTTTAATGTCAGATATCATAGTAAATCATTTGTATCACTTATGTAAACTCATATGTGAGTTTCTTAATATAAGGGAGAATATTAGAGAATTTATTCATTTTCTTAGTTCTGATGTTTGTAATTAGTTTATTTATTAGGTTTTTCACTCATTTGTCTCCATGAGAAAAAAATTTATTAATTCAAGGTGAAAATTATAATACAAGTCTATGAACATAGTTTCAAAAATCTCTTCATCTTCGTATTTGTCAAAAGTATAATAATAGCGTTATAGAGAAGGAATAAATACTTCATCTCTCAAATATATATTGGCAAATAATGGGAGAACAAGTGTTGAGTAATGAATAATAAAGGAATAGAAGAATAAATAGTAGATGTAATATATAAGGGGAACAAAAAGACAACAAGAGTAGAAATCAATAATTTAAGTATGAATACATAATATAGTATTTAATAAACTTTTTTCAATATAGGTTTATTCGTTTGGTTTTTATCCATCTTTGAGTTTTCTAAATTTGTTTCCTCTAAGGGAAAGGAACCAAAATTATTGAACATCTCCAAGAAAACGAAAATATTAGAGTGGTAATGGGAAGTTATCAGTTTTTTGGTTAATATATATGATAACAAACTTCAACGTTGTTTAATTAAGTGTAGAAATGTATAAATATTTTTACCATAGTTAGTTAGTATATCTTATGTAAGTAATTTGTATTTATTTTCTATTAAAAATTTGAAAAAATGTAAATTCTATTTTTTTTATATAAGTTTTGGTCATTCGCTTATAGGTAAAACAGTTTTAGTCAATATATTGGCGCTAATTAACAAAGAAGTGGAAGAATAAATAGTATGTAATATATAAGTTTATTTAAGCGTATTTAATAAACTTTTTTCAATATAGTGTAAAACAATTTTTTTTATTTCTATTTTATCGGTGTAATATATATGATAACAAACTTCAACGTTGTGTTTGAAACTAAACTATTTGAAATCTCTATTAAAAATTTGAAAAAATGAATATTGAAAGCACAATTTATATCAAATTGTGTAAACTTTTTTTATTTCGGGAACCTCACAATGATGTTGGCATTGTTGGCATTAGAGAAATTAGAAAATTGAATTGTGCGCAATACTATGATTTTTAAGATGAATTCAATTTTTTGA
The DNA here is from genome assembly GCF_029784015.1 of Lycium ferocissimum. Lineage (NCBI taxonomy): Eukaryota > Viridiplantae > Streptophyta > Magnoliopsida > Solanales > Solanaceae > Lycium > Lycium ferocissimum. The sequence goes on from NC_081342.1 coordinate 61,405,751, forward strand.
GGTTCAACTTCTTTCATGTTATTATGATGTTGTGTTAGTATAATTTCTTAATTTGTTAGCACTATTCAAGATATCAAACTTAAAGCCAAGATTGTTACAGCTATCTCTCTCCGCTCTTTTTTTCTCTTCGAGACGATCCGCGCACCGTGCGGGTACGTATACTAGTATGACCTAAATAACGTAAAAGCTAATTCAATAAGAGGGGCCCATGCTGGTTTGATTTTAAGAGGAAAGAAGGAAGACAAAATGGAAGCACGGAGAAAAAGTTAGCACTAACAAACGTGTAGGCCAGCTGATTCACATTATCGAAGAACTGAAATTATTATTTTGACTCTTTGAGGACTATAAAATTTTTGTATTCTCTCTAATATATAATAGTAATATAGATTTTGTGATGATTTAACTTGAATGAAACCTTCAATTAGCTGATCTTTGAACAAGACTTTTGGCTATATAGTAAAACTAAGAGAGTATTTTAACTTAGAATGAAAGTTAAAAATTTCAAATATAGAAAACTGAATTTTTTTCAAGAGACTAAAAATGAAAGGGAGAAATTTCTTTTGTTGAGTAAGATTTTAATTCTTTTTTTATAGAATAACTGTTAGAGATTCTTCGGAGAGATGGGTACAATAATTATTATTTTGGGATTGAGATAATGAAAAGCTTAGGGGGGAGAAAATGGGAATAGCAGGGATATCCCATGTCCTAAGATTAGGGAGCGGATAGAAAAAAAAAAGTAAGGGATAATTTCAGAGACCTATCTTCAGGTTTCACTCCATAACACTTACTTCTGGTTTACAATATTACGCTTACCTCCCCTATGTAGATATTTCTTTGTGACAATTCTTTAATATGCTTAATATTAATGTTAGAAAATTGAAATATGACAACTTTTCCCTTAAATTCTTTTGTCGACAAAATAATTTGAACTCTTTTTAATTAATGAATTGTAAGAATATCTTATTTAATAATTTTTTTTAAAGAATAATAAACACCTTTGTTGCCACCTACGAATAACAAAATTCAATAAGCATTGATTCAAAGTCAAAGAATTTTCCATGTCCACTTTGTCCATAAAGATAGAAAATTCGTTTAATGTGTTCAAGTTGGTATTTGCGATTTTGTCTTCTCATCGGTTCTCTCTTATACTCTCTCCTATCGACAATTCCTTTTCTTGTGTTTTTATCTGTTTGTTTCCTATTCTCCAATTCTTAATTTACAGGCAAGTTCTTGGAAAATAATAAGATGACCCTTGCAATTGAAGATAATTATAAACAAAGTTGACCAAAGCAATCAAAAACGAAATTAATGGTAGCAAAATAATCCTTTTTATCAACATTAATCAAAAACTGGAGATCGCTTTTGCAATTGATTAGTGGGCATGCTCTCTATTACCTAATCAAATTTAAATTGATAAGTGGACATGCTAAAATAGGAGCTCAATCCTATGTATTTGTTGCATTTTAAATTGTGCTGCTTGTTTCTTGGATTGAAGACCCTGAACCGTTGCCCCTTTTGTGAGTTTTTTATTTTTCGAAATACTGAATTAAAGAGTCTTGAAAATCGATTATTGATACTTGAAAGTGACAAATTAACGTGGTAGGGACACAATTGAGTTTAGTCTACCACTGGTGGTGGATTTTTGGTGGAAATCATCATTGATTTTTATAGGGTAAATTGGGAGAGATGATACTCATAAATCCAGGTTCAGTTTGTGTGTTATATTTATATATTGAATTCTAAAAGTTTTTGGCTTTTAGGTAACTATGGGTAGAGTATTTTAGTAAGGGCAAAATTGTCATATTGTAGTTTATTGACATTAATAATAAATAAATAAAAGAATTGTTAAAAAAAGTCATAATAGGGGAGATAAGCGTAATATTGTAAACCACAGGAAAGGTATGTGTTATGGAGAGAAACCTGAGGGGAGGACTGACTACTACCCTTAAAATTTTAAGAAAAATTTAAAATAAGAAAACTGGCTTTTACCCTTAAAATTACCTGCTTGTGTTAAAGAAAAGTTAGAGAACGTGCATTACCCATGCTACATGCATGGACTAGTGTTGTGCCGGTTATTATGCATATTATTGAATTGCACTTCTGTTGTGAAGTTTCTATACAAGTGCATTCATTTTTTATTTTTTTGGTACACAATAGCTGCATTTTGAATATGAAGATGATAAGTTTAATTAAAATAATTTTATAATATTTGTCATTAAATATATGAACCACAAAAGCAATCGAACCAATAATAATATTTATATTCACCATTTAAACAAATGTTACACCAATTTGAAAGTTAGGCTATAAGTTGTTACTGCCATACATTTTTATAGGTTGACGCGGCACACCAGGGATGGAGCTAGGGCGAAAACTTACATTGAATATACATGGCTAAAATTATTTTTTATGTATATATGCTAGATTTTGAACCCTTTGGTAGAAATTCAGGCTCCTCCACAACCTGCATCATACGTATACTAAAACTAGAAACGTAAGAAATAATTGGGATGGGAGCAGTAGTGATTGCTACATTGATCCTTCAGGTCTTCTTTGGTCTAGTGCTGCTGCTAAAAGTCTCCACACGCTTTCTCCTTACTAAAGAAGGGTCATAATCAGTTCTCCTAAATGAATTGTAACCATTAAACGCTTGAGGAAGAGAAAAGTCATTTTGTGAAAAAGTATTTCTCTAATTGTAATTCTCACTAGTCCTTTTCCTTATTTTTGGACAACTTACTTGGGGTTGACTTGACTTGGTGTCTGGACCAATACTCGCATTATATGCTGGACATTGAGAGTCGAGCAAGTGGAAATTGGAAGAAAATCCCGGGCTTCAAACTGTAGGATTTTCTCATACACCCATGTCTTTACACAAAAAGTGCAAATATACCCCTTAACTTTCTTTTATTAGCTAACTTTATCCTCCGTTAGCAATTGTCTACAAAAATATCCTGCCTTCAAACAAGTATTTACCAATACCCTTAATTCGATGGAAAAACCCAATTCCAACAAAATTACCCGATTTCATTAAACTAATCCATCCCCAAATAAAACCCGTCCTGACCCACAAATTAAACCAAATTTCCACCCAAATAGTACTATTTTAGAAAAAAAAAAAAAATCAATCTAACTCATGTCCAAACACTTACTAAATCTAATTTAACTAGTAGTTTTAAGATATTGGTTCTCAAAATAACATCCTTATGAAAATCATATGGGTTAAAATTTCCAACTGAAAGAAATATATAAAATGTTATCAACAAAATTTTTTTTCCAAACAGACAACTATGAAAGCCTTTTACTACTATCATACTACTTCCATATTATTGAACTTTAATTAAAAAAAAAAAAAAAAACCGATTTATACAAGTTTCAATCTCCGTGATTTTTACGCCATTCCCAATTCTCCAAGAAAGTAAAAA
>NC_081342.1:61409272-61457825 GCF_029784015.1 Lycium ferocissimum
ATCAACATTAATCAAAACGTATCCCAAAATTGTTTAAAAGTATGCTCTTAAAATCAATTTAAATTGATAGGACATGATAAAATAGGAGCTCAATCCTATGTATTTGTTGCATTTTAAATTGTGCTGCTTGTTTCTTGGATTGAAGACCCTGAACCATTGCCCCTTTTGTGAGTTTTTTTTTCTTCGAAATACTGAATTAAAGAGTCTTGAAAATCAATTATTGATACTTGAAAGTGACAAATTAACGTGGTAGGGACACAATTGAGTTTAGTCTACCACTGGTGGTGGATTTTTGTGAAATCATCATTGATTTTTACAGGGTAAATTTGGGAGAGATGATACTCATAAATCTGTGTTCGGGCTTTGTGTTATATTTATATATTGAATTCTAAAAGTTTTTGGCTTTAGGTAACTATGGGTAGAGTATTTTAGTAAGGGCAAAATTGTCATATTGTAGTTTATTGACATTAATAATAAATAAATAAAGGAATTGTTAAAAAAAAAGTCATAATAAGGGAGATAAGCGTAATATTGTAAACCACAGGGAAGGTAAGTGTTATGGAGCGAAATCTGAGGGGAGGACTGACTACTACCCTTAAAATTTTAAGAAAAATTTAAAATAAGAAAACTGGCTTTTACCCTTAAAATTACCTGCTTGTGTTAAAGAAAAGTTTATAGAACGTGCATTGCCCATGCTACATGAATGGACCAGTGTTGTGCCGGTTATTATACATATTATTGAATTGCACTTTTGTTGTGAAGTTTCTATACAAGTGCATTCAGTTATTATTATTTTTGGTACACAATAGCTGCATTTTGAATGTGAAGATGATAAGTTTAATTAAAATAATTTTATAATATTTGTCATTAAATATATGAACCACAAAAGCAATCGAACCAATAATAATATTTATATTCACCGTTTAAACAAATGTTACACCAATTTGAAATTTAGGCTATAAGTTGTTACTGCCATACATTTTTATTGGTTGACGCGCACACCAGGGAGCTAGGCTTAAAAATTACATTGGATATACATGGCTAAAATTATTTTTTTATGTATATATACTAGATTTTGAACCCTTTTGAACCCCTTGGTAGAAATTTAGGCTCCTCCACAACCTGCATCATACATATACTAAAACTGGAAACGTAAGAAATAATTGGGATGGGAGCAAAGAGTGATTGCTACATTGATCCTTCAGGTCTTCTTTAGTCTAGCACTTAAATAGCCGTTGGAAGTCTTCATTCCAACAGCATATTCAAGATATACACAAATATACCATTAACATACACAAATTATACATAAATTAGGAACTTTTTTTTTTTTTTACTATAAATAAGCTAATCTTTTTAACCCAAAAAAAAAAAGGTTGAAATGAAATCACACAGTAACTAAATGGGAACAATGCACATGAGTTTTGATACTAAATCAAAGTTCTTAATTTAATTATCTCATCTGATCCTAAGTCCTAATGTCATGTGCATTGTCCTCTCCATCATCGGCGGAGACATTTCCAACACGCTAAAAAATATTTAATTATTATTATATATAAAATGTTAGAAACTAATAAGATCTTAGACATTGGTTGTTCTACATTTTCGTAGTTCATCACAATCTATCTTCTAATTTCTCTTACCGTAGTCCCCCCAAATCAATCCACTATGCCTTCAGTTGAGGAGGGGTGCTCAAGACCATGCCAAACCTTGGGTAAATATTATAATCGACTTCATACCGCGCTCACAAATGGCCTCGGCCTACCCACTACCCTTTCAAATAGCATATGGTCCACATAATAAACATGTTTATCCTTCAAACAAATACACATAATGTGATAATCGTCACTCGGGGTCATACACCCACTCGGACATTTGGACGAGGTTGACTAATGGACTTAATACACCTTGGGTATTAAGCCTCCTAAGTTTGCATGATGCATGTCCCTAAGGAGGGGTTTTGGTTGAGCTCTATCTTAGGCTGACTAAGAGTTGGTTTCCTATGACACAAGGCTCCCCCAAGCGGACAACTTGGGAGTGGAAAGTCCGTAGCTGTCGACTGCACCGCCGATCGACTAAATCCACAAGATCGATCCAATCTAGAGGGTGTTTTAGTAGTGCACAGCCGCGAACCGTGAAACCGCTTAAGTGTGTGAATTTTTCAGGAGTGGAGGAAATATGAACGGAATGACAATTAAGGAAAGCAATAACACATTATTACATGAAAAGACATTCACATAGAAGGAATAATTTATGCAATAATTACAATATCACATAAAAAAAATAAATTTCACATAAGGAAAATGACCTAAAAAATAGCAACCAAACGTCAACAATTTAATTATACCTAAGTTTGTTATGGTTAGAACCTAAAGTCCCCAGCGGAGTCGCCAAGCTGTTATACCCCATTTTAATCAGGTCAAAGCGGAGTATAACATATTGGTGATTCCTATATTATTTAACTCAAGGAGTCGCCACCTAATTATTTAAAGGGTGAATTAGGACACCTATTTAAACTAAGTAAATGCTTAAAATTAACTTCAATTAATGATCTACTTAACTAATGTGATTCTAGGTAAGGGTTCTTAGTTATCCTAAAGGGAAGGGGTTAAGCATCCTTTAAGATCCGTAAATTACGGTTAACCGGTCAAACTTAGGTTAATTAAAAAATAGTCTCAGAATATAAGTATAGCGTTTTGGGTACTCTATAACTATTTGAAAAATAACTTGTATAATTGACGAACTTAAAATAGTATAACGTTAATAATAGTTGTCAATTTTAAAAATTTCGAGGAAAATCAAAACATGGAAAATCCTTACAAGTCCGTGAGACTTTCAAATGGTCAAATAGATACAAAAAAAATGACTTGAGCCGTTTTTTAAAAAAAAAAAAAAAAAAAATATCTTGTCAGTTTTAAAACATTTTGGCATCAAAATGGTTTAATAAAGTTTAAGAGATGAGCTTCATTTATTCAAGAAAACAAATTGCTTCAAACATTTACCATAAAGCCAAGTTAATGACTATCCTAACAAGATTATTCCTGATTTTAAATCTTTATGAAAATAAGTGTTGTATTCTACGGTAAAAATAAGTACTTAGTATTTAGAGCGACGATCCTAAATGATAAAAACTACCCATTATAATTCTATGTGAATCATAAGTTCCACACACAATTTCAAACCAGAGACAAATCCACAACACAAGTATTCTGGACTCATAAAGGGGTGAAATAAAATGAATGAGAAGGAAAGGGGATAGTGAAAAAGAATAAAGATGGCATAGGCGGTCTCAAGCGATATTGCTTGTTTTCTCGCTGGTTGATGGGGTTAAAGAATATGGGACGGGACATATTGACTCCATGCACGGGTATGGTGATAGCATCGAATCTCGTCTTGAGACTCCGAATGGACACCATTTGCTCCACACAGGTACATGTAAAAGAGGTGAAATAAAGAAATTAGTGAGACAATTCAAATATTTAAGAGTGTAACAATCTAATAAGCTACAAAAAGTATATTTTTATCTATAGTATCACTTCTTTAACTAGACTAAAACCAAGAGTTCCACTAAAATGATATCTACTGTGTAAACAACAGCTAACATTGATTCCTTTTCAAGCAAATAAGAAAGGGTTAGAAAATGGTTTCTAGTAGATGGACAACAACATCTGAGAAACTTTTGCTAAGTCCAGTTCTTTTTTTAGCGATATTTTGATTAAAGGATGTTATGAACAACTGAAACATGATTTCTAATACAGAAAATACCCATTGATAACGAGAAAATAAACAGATGCAGATTTTACATTCCAATAACAACTAAGGAAACACATGAAACTAAAATAAAGAAACAGGCTGACAATAGAAATAATACATTGATCGAGAGTTCTAAAGGATATAGTCTCTTTGTTATACTAAAACAGGTTCAGCAAAATATTCTACATAACACGTTAATGAGGATGTATTTTTCTCATAAAAATGTAAACTACATACTACATACAAACGTTTTTCCCAAGCTATATATATTCTTTTATAAAGCAAAGAAAGAGTACTAATGTGTCTCCTAATATGGATAGCAGCTAACACATACTGGGGAGTGTTTTTCACTGGAAAGAAAAAGAATCTCATGCTTTTATATAACAGTGAGACAGAAATCTTAGGCCATGTTTTTCCAAATAAATAAAACATCGATTATAAAGTAATGATTTTAGTGTAAACAACACAAATGAAAATTCTTATTCTAATGACATCTGAAGTATGAAAAAAAAAATCTTGAAAGTACTAGCATACATAAACGCATAATCATGAATATACGTTAAAGATCTGCGCAATAGGAAAAGAGAGGAAAGAAAGGGATTGCACTGACCTTTATTGGGTGCAGCGAACTGGGGTGCGGGGTCATAGATCTACGCTCGAACACTAACAACTCCGAGCTTGAATACGCTCAGATTCGAAGTAGTGGCCGAGGCAAAGGAGAGAATAAAACAACTTAGTACTTCGAGTAAAAATAAAGAGGTATTGAGAATGAAGAGGATTAATACTTTCAAGGGGAATAGAGGCGGCTAAAACCTCTTTTTTTTTTTTCCAAATGTTAGTATTTATAGATCCAGATTAGGGTTCCTAGAGTAGTACTTTGGGCGGGATTTTATGCTTCACATTTGAACTTGGTCAAACTCGAACGTTAGGGATTTGGACGATTCGGTCAAGCCAAAAAAAGAGAGAGGTTGGAGAGATAAAGTGAGAGAGACAGATGTTGTTACCTGAAAATGGAGAGGCAATGTTCTGCTCTACGGACAAAAGAGGTTGGAGCTTTCCTGGAAATGGCAAAAGGGAGAAGAAGAATGTGCTTTGGAGATGAAGGACAAGCGGCGCTTAGGAGATTGAGGTAGGAAACCCTATCTGTGCTAAATCGGGGGTAATTAGGGGATTTTGGGTGGTTAAGTTGAGGATAAAATTGGTAGTTCAAGGTATTTTAGTAGAATGGGCTAAACTGAAGGGGCTGCAGACATAGGTTTTAGTTGGCTGAAAATTATTGGGCTGGTACAAAAGTTTCGTTTGGGCTTGCTGATTTGGGCTTTAATTTGCTAGTCTTTTTTTTTCTTCTTCTTTTGAATTTATTTGAGCTTCATAGTTGAATAAAACATACTTTTAACCATATTATATAATACCATGTAACATTAGCAATCAAATATTTAATATACTTTACAAAATTACAGTTGCTAGCACTTAAATAAATTTATGAGATATTCAGAAGCTTATTGAACTGAAAATGCTATAGTAAAAGTATTATAATAGCTATTTACTTGGTTAAGTCAATGAACATGAGAAGCCTTAAAGATGAAAATTAGAAGATAAAAGAAAAACGACAATAATGATGACGATGATGATAATAATAATAATAATAATAATAATAATAATAATAATAATAATAATAATAATAATAATAATAATAACGATAATAGGCAATGACTATAGTTGGATAATGAAAAACGACGATATTAATAAAAAGCTAATAATTATAATAAAATATAAATGACTGTTCTTAAGTTTTCCAAATATTAGAAGCACAAATAAATATTTTGGAAGAAAGGCGGGACAAAATTAGGTGTCAACAGACCCAGCGATGATTCCTCCAGAGTTTTTGACATCTAGGGAGGAGGGCCCCCGGGGGGACAAGCAGACACAGATCCGTTCGAGTATTCGTCTGGGACACCGTAGGAGGAGATTCCCGAGGCTGTACCTGCTGCTCCTATGGCGAGCACTACGTTAGACCGGCCCTACCTCGGTAAGTGTTAAGGATTACTCCAGCCCCTATCCCGGCCGTCGCAAAACCAAGAGTTGCCGGTTATCTACATTCCTCGAACTCAGGTGAGCGAGATGATGAAGGCCAGACGAGTGGATGCTGGGTAGACGATGACGAGGAGCATACTTCACCTTATAGATCACCAGATCAGACTAGAGACCAATCGACTACAGGTATATGAGACTTTATTGAAATTTCCTATGTATGTGCATTTGCTGTAGATTATTACCTAATAGCGGCGAGTGGAAATCAAAGGGGCCGACAACCAAGTATTTATAAGTAACGGTGACCAAGGTGTTTTCGTCACCATGGGGAATTTTGAAATCTAGGATGGAAAGTAGTCATACATACAGGTGAAAGTTGGATATTGAGGATTGAAAAAGGCCAAGGTAGTAATTGTGTAGTCGGAAGAATAAGAGATCCTTTCTAATTCGGAGGCAGATGCGTTACGAGAATGTTTTGGAATCTGTTAGGACCTCAACTTGCCCGAGATTAGGTGATGAAGGTCATGTAGTAAGGTGGGTACAATTATATCAGCACTAACACGCCGGATTTTATCAGAGTTTCAAGGTTAAGCGTGCTGGGGTGAGAGAAATACTAGGATGGGTGACCTTCCTGGAAAGTGTATTAGAAATCCTACGAAGTCAGACATAAGAGGCAGATGGGAAATTAGAGTAGCCTAAGGGAAAATTGGAGTATGCGGAGTGCTTAGGAGCTCTAAAAGATCGTGAAGAATTAGGCGGACTAGATCAAAAAAGAGAAGGAAGGCGCATCACAGTTTTAGGATTAGGATAGGTTTGAAAAGTATTCGGATGTACTTGTGAACAAGGCGTTAGAAAATATATGTGTATGCGTATGATATCTTATATGTGGTTGTACCAACCGGTATGTGTATCCCCGCAACCGACGTTGCAGCATATGGAAGGCATTAATCGAATAAGGTAACGAAGTTCAAGTGGCGAAAATGGTACGAATGTTACAAGGTAAGTTAATGTTATTCTTATTTCATCGAAGTTAAAGTTGAAAAGTCCTAATGCAATAACATCGGGGAAAGGAAGAAAGTAAGTATATATAGGAAGAGAAGAGATTAGAATGTCTTGAGAAAAGAGGAGAAAAGTGAGAAATAAGGGTGAGTGAAGCTTCCAAGAGAAATGACGGGCAAAGCAAGGGACTATTTGGATAAAATTTGGGAGTAGATGTGTGAAAGAAATAGGGTATGATAGCACGGACAGGAAATGTATGTACAGAAGTAGGAGAACAATATTGGTAAGTAGGATCGAAGGGAAGTAACCACGAAGAGGAAGGGGAAGTGAGGAAGAATAAACAGGTTCGGTAACAATGTTAGGGGATTCTTAGTTCTTGAGAAGCAATCGAGGAACTAAAGGCACGACCAAGCAGACATAATCACCTTGGGAAGGGAGGAAGCCCTCCTAAAAGATGATTTGAAAATAAAACGGATCTGCAACTCAAAAAGGATATTCTATGAACTTTAGGGTCAATGTTATAATATAAGGAAAGAACGAGAGCATTTTGGAGTAAAGTAATTGGAAATCTTTAACCCTGGGGGTACACAAGATGCTTTAACGATTTAGCTAAGAAACTGATCAATCGTCAAGATAAGAACGTGGATGATGGGACGACACAAACGATTAGAAAATTAATGGCACGGGGCAAGAGTTCTGGTAAAGTCCGAGAGATTCGGTCATAGAGGGAGTAAAATGAAATGTAAGGAACATGTATGGAAGAGAATTCGGCCGTAGCGCAGAAAGACGGATAAAGGCTCGATGAATGAAGCATGGAGAGAGTGCAAACTATAAGAATTTCATGCTAAGAGCAAGAGTGGTAGGACACCAGAAAACCGATGTACGGGCCGCAACACGAACACATAGTTAGGAAGAATTACGAGTAAATGAGTTAAACGGGTAGAAGGACTAACAGTGGATGCAAGGACATGGAATTGTGACGGGACGGTACGGTACGGTATAGACCTAGATGGAAGGAGAACTTAGGGCAAAAAGAGATTTTCAGTGTTAAAAGGGATTTGCACTGGGAACAAAACACTCCAAAGTTTCCTAACCCAGGAGTAAAAGATGACTAATGGAAATAGGCATTGTACAAGTAAAAGAAACTATGTGGACTAAAGGAAGCAGAAGGTGTCAATGAAATAGTTAAAGGGAATTATGTGGCCACCGACAACAAGGAGAAGGATAGTGAATCAGTAGGCTTGCCCAAGGGAAAACAAATTGAAATTATAAGGCAATAGTTATGTAAAAGATGCAACAATGCGATCATGAAACCGAATTTGTATGTGTGTGCACAAGTTGTAGTATCATAAAGAAAGATGAAGAATCGGCGAAAGAAGAAAGGAAAAGATGTACTTTGTGAGGATTTCATGTTAAGGACAAGAGTACACAAAACTAGAAGGACTATGAAGCATAGCTACGATGCAAACGAGTAGTTAAGGAGAATTATGGGACAAATGAGTTAAGATAATGAAAGGACGAGTCTTGGGAATGGATGGTGTTGAATATCAACTTTCTATGGTATAGTATAAACATAAATAGGAATTCAGAACCTAGAGCAAGGAGAGTTTCAAGGATATTAAGAAGGTAGTCGTGGAGAAGGACTAGGGCTAAAAGAGTGTGGTATAGTCGAACACTCCTTAAAGGGCTTAATGAATTTCAATGTCCCCATTAATTCATTAACCTAGGGGACTACTAGTCATGAGAGGTAGAAGTGAAAAGACAATAAAGAAGCCGTTAGGATTGTATCCGATATGTATAAGCATTTTGATTTGACACAAGAACTCAACTAGCAAAAAAGGAAAACAAGTTAAACCATGTGATGAAGAGAACTCCGGCATTATATATAATAGAGGAGTTGAAGGATCGCTAAGGTCGGACATATGACTATCAAAGACGGTTAACACTCAGAGGTTACAGTATATGAAAACATCCTTTACAAAAAAGGGGGGGGGGGGGGGGGGAGAGAACAAATTCAATTTTAAGATGAGCTACAATATTTCGAAGCTCAAGAAAAGGAAAATCTTAGCACTAGAAGAGATGAAAGTTTTAGTGAGAGGAATAAGTATAGGGAGTTCAATGATCTCCAAAGAAAAAGGGAGATAGTGTGCCTATGAATAACAAGACAAAGAAAGATTACCTAAGATTAGAAAGTACCTCGCAAGTCGTGGAGTCACAAGTCGCCGGTCATATCAAATATGAGAGTATATGTTATAGAACCATATAGACAATCGTCGTGATGCAATGGCCGACAAAAATGGTGTAAGGACAACGATAGGGAGTCTAAGAAGAACATCGGCTAATTTAAGTCTCAAATGATCACCAAGACAAGAGAATCAAGGACTCGAAGAAGAAATACTCGTATCAAAAGGAAGTTATGATTAAGTAGGATTTTATCTTAGTTCCATGTTTATGAATTTATATTGCAATTGTAAGCAAATAAAGAGTTCGATCAAGGAACTAAAAAGGAGATGATGTGGTAGGTACATAAGGTCAACGAGTACAAAAAGGGATGATCTAAAATAGCACCAAGAAGCAAGAAAGGAAGAGTGCCATATCTGAACAAGGGAATTTGTCTACTAGTAGAGAAATAAGGAGCAAGGCAAAAGAGTGCAACAATTAAGAGTGCTCATAGACTGGTAGGGAGCCGTAGCAATCATAAGTTAAGACCATCTTAATGGTAGCAGGTCCCTGGGATGTAACTAGATATCAATTGACCACTGAGTACATACATAAGAACATGAGGATATGGAACTAATGAATGAGATCTATAGAGAATTGGAAGGATATGAAAAAAAAGATTAATGAGCCCATAGTATAATAGCATGGAAATCAGGAACTAAAGGAGGACAACCATTTCAAGAAACTAATAAAAGCGTCATAAGTTACTCGCGGCACAACATTCAAGGACGAATGTTCCTAAGGGGGGAAGGATGTTACACCCCGTAAGTCCGTGCTACTTGACTTAAGACAAAATAAACGAGTTAAGAAAGTTCAAGGAAAGTTAATCGAGATAGTAAGAATATCGTTATATATATATAGTTGCCTTAAGTATCCCGAGGTGACATGGCAACCTAAAGGATTTGAAATCGTGTTATGAGTATGTATACGAGGTAATGTGAGCGCCCTTTTAAAGTATTTGAGATTATTAATAATGATATAGAAGATGGACAAAAGATATGAATATGCTTTTGCGATTGGAGTTTTATCGAAGCTTTGTGAGTTCTCAAGTTATGTTTAAGGTTATTGTGATTCTCCGAACCCTTTGAGATGCGTGTATGGATTGTTATAGATGTATATGAGTATTTATATGTATGCATAAGAGGTTACATGAGGGTTGGAAGAGGATTAGAAGTTAAACGAAATAAATCGAAACAACTTCAGTAAAATCTCGGACCCGATTTTAGCCCATATTGTTGGAGGCATATTTCCTAGTATATGAGGAGTTTTAAGGTATTTCAAAAGCCTAAAATAAAGTTCATCGAGTCTAGTTTCCAACGAAACAAATCGCTTGTCAAAATGATATCGGGATAAGGAGTTATGAACGATGCAAGTTGGGCTGGCGGGGCAGCAAGTTGAGACCCAACCCAAACAATTGTATTTCGGCCCATGAGTATATTTCGGCCCATGAGGCCCATTAACGATAATATATATGGAAAATTCATTTGAGGGTTGGTAATTTACATCTAGGAGCTTCCAAAACATTAGAGAGAGAGAGAGGGAGAGAGCTTCTAGGCTAAGAAAGCCATTTTGATCAAAATCCGAGCCCCGAATCCCCAAGCTCATGAAGAGAAAAGCGTTGTGCGTCGCGTTGCCTTCAGTTTGAGCTAAAAATCAGCTAAAAAGAGGAGTGTTGATGTGGTTGCTGCAATACTTAAGGTAAGATTAAGGTCCCTTTTTCATTGTTAATAAGTTTAATTAGGAATTTAACGGATTAGAACGGAGAAAATAGCGTTATAAACTCGTTTGTTGCTTTGTTGAGATGTATGGATCGGGGGCTGTTTTAGTTGGATTAAATGGATGGAATCAGTTGAGTTATGATGTATAATAATGGTTGGTACTATCGTTGATGTTGTTGATGATATTTTGGGGTCATTTTGTATGATTTTCGTGGTCGTTTTGTGATGATATTTTGGGGCTGTTTGGTATGATTTTTGTGTTTGTTTTGGATGATATTTTGGGGCTGTTAGGTATGATTTTCGTGGCTGTGTGTGTTTTTGATATTGTTGTGATAATTTTGGGTTGTTGGTAAGTTGGGACGGAGTAAGAAAAGTAAGGGAAATGTTGCCGGATTTTCGTTAGATTGTTTGTTAGCTTACAATGAGTATCAAAGAATGACTTTCATCTAATTGTGGCGTAATTATTTCCTTGTTATAGATTACAAACTTGGACAGTAGATTTTAGATGAATAGCCACGCTTCAAGGTATGTAAAGCTATCCCTTCTTTCTTTTTGGCATGAATTACATAAAACGAGCGGACGATGAACGTACATAATTCCAATGAATTCTAGTTCTCAGTGGTACTTGACATAATAGTTGTCTTTGATTCTCCAGTGTTGGTTCATTCTAATTATTCTATTGAGTCTCAGATGATGATTTAATTTGTATATGGATGCTCATGATATTCTACTCGTGCATGCTGTTAATTTATTATTCACCGAGTCCCGGGCCGGGTATGTATTCGTGCACAGTTTCATTGCATTGTTTACCGAGTCCCTCACTAGAGGGCCGGGTACGGTATATATATATGATTATTTCACCAAGACCTTCACTAGAGGGCCGGGTACGGTATATATGTATATGACTTCATTCACCGAGTCCCATAATGGGCGGCACGGTATATTATATAGACATGCATGACTCTCTATCTCATAAGGCACGGGTGCGTTGGTATATTTGATTATCATACTTGTCTCCCCGTCATCTTTTATTCGATCATGATCTTCCTTATTGTATTTCATGCTTTATATACTCGAAGACATTTTTCCCATCGACCCCTTTCTTCGGGGGGGCGCATTTCATTCCCGCAGGCACGGACACTCGCCTTGGTGATCCTCCAACCAGACTTCTCTCACCGTTTGGAGAGCTCCATTGTTCCTCGAGCCCAAGTCATTTTAGTACGGCATCCTTTGATATAGACTTATGCATATCCGAGGGTACGGCGGGGCCCCCGTCCCGTCATATTTCACTATTATACTCTTAGAGGTCCGAGACACGTGTGGGTTGTATATAGGTTTTATCAACTATACCGATATGGTTCATTTTGGATATTCCCGTATATAGTGGCAGCCTTGTCGGCTTGCATATTTTATTATGTTTTGGTTAGCTGTGACTCCTCAAGAGACAGGTTCATTATGATATATGACGTTATGAGTCTACAACTTGCTTTTACAAATTTTCATATTGCCCTTAGTTTCAGTTTGACTATATCTAACAGGTTCGTATACAAGTGTCCAGCTCGGGCACTAGTCACGGCTCATCGGGTTGGGTCGTGACAAAGAAGCCAATTCTACTGACTCAGTATCAGAAGCATGCATTAGTAGTAACGTTCTTGACATCTCATCTATAAAGCTCTGCGGGTCCTCATCCGGTTTCGACCCAAAGAACTCTGGAGGGTCTAAACTAATAAAATCACGGGCTCCTGCACTGACCGCTCTGTCACCTTGGCTCGCACCATGCCGCTGGGCCTGAGCGGAAACTATCTGGGTTAATAATCGAACGGACTTCTCTCTCCGCCGGCCCGGCATCTCGAAAGCGAGGAACCGGGGGGGGGGGGGGGGGTGCGGAGCGGAGCCGAGGCTCCTTTATGCCCCTCGAAATGGGTGGGCGTAAGAGGTCCGAGAGGGAACCTCGTTACGAGACTCTCCCCTTCTCTATATCTGCAGGCGGATCTCGTTCCGTTCTCCTTTCTACTACTGACTTGCCCTTCTAGGCGGCTGTGGCTTTTCTCTTCATAGGCATTGCTGAAATCATAACGCACAATTAGGAAAAAGGGAATCCTGATAACATTGCTCTATCGCACGATCTAAGATGAGAAAATAAGGTCAATCATTCCTAACTGTCCCGCAGCCTCCTGTTTATAAGTGTGGTGCACTGCACACCATAAATAAGACTCTGCTAGACACGGCTTGCAGACAACCCTAGAACAGAACTGCTCTGATACCAATTTATCACACCCCACCCTTGGTAAGGTGTGATTGGCACCCGGCACCTTACAAGAACCGAGCGAACTAACTTATAACTTGCATCTTTCATGTCTCAAATGGAAACAATAAGATCAAGAGGCTAAATATGAACATAACATCATGCATAAGTAAATGTACAATAGACCCATGACGCGACATTACTACGTCACACTATGACTAAGTTGTACACATACGAGGTGTATATAAGTCGTACGTGCCCCCCGACATACCCTCATGACACATGACCGAAGTATATAAGTCGAGACGAGACCGCCCCGACATACCCTCTTGTCATAAAAAAACATACACAACCCGGACTCGCAATGCTATCGAGTATGTAAGGCATTAATAGGAGATATCACCACATCATACTCTTCAAGATCTCCGGTACACGTAAACTGCCCGATGAAAGATCCATTTCCATACACAACATACATACATGTTCACATATCTACATACATCTATCATGAATGCGTCATCCGTCCACAAGAAGGGACGTCGATTTCGAGCTCGTTATGTACTAAGTATGTAGCCCCTTTCGGCATTAATATTCGTAGTATGATATCGATCGAATGCATACATACACATACATATACATAAAGTAAGTAATTATACATCATTACCGTTATTCTTAAGATCTCCATCGCAAGATGTCATGTAAACTACCCGTCTACAGGAAAAACATTTCATACATATCCATACACAACATACATACATATGCATTCACATAATGCCCTCAAATCATAGCTTCGGAGTTTCAAAAGAAGAGAATCATCATCATCGTCACAATCATCATAGAACATATTCCATTTAACATCATAAGAGGCTTTAAGAGTCATGAACTTCAAGCTTTTGAAAACAAGGCGGTTATGGAAACATTTATGGAATCATAACATAGGAATCATGCCTTTGAAAGAAAGGGACGAGCCTTAACATACATGTTCAACCTCCTATTAGCTACGCTTATTCGTCCGAGCTCGCAAGTCTACATTTAAGAGGATTTACATTAACATTAGCCTCTTTATCGCACACTTATTCCAAGTTTCAAATCAAACTATTCCATATTCTACCGAAAATCGGGCAGCATCTCCCCTGTTTATATGCCTAGCCCGAATTCTCAACTCAACAACCAGCACAACAATAACAATACCAACATTAATAACATCATTTTCCATACCAAATTATTATATAAAACATCCCACACACCGTTTTCCAACTTCCATAACTACTCAACTCATTATACAATCATTTTACCGCTCTATTTCCGTGAATAAGCTAGTATTAACATAAACAGGAAGAGATCCATACCTTTCTCCCTCTAATATTGCTGTATCTTCACTTTTAAATGCTAAATTTAGGCCACAACACGCTGCTATATGATTTTCCAACAATAACTATACGCTATCCGGATCGGAATTTAGAAATTATACCTGGTTTGGGTTAAAAAAGTTGGCTTGAGGGGTTGGGGAGAAGTCTCCACATTTTTGGAGATGTCTTGGGGTGTTTGATGAAGAAAAATGAGGGGTAATCCCCTTTAAATAGCGGTCCAGGTTCTGCCTGGACCGACTTAAAATTCCTTCAGCACGATCGCGCCCCCTTTGGGCGCGTTCGAGCTGGCTTAATTTTTCAGCCAGCGCCTTTACTCAGTAAAAAGGTCATAACTCTTGATTGCGGTATCTTGTGAGGGCCTACGACCTATGGTTGGAAAGATCTTTCAATTATCTACAACTTTCATTCTTGGTGTTTTTCCATATTCCAAACTTATAATGTTGTTTTGGCCCCTCCAAGTCAAATCATCCGAAAATGTTTCCTTAAATCGTTGTTTTGGAGGGCTTATGCCCATATTTGTCTTAAGGGTCCTTATTAGGACTTGCTCAACATTCCATGTACCACTCATATATCTCTTCATATGTCCATTATAATATCCCGACATGTGGGCCCCACTTAGCTTACAGTAACGAGGGCTTTCATTAAGCAACGTACGAACTACTTTACACCATATAGTCTCCAAATTTCATATGTATATTATTATTACACTCTTATAATATAACCTTCATCCCGAACCCGGCCTCAAAATTGTTCGACCGAGTTCATGCCTCGTGGTGGCGCGCATTCGTGCTGTGTTGGCCCTTGGCCTTCTGCGCGTTCGCGCCACTCCCCGGCGCGTTCGCGCAGACCATTTTCCTAGTGCCCAGGCCAACTTGAATGTCCATATCTCCTTACCCCGATGTCCTATTGAGGAGCGGTTTATTGGGTTGGAAACTAGACTTTCCGAACTTCACTTTAGACTTTTGTTCCACTTCAAAACTCTTAATATACTCAGAGATATACCCCTCCAAAGTTGACCCAAAATTCTGTCCAGAATTCTGCCAACTTTTTTCCAATTTTTCGATAAATTTATTTCCTTTCGATTTGCTTGGTCCCAGAGTATACCATAGCTTATTATATCAATGTAAACCGTCATGACCATAGGATTACTTCGTATAATATCATATATCCTTGAAGGGAGCTGCGGTATCCATACTTAGAACGTCCAAAACTTATAAATTTCCACGTACGAAACTACGGGGTGTAACACTATCTTCCTGCACATCTTCTGCATTATGTGTAAAAATTGTCCAGGCTTAAAATATTGTATATAAAGTTTATGTGAATACCTACTTTGGTTGTGCATAAGTCATCTACACTTGTTGTGGGCATTGTATGAGTGACTCTATATGGCCTCTATAAGTGTTCAATCTGCTACTAACATCTATTTACATTGTATCAGTACATAGGTTTGATTACCCCATGTCGATGTGCCTAATCTGTGTCTTCTCTATCCCCCATCTATGTCCTGCGGCTTACTCTTGATCTCTCTATGTCTATATGCCTTTACTTATTTTGTTTACACAATATCTACTTTATTCAGAACTGCTTTGAACTATGCTATCACTTTGCACCTGCTTATGTTGTGATTGTTTGGTTCAGTCTAGCTTAGATTACATTGTATCCATGTATGCTATTTCATCCTTGTCTAAGTTACATTCAGTTGTTTTGGTTTTGGTTTACTAGAATATTACATCTGCTTGTTGTCCATTCATCTTTTCTCCTCACACTCTTTACGTATTCCTATTAATATGGCTATCCTATAACTATGTGCATTAGACTTGTTCTATATATTCCAAGCCTGTATATAGATATGTAAGTCTGTGTCCTCCATGGTTGTATTGGTTGGGAGAACAAAGCAGTTTAGGGGGCCTAGTCTGAACCTTCCCCTGATGTCCAGCCATGCCAGAGGTTTATGAAACCTCTTGGAACTTGTGCGTCATCAGGAATATGGATGGCGATGACTTTCCCTCCGCACTACCCAAGTCTTCTCCAATAAAGTCTAAGGGCATAGAGGTGTATATGCATTAAACATGACTTGTGAATAGATGTGATGATATATATATGTATGTGTGTACAACTATGTATGTGATAGGATCAGTAAAATATAAACTAACCGGGGTCTCTTTTTTTTCCCTCTTCACTGCATGGCCACTTGGGCTGAGTATAAAACCAATATGTTCGGCTGAGGTCCAACAGGCATTCTTCACATTTGGGGCGAGTCCAAGTAAAGAATAGGAAGCTAATATTAGAAGAAATGCGTAAAAGGGCCAGCCATGGGTGAAAATGGCCAACTAGGAGCTTGGTATGCCCCTAGCCTGCCCATCTCTTTATTATCGTGGTTATATTTTTGCATTCCAATTTTGTTGTATTCAAATTTGCAATACTTGTAAAGAATTAATATTATTATTGGAATCTTTTGGTTTGAACTAGTCGTTCACCTTATCACTCAAACTTCTTTTATTTAGCTAGCAGGTCCAATTGCCCATATCCCCATACTCGAATTTTCTCACAACTAACCTCCGAATACAAGAACTATTTCTGCTGGAATTCTCTATTTCGATATAGATATACCTCTAAACGCGATCAATAGGTCCCACAACATAACACACTACCTCGAATACGGTCTCGTCTCGAAGATACAAATCTAACCTTAACGTTTTATGGATTTCCAGAAACCCTCTATTTTACCCACACTGTCACGACATATATTGCTTAGGCCATGCTGGCACTACCTTCCCACCTCGGTAAGCGAACCCTCAACCCAACAATGAATAAATACACGAAAGAATGAATTTAAAAACAACGGAATAGAACAAATACATAAGTCTCACGATATATATATATAGTAGAAAGTGCGGAAGACAATAACCACCCCTAGGGTTTGGTCTGAATAATACAAGAGCCTCTAAGGAGAATAATAAAATCTGGAATACTAATACATAAATGTCTATGTCTCCGAAATAAAAATAGGACATATACTAGGAAGGTTTTCAAGGTCAGCGGACGCCATGCTCACCCTAGAAACTCCAGAGAAAGCTGAAATGTCGATTAGTCACGGGTCACAGAAGTGGATCCGACCTGGTACTCTGCATTCATAAAAGAATGCAGCAAGTGTAGTTCAGTACAAACAACAATACTGGCAGGCATCATCGGCTAACTAAGCATAGTCAACACAATTCAGACAATAAAGCAGATAAGCAAATAAACCAACCAAGCATGAGACAATATAATCGCAATCGAGTATCCGTCATCGCCTATGTAAAGCATCTAAACCCAAATATGTCAAGTCTGAATATATCCGAACAATCCAATCATCACAATCCAATCATTAAACATCTCAATCAAGTCATAATGCAATGCAGTGCCATAATGGTATGAATGCCATGCAAATGAGGTGTATAGATGTACTCCAGATGGAAATATCGACGTCTTGGTAGCACAACCCAGCGTGACTCGCGAAGTCTAAGTGCCACTCGTCCCGGATCTTTGTCCAACTGATAGACGGGACCCCAGATCTTTGCCCACGCGGGGAGTCTCACCGACACCACCCTAGGGGACCCACAAAATCCATGCACGAATAACGATTTCGGGATATCATCGGAATCGGCCATGCAACAACGATGCCGAAATAGACATCGGACATCGGCCATCTCACAATTACTCAAGTAAAAGAGTCTATCAAATATCAGTTTCACATAATCAACAATTCCGGAATTGAATCTCAGACATTAGCCTTCTCACAATCACTTAAGTAAAAGAGTTTATCAATATCAATTTCATACAATCAACGATTCTGGAATTGATCTTCGGACATCGACCTTTTCACAATTACTCAAGTAAAAGAGTTTATCTAAATATCATTTTACTCACTCAACGATACCGGATCATCACCGGGTATCGGTCATGCATCATGAATATGAGAGAATGCGCGCAATGCGTATGTCAATCAACCAAATTCATATCAGAAGCACCATAATGGGGTACGCCAACAACATATCACATCACAATGCCAATAGTGGATATGCTAATAATATATCAATAACTCAAGTACCAACAATAGATACGCAACAATATATCAAGTACAAATACCAACGACGGGTATGTCAATTCTATCCCAATCACGATGATAAAATAGAATTCAGTTTCTACCAACTACGCATGGCATCTAGCCAAAGACAATAGATAATTAAAGCACACATAACGAGGTGGCTAGTCCCAACACACATCAGGGCCCAACCTAAGGCAATATCCAACCCAACTTCATACCCGATATTTCACATGCTGTCTCTGACATTATAATCTTAATATGTGTGTCACTCTACGAAGTCTCACCAAAGGCAAACCATAACCTACTGGATTGTCGAACTGCAACACCAATAACTCACTCCTTTGCTTTGCCCTTCCATTGAACCTCAGAACCAAAGTAGTCTAAGCATAATCAAATTCTATATTAGAAATCATGAAGAATGATACTAATATTGTTATTATTTCAATTAGGTCAATTCTAACCCTAGAAATTGGGAAAACAGGCCCACAAGGGCAAAACGAGAAATTCGGGGACAAAATACCAAATTATGTACTAGGTAACCCTAACCCAACTACTAATTGTTGATTTAACTCAAGGATTAGACTAATTTCTGATTTCAAGCAATACCCCCAAATTGGGTATAAACCCTAAGTCTCCAAATTCGAAATTCAACACTAAAAGAGGAAGATATATGATTAATAAGCTTAGATTAGTCAATAGCTAACATAAACATCACTAATTTATCATTAATAATCCTAGGGAAAATGTTCTTCCAAAACCCTCTTTGAACTCCCATCACCATGGGTTTATTAAGGGGAAAAGGGGAATCTAACATAATAATGGATTAAAGGAAGAATGAAGAAATGGGCAAGATTTACCTCCAAGATTCTCCTCCAAATATCCCTAAGAACAGTTTCTTGAAGCTCAAATATCGAAATGGGATATAATGAGGGTCTAAGGGCTTTTAACAGTTTATTAATATCACTAACTTCCCGTCACCCGCTTTAGCGGTACTAGGACTGCCCCAGCGGTCACCTGACCACTTCAGCGGTAATGACTAAAAGTCATTGACCGCTTCAGCTTCAAGGCTACCGCTCCAGTGGTGCCGCTGCCGCGGTGCTGGTGCCGCCAAAGCCGGCAGCAGACACCAGAAAACTCCTAAAGTTTCACAATTCGATTCGATTTTTTGACTAGCTCCCGAGGCTATCTGCTTGTATACCAAACACATAGTCCCATATAAAAATGCACTACGAACGCGCCTGTGACCTCAAAATTTCCAACGAACATCTCGTTAACCGAGTCAGCCCCCGATGCCTTAATTTCAATTTCTCAACGCACGTTCGAAAATGTATCCAAGTGCATTGGGAATCGAACCAAACACACACATAGGTTCTAAATGACCATCCGAACCTCTCGGAATGGACGAAATTCTGAAAAAGTTTTGTTTGCCCAAAAGTTAACTTTGGGTCAATAATTTTTCACTTTAAGCCTATATTTTCACAAAAGTTGCCCGAATCCGATCTAGACACCTCGAAAAGCATGGCAATGGTCACCTCATGTCAAAAATGACCTAATCAATGCTCGGGAATGGCCAAAATTGCCTAAAAGACTATAACGACCAAACAGATTGTTACATCAGATACCAATAGAACCATCGCTCGTCCTCGATGAAGAATAGATGGAAAGTAGGGAAATACCTGAATCAGTGAACAATTGGGGATATCGACTACGTATGTCAGACTCGGTCTCCCAAGCAGCCTCTTCCACAGGATGGTGCTTCCATTACACTTTCACAGAAGCAATTTCCTTTGACCTCAATTTCCGAACCTGTCTATCCAAGATCGCGATAGGCTCCTACTCATAAGTCAAATTCTCATCAAGTAATATAGAATCTCAATGGACAATATAGGTACCGTCGACATGGTATTTCTTCAGCATCGAAACATGAAAGTCCGAATGAACTCCCGCTAAGCCTGGCGGTAATGCTAACTCATAAGCTATATCACCGATACTATCCACAATCTCAAATGGACCAATGTACCAAGGGCTCAACTTACCCCTCTTACCAAACTTTATGACACCCTTCATGGGTGAAACCTTCAATAGAGCCTGGTTACTAATAGAAAACTTCGAATCCCGAACCTTCCGGTCGCATACATTTTTTGCCGACTTTGAGCTGCCAAAAGCTTGGCCTAAGTAGCTCTAACCCTATCAAGGGACTCTCTCAATAGATCCGTGCTCCCAGGTCAAGCCTCGAACCCATCAAACTAACCAATCAGAGATCTACATCTCCTACCATATAAGGCTTTAAAAGGCGCCATGCCTATACTCGAACGATAACTATTATTATATGCAAACTCTACCGAGGGCAAGTGCTGATCCCAATGACCACCGAAATCAGTAACACACGCTCTCAACATGTCCTCGAGCACCTGAATGGTCCGCTCGAACTGGCCATCGGTCTGGGGATGGAAAGCTGTATAAAGTCCAATCGGGTACTCAACTCCTCATGAAATGCCCTCCAGAATCGGGAAGTGAAGATAGTACCCAGATTAGCTACCACAGAAATAGGGATCCCATGTAGTCTCACAATATCCCGAATATACATCTTAGCTAGCTTCTCCGCAGTATAAGAAACTTGAACTGGAACAAAGTGAGTGGACTTAGTCAATCGATCCACTATCACCTAAATAAAATCAAAACTTGCCAAGGGTCTTCGGAAGACCCGTGACAAAATCCATGGTGATCCTTTCTCATTTCCACTCGGGAATGGGCATTCTCTAAAGCACCCCACCGGGTCGCTGGTACTCATACTTTACCTGTTTATAATTTCCACACTTAGCCACAAAATCAACTATATCTCTCTTCATACGATGCCACTAATAGTGCTGTCTCAAGTCACGGTACATCTTAGTAGCTCCCGGATGAATGGAATAGAGAGAGCTATGGGCCTCAGATAAAATCAACTGAATCAAATTACCAACACGAGGAACGCATACACGTCCTCTAATCCTCAGAATGCCCTTAGAATCAATCACGACCTCCTTGGCCTCCCCTCTCGAAACCCTATCTCGGATCTTGCTCAACTGAGCATCCTCAAACTGATGAGCCTTGATCCGATCCAATAATAATGACCTCACCTCTATAAAGGCTAAGATTCTACTCGGGGTTGAAATATCAAGACGGACGAAACTGTTAGCCAGAGTCTGAACTCCATGGCCAATGGATGCTCGGAAGCAATCAATCGAGCTAACCTTCCCATACTCACTGCCTTGTGACTCAAGACATCAGCCGCCACATTGGCTTATTCAGGATGATATAAAATAGAGATGTCATAGTCCTTCAGGAGCTCCATCCATCAGCTGTGCCTGGAATTAAGATCAGGCCTGGGTAAACACATGCTAAAGGCTACGATGATCCGTAAAAACCTCACAGTGGACTCCGTACAAGTAGTGCCTCAAAAGCTTCAAAGCGAAGACTATAGCTAGCAACTGCAAGTCATGGGTGGGGAAATTCTTCTCGTGAACTTTTAACTGACGGGAATCATAAGCTGACTCTACCCTCCTGCATCAACACCGCACCTAAACCCATATAGGAGATATCACAATAGACAGCGAAATACTTACTTTCCACGGGTAAGGCTAGGATCGGGGTTGTGGTTAAAAGAAGCTTGAGCTTTTGAAAGCTCCACTCACAATCATCCGTCCATTGGAAGGGAACATCCTTCTGAGTCAATCTGGTCAAGGGTGAAGCAATGGCAGCAAAACCCTTCACAACGCAACGATAATAACTGGCCAAATACCTCCGCGAACTCGCTCACAATAGGGATAGACTCAAGGGGTGGAGATGCAACAGTCGTATCACGAATATGCGCCAAGTACTCTAAATACCCCTTACTTACTAACTTCTTTGCCCAAAGGAAGAAAATGATCTTCTTCAGAGCGGGACTAGGAGTACCTCTCTACTCAAGCCTAGGAATGCTCGGCATGGCTAAAGTGACTGTTTTGGCAAGACAGTCCAAGATCGCATGATATGGAGAAAGCCAGGACATACCAAATGTAATATCAAAGTCCACAATATCAAAGTCCACAATATCAAGAATCATCAAATCTACCCAAGTGTCGTACCCCATAAAAGTAAACAAACAAGACTGATAGACTCGATTAACAATCACAGAATCTCCGATCGAAGTAGATACATGAATAGGTATATCTATACCATCACAAGGCAAATCCCAACCAATGGCATGAAATGCAAATACATACGAATAAGTGGATTCGGGATAAAATAACACAGATGCTTCTCTATGACGGACAAAAATGGTACTCGAGATCACAGCATCTGAGGCCTCTGCCTTGAGCCTATCAAAAAAGGAGTAACAATGGGCTCCGCCACGCCCAGCCTGGGATCCCTCTCTCACGCTCTGAGTACCACCTCTAGCTAGCTGGGACCCACCTCTAGAACCATGGGAAGTACCGCGGCCTGACTAAGCACCGCCTCTCTGAGAAGTCCCACCTCGTCCACTGGATGATACAAGAGTCCTCGGGGGCTGATAATCTCGCCTAGGTCGGGGACATATCCTGGTAACATGCCCAGCCTCCCCATAAGAGTAACAGGTAAGAAGAGTCGAGTGCTGAAATACGGAAGCTGAAGACCCGGATGAAGCAGCCCTATCTACTGGTTTGGAGAATGAGCTCTCAAGAGCCCTCTGCCTAGGTGGCTCACTAGAGGAAGCCGACAATACTATATGCACGAGAAGACGGGAATAGAGCTGAGATGGCCTCAAAAATTGACCGGCACCCCTCGAACCAAAACCTCCAAAACTACCAATCTGATGTGGCCTCTTATCGCCATCACCAAAAGCACGGGCCTTAGCGCCCTAAACCATAAAAGCATGCTAAATAATGGATTGGAAAGAAGCCCGCATAGACTCCATCTGAAGACAAGGCATCTGTAAAGAGCCCACCAGTCCTCCAACAAAGTGCCTGATCCTGTCGGTCTCAGTAGGGATCAATAGAGTGGAATAACGGGCCAAATAAAGGAAACGGATCACATAGGACTCCAAGGACATGCCCCTCTGCTCAAGGTGTAAAAACTGCTCCCTATGAGCCTCTCTCAAAGACCGGGGCACATATTTCTCAAGGAAGGCCCAGTAGAACTGAGTCCAAGTCAAATGAGAAGAACCCTCAGGTTTGCATGCCATGAAATACCTCCACCACGTCTTCGCGTCGCTGTAAAATTGGTAGGACAAATAGTCAATGCCGTGGGTCTCCACTATCCCCATACGGTGTTGCAACTCATGCATATCAAGAATAAACTCATAGGCATCCTCAGACGAAGTACCAGAGAACTTCGGTGGCTCTAATTTCCTGAAACTCCCCACCGTGTCCCGGTTGCGAGAGTCATAACGGCGCCCTCCATGGGCCTAATATCCTCACCAGGGACAGGTATCACATCAATGTGAGGAGCCAAGAGCTGCGGCGAGATATATTGCCCGTGTAGGCCCCTGCTCAGGGGTCTGTGCCCCAACCCTCGTCTGTGAACCCCCGCTAGGAGTAGTAACGCCGACAGTCACTTGCTAGGCATTGAGATAAAGCAATACTGACCATAGTATCATGTATGGCTTGATCAGAAGTAACCTCAGGCTGTGTCTGAGATGGAGTCACATCTTCGAGCTCTGGAGATGGAGACCTCTCTCATCGCTGGCCCACCGTCAGAGCTCTACCCCTGACTGGGGCAGCCCCTTGGCCTCTCGCTCTGCCATGCTCTCTAGCTATTGCTCGCCCTCAGGTGCCAGCTATAGCTGCAGGCTCTGGCTCCTGACCTTGGGCCATAGTAGCTCGAGTCTTCACCATTTGTAAGAGAAGAGATAAGAGTCAGATACCAATTTGATCTTTCCATATACCAATTTGAATAAAGCAGCATGATGGAAAGAAAGAAACTGAGATTTCCTAAATGTCTTATAGCCTCCCGTAGATAGGTACGGAGCTCATCGTATCGATCTGCGAGACTCTACTAGATACGCTCTTGTATTAAAGGCCGGGTAACCTAGGGCTCTAATACAAACTTTGTCACAGCCCATTTTTCTTAGGCCGTGCGGGCACTTACCTTCCCACCTCGGTAAGAGAACCCTCAACCCAACAATGAATAAATACACGAAAAAATGAATTTAAAAACAGCGGAATAGAGAAAATACATAAGTTTCGCCATATATATATATATATATATATATATATATATATATATATATATATATATATATATATATATATATATATAAGTAATAGAAAGTGCGGAAGACAATAACCACTCTCAGGATCTGGTCTGTATAATACAAGAGCCTCTAAGGAGAATAATACAATATGGAATACTGTAACACTCCGTAAATTTAGGTTAGATGTGAATATGTAAAAATCTAGTGCTAAGATGATATTATACCTATATAAATCCATTCTTGATGAATGTGGGTGGAAGATGGTCGTTTTAAAGTCCAACCAACAATTGAAGTTCTTAAGGGCTCTTAAATTTGCCTAAGTTTTGGTAGGTCTGTCTTCTGGGCGATTTTCATGAAAATGTGTTGCAATTTTGAAAAGCTTCCTTGATGAAAGTTGTAGATATTTGAAATAGCCTTCCAATGGTAGGTCGCCCAGCCCAAGCAAAGTTATGTATAAAAGGTTATGTCCATTTTACTAGAAGGGGGAAAAAGTTGGAGATTTCGCCTAAAGTACGCCCAGAATGTACGGGACATCCTTTAAAGTAGGGGACGTCCTTTTAGGATGTACTTCTTCCGTTTCTGGTAGAAAATTGGGTTTAAAATGGGTATGGTCTTATTTTGTTCCCATTTTTTTTCATCCTTCCAAACCCTAGGGGTGAAAATCATCCCTCCAAGTCTTCAAATCAAAGGTAAGAACACCCTTAGCATTACTAATCTATTCTAACATCAAACCCATGATTCTCAACATGATTCTTGTGACTAAAACCTAGGGTTTACAGCATAATTCTTCATTAGGAAAGTGAATTATTAAACTTTATTTAACATATTAAGGTATGTCTCTTTTAAAAATCCTTTTTGACTATGAAGGTGATTTGTATGTCTATATTTCAAAACTCGTCTTTTCATGTATGTCTAGATTTTTCCAAAAATCTTTCTTGAAGTATGTCTATATTCCAAAAATCATCTTTTCAGCTATGTCTACTTGTGAAGTACGCTTATATTGTGAAAGCATGAATTGTATTTGAGAATCCTTCCTTGATTGTTTGTATAAGTTATAACCCTTGTTTGGTGGAATTTATTCTGGAATTAAAGATGATTTCTTTTAGACAAGGTTATGCGTGTATAGGGTCAAGCCCGCATCGAATTTTATACGAACTATACTACTTTGTGAAACTCGCTTTTCCCATTATTGGATGATTGAACTTAATCTTCTAAAGGTTGGACCTTAAACTTGTTTTGTTGTTGAATAGGTTTCTTGAAATTGAATAAGAGATTTGAATAAGATTCTAAATCGGTTATGACTTGAAATGCCTCTATTTTGAGATGATGACTTGAGAAGTGAGATTCGGCTCTAAGCCATGATTGATGATTCGGTAATATGCCATGATTTGTATTTTGTTGGTGTTTGGGCCTGTACGGGCAAGCTGTGCTAATCTAGAAGACGATTATCCGTTATGGATCCTAACGTATCGATACGAGTATTGCTGTGTCAGTTCAGAGGACAATTGACCTCCGTTGCTTTCTAGCGCGGAGTATCTATTGCTGTGATAGTCTAGAGGACGATTAGCCTCTGTATCTTCCTAGACCGGAGTATCCATGGCTGTGCTAGTTCAGAGGACGATTAGCCTCCGTCGCTTCCAAGCCCGGAGTATCTATTGTTGTGCTAGTCCAAAGGACGATTAGCCTCCGCGGTTTCCTAAACCGGAGTATCGATTGATTGATCTACCTATGAGTGGCTTGTTTCATATCTTGTTGCCTATGAATGGCTTGTGGTGATTTGAATTCGTCAGTGAAATACTTGGCCTGGTAAATGTAAGGAGTTAAGTTAATGTGTCTGTCATTGTTGGATTCTTTGACGACTCTTTAATGTTGCTGACTCACTTTATTCCTAGGTTTGAACTGTTATTTTCATTGATATCGTTTTATTGATTTTATTCATTATAGCTTGTTTTGTTAACTATTTCCCTTTAGACACTCACTGAGTACCCAGTACTCAAGCATACCATTGTTGTTTTTGATGGTATGTTAGGTATCATTGAGGAGCAGGTTCGTGATACGCCTACGACTTAAGAGAACTTACTATTTTCGAGACTATTCGGTGAGCCCACATGATTGTTCGTGGGGCACCATTCTATCTTTACTTTTCTTCTTTTAGTTTCGGGCTGCGTCCCAGTGATTTAGACATTGCTCATTATCTTAGAAGCTCGATAGTATACGTTCTACTGGGTAGTTGTTGAGTTATTGATTAACTCTCGGGCACGTTTTTATGTTTGACTAAGTATTTGATGAATAAAGACTTCCGCTGATTTAATTCATATATTCATGATTTGTTACATTTATTTTATAAACTATTGGAGGTGATTATTGAACCTAGCGGGTTCAAGTGTTATTATTGCATCTTTTAGGTTCTTCCAATGTTGTTCATGACGTCGGATGCCGGTCACGTCTAGGGTGGGTTTTGGGGCGTGACAATACTAATACATAAATGTCTATGTCTCTGAAATAAAAATAGGACATATGATAGGAATGTCTTCAAGGTCAACGAACTCCATGCTCACCCTGGAAACTCTAGAGAAAGCTGAAGTGTCGATCAGCCACGGGTCACAGAAGTGGATCCGACCTGGTACTCTGCATTCCTAAAAGAATGCAAAGAAGTCTGTGACAAAACAATAGATCGGTAGGCATCATCAGCCGACTAAGTATAGTCAACACAATTCAGACAATAAAGTAGATAAGCAAATAAACTAACAAAGCATGAGACAATATAATCGCAACTGAGTATCTGTCATCGCCTATGTAAAGCATCTAAACCCAAATATGTCAAGTCTGAATATATCCAAACCAATCCAATCGTCAAACATCTCAATCAATTCATAATGCAATGCAGTGCAATAATGGTATGAATATCATGAAATGCCATGCAAATGAGGTGTACACATGTACTCCGGACGGAAATATCGACGTCTCAGTAGCATAACCTAGCGTGAATCGTGAAGTCTAAGTACCACCCATCCCGAATCTTTGCCCAACAGAAAGATGAAATCCCGGATCTTTGCCCACAGGGGAAGTCTCACCGGCATCACCCTGGATGACCCGCGGAATCCATGCACTAACAATGATTTTGGGATATCATCGGAATTAGCCATGCAATAATGATGCCGGAATAGATCATCGGACATCGGCCATCTCACAATCACTCAAGTAAAAGAGTCTGTCAAATATCAGTTTCACATAATCAAAGATTTCGGAATTGAACCTCGGACATTGGCCTTCTCACAGTCACTCAAGTAAAAAAGTTTATCAATATCAGTTTTTATACAATCAACTATTCCGAAATTGAACTTTGGACATCAGCCTTTTCACGATTACTCAAGCAAAATAGTTTGTTAAAATTTTATTTTACTCAGTCAACGATACTGGATCATCACCGGGTATCGACCGTCCATCAAGAATATGAGAGAATGGTGCAATGCGTATGTCAATCAATCAAGTTCCACAAGTACCACAATGGGGTATGCTAACAACGTATCACATCACAATGCCAACAGTGGGTATGCCAACAATATATCAATAACTTAAGTACCAACAATGGGTACGCCAACAATATATCCAAATACAAATACCAACAATGGGTATGTCAATTCTATCCCAATCAAAACGATAAAATGGAATTCAATATCTACCAACTACGCATGTTATAAAGCCAGCACAATAGACAATTAAAGCACACATAGCGGGGTGGCTAGTTCCAACACACATCAGGGCCCAACCTAAGGTAATATCCAACCCAACTTCAAACCCGATGGTTCAGATGCTGTCTCCGACATTATAATCTTAATATGTGTGTCACTATATGAAGTCCCACCAAAGATAAACCATAACCTACCTGGATTGTCGAACCGCAACACCAACAACTTACTCCTTTGCCTTGCCCTTCCGCTAAACCTTAGATCCAAAGTAGTCTAAGCATAATTGAATTCTATATTAGAAATAACGAAGAATGATACTAATATTGCTATTATTTCAATTAGGTCAATTCTAACCCAAGAAATTGGGGAAAAGGTCCCACAAGGGCAAAACGGGAAATTCAGGGACAAAATACCAAATTGATACTAAGTAATCCTAACCTAACCACTAATTGTTGATTTAACTCAAGGATTAGCCTAATTTCTGATTTCAAGCAAAACCCCCAAATTGGGTATAAACCCTAAGTCTCCAAATCCGAAATTCAACGCTAAAAGTGGAAGATATATGCTTAATAAGCTTAGATTAGTCAATATCTAACATAAACATCACCAATTTATCATTAATAATCCTAGGGAAATTGTTCTTCCAAAACCCTCTTTGAACTCCCATCACCATGGTTTATTAAGGGGAAAAAGAGAATCTAATATGATAATGAATTAAAGGAAGAATGAAGAAATGGGCATGATTTACCTCCAATATTCTCCTTCAAATATCTCTAAGAACAGTTTCTTGAAGCTCAAATATCGAAATGGGATATAATGAGGGTCTAAGGGCTTTTAACACATTATTAATATCACTAACTGCCCATCACCGACTTTAGCGGTACTGGGACTGCCCCAGTGGTGCCGCCTCAGTAGTCACCTGACCGCTTCAGCTGTAATGACTAAACGTCATTGACCGCTCCAGTGGTGCCAGTGCCGGTGCCATTGCTGCGGTGCTGGTGCCGCCAAAGCGGGCATCAGACACCAAAAAACTCCTAAAGTTTCACAATTCGATCCCATTTTTCGACTAGTTTCCGAAGCCACCTGCTTGTATACCAAACACATAGTCCCACTTAAAAACGCTCTACGAATGCGCCTATGGCTCAGAAATCCCAATAGAGGTCTCGTTGACCGAGTCAACCCCGATGCCTTAATTCTAATTTTTCGGAATCAAGTGCATTGGGGACGGAACCAAACACACACAGAGGTTCTAAACGACCATCCGAACCTCTCGGAATTGACAAAATTCCAAAAAATCTTCGTCTGCCCAAAAGTCAACTTTGGGTCAACTATTTTTCACTTTAAGCCTATATTTTCACAAAATTTGCCCGAATCCGATCTAGACACTTTGGAAAGCATATCAACTGTCCCCTCGGATCAAAATTGAGCTAATCATTGCTCGAGAATTGGTGAAATTACCTAAAAGACTATAACAATCAAACGGAAAAGTGAGCTAATCAATACTCAAAAATTGGCGAAATTCCCTAAAAGACTATAACGACCAAACGGGTCATTACACACACTAACTCCTCCACTGTGGAGTGTTACAAAAATATCAAATTGCGTATCACATAAGCCACTTCCCATAAGCCTTAACATGTCGGTTGCCGGAATTTTGCTTCTCGCTAGTCGCTGATCACAAAACCTCACGAAACTCTGTCATATCACTTAGTTCTTTTTTTGTAGACTCCTTTCCTTTTGTGTACTCACGATCATGCCCCATCTGAAATATGTAAGACAACATCTCCACGACCTATACTGACCTAAGTAATCCCGAAGATGTACCTTATTTTTACTGATTCTTGATAAACGATATTTTTTTTTTGACTCTTCAATCCCCATTTCCAATCAACTCGCAAACATTATCACCGTCTAACCATTTCTCGAGTCCACTCAACAAAATGCCGCACATCATAAGTCTTACCAACTAGCCGAGTCAATCCTGGAGATGGTAGCATGTCACACAATTTATACCCCAGAGTTCCCTTAACTCACTGAACTCTAAAACTAAAAACTTTCTAAATCCAAAGAAATCACATATACAGTCCTACTACTGCTCTGACTTATATCAACCAAGGTGCCTTTGATCAAATTCCCTTAACTTAAATTCCAAAATGCTCTCCACAACTCATATTTATTCAGACCTCATTATTGATTATCACTTTGAAAGTCCCAATTGTCAAACCAAAACATCTCTAACCATTCACACAATAGGTACGAGCTCTCAAAATCTCCCCAGCAAGCTTAGAGAATGATGAAGGAAGATGACAAAGGTTTAAGAGTTTTAACTTAGAAAGTAAGAAAAAAATTTGTCCGCCGTCTACTGCAACAGTTGGACCTCTGCTAGCATGGGTCTGCTATAGCAGTTCTAGTTCCGCTGCGATGGGCACTAGACACGAGAATGTTTCCTAGTTTTTGACATGTCTCAACCTAAAATCCGGCTATCACTCGATAGTTCCTTGAGTACTAAAAACTTATACTTGACCAATTCGGCACTGAACCCTTATGTGTATTCGACCATGTATGCTCACAACATAATCCTCAAATCAACTAGCTATTGATTCCGCGATAACTTTATCATTCTTCTAAACACGAAGAACTAGTGAACATACCCTTTACTGAAGGACTAGGACCATAGCTGCCCAACATCTTAAGTCTCTACTTGTAACAAGTAACATTGCTTCCTGATATATACACGATAACCACCTTTCTGAAAGAACCTACAAGCCACTACCATATAGCCACGTTGAAACCCAAATTAACTTTTCACAACCGAATACACAATCCACTCTCATCCAGCTTACAACCTTAACCTGATGAGCACGTTAGATACCAATTGTTCTCTTCTTAGTAGAGGATATTAATTTATCCAGATCCTTCTTCTTATGCCTCTGTCCTATTAATACGAAAGTACTCATACCAAAATACCTTAAGAGATCTTACTTTGCTACATGTTTCCCACAAAAGTCATTTTTCATTTTCTTATTCTCGACGTATCCTCTCTATTACATGCGATCACTATACCCTTGTCAAAACCAGCAATCCTTTCCAAGCATTTGTTTGCAAATAGTGACATCTATACTCTACCAGTACCGAACCATCTACTTGCGGTAGATGCCATACAAACTATCATAATACACTTGACGATGCTGAAACTTATTCCCAAAGCCAATCATATCTCTAAAAATCATACTTGTTAAGTCATAACTGCACTTCTGCGACTTCTGAGTAACTTGTCAATGAAAATACAGGGATCACGCGGTCCCCTACATTATCACTCCTATCTTTCCAAGAATATGACAAAATAGCCGGGTTTAAATCATAACCCAAACAACTGTAAATTCAAGTCATGACTGGAAATTGAACTGGGTCATGCGTTCGAATCAAGATGACACATCTCGTACCCTACCAAAACACTTCACATACAAACCGTCCGCATAAAGGTTTAGGAAATGAGGTTCCATCATTCTTGTGAGAATAAGACAATTCAGATACCAACTGGAATCGATTAGATACCAATTGGAATGAAGTAGCACGAAAGAATGAATGAATTGGAAGTTTCCTAAATGTCCTGTAGCCTCTCACTGTAATGGCTAGCTTGGTCGTTATAATCTTTTTGACACTTTTGACCCTTTCTCGAACTTGTTTAGCCTATATATGACCCGAGAGGACCATTGACACGCTTCTTGAGGGTTTAGATTTGATTCGAATAACTTTTGTGAAATTTGGGCTTTAAGAGAAAAAAGTTGACTCAAAGTTGACTTTTGGGTAAACAGACTTTTTCAGAATTTTATTGATTTCAAGAGCTCCGGATGGTCATTTAGAACTTGTGTGCATATATGGTTCGATTCCCAATGCACTCAGGTGCATTTTAGGACTTGAGTTAGGACATTGGAATTGAGGTATCGGGGGGTTGACTCAGTCCACGAGACCTCCGTTTGAAATTTTGAGGCCACGAGTGCTTTCATAGTGTGTTTTTATGTGTGTTTGTGTATGTGATTTGTAAGCAGATGACCTCAGGTATTAGTCGGGAATTCAGATTGAGATTGTAATTAATTTTTGGGAAAATCTGGTGCTGGTGTCTGCCATGGCGGCACCCTTTCCACCTCAACGTTACCGCCATAACGATGCTATGCGCCGCTACAGCGGCAATTTGAATTTGAGAGCAGACCTTAACGGTGATCTAAGTGACCATCGGGGCGGGACTGTTGCAGCGATCCGCTGCCGTCAGGATGGTATCGAGACTGGTTATTTCATTAATTGTGCAATAAAAGCCCTTAGTCTCGAGGCTCAAAGGAAGGAAAGGCTAAGGTATGATTGTTGGTGATATTACTGTTCGGCCTTTCAGGTAAGTTAGGATTTACCCTATGGTGAGACTTCATTTAGCGAAGCCTATATGTTACATCCCGTATTTTCGTATGTCGGAAAGCGTGCGAGTTAAATGATATTAGTAACGGACACGAGGTTATCCCCCAAGCTTATAGGTGGTGAAAGTGATGGTACACATGTACCGTAAGGATTTGAAGTTAAACCAATCGAAGAAAATAAGTTTCGTCGAGGTTCGAAATTTATTTGAATGGAATACGGTCCAAGCTATAATATCCCATATTTTTGGACTAGAAAATTTAATCGTCCAACATGAGCAAATTTACCCGAGCCCGGAGAATTCGATCATATTCAAGGATGAAAATCGAGAGCTCGGTGTACAAAGAGTTTGAGGTCCCGAAATAATTTAGGACTTAACAAGTGTGACCACGGTGATTGAGAATAATATTTTATGTGTACCAAAAGGGACTATGGACTAGTGCTATATCACATAATCATGGCAATGAGTATATGAAGGGTATTAAAAATGATTATTATTTAAGTGAATTGAGATCAAGAAATTAATTATGTGGATAATTGGTTAAATACTAGAACAAAGTGGGAGACTATGGAATTAATTATGTTATTAATTAAGATGACATGGATAAATGTCAATGGTGGGCTGCCACATGATATTATGTGAGCCAATAATGGAAATTTAGTGCTTCCACACGGCATTATCTTAGCCAAGGGTGGCATTCATAATAGTGAATGAGTCATAAGTATTTAATTAGTATAGTGACATGTGGAGGGAGTCATCACGGTAATTAAGAGGACCATAAACGTTAGTGTTGCAAATCACTTTGGAACAAATCCAAAAGTAATGCAAGAAACGTTAATATGGAGTGTAAAACAATTAGGTTGTATCATGAGAATTATTAGCAAGAGGCAGCAATATGGTGTTATACCTTAAACAAGAAACGTAAAATTCTTCTTGCGAATAATATTCGGGTTTTGCCCGCCGTTTCAATCTCATTGTTCCGTTTGTTGCGTGGTTTAATTCGGGCTTTCTTCAAAGTGAAGTAAGGTGGAAGAAGATTATTTCTTGGCATATGAGGTAATAATTCTCCTCTACTAGATATATTTAAATCCATCCCGGTATAGCTAAATTGTGACATGGGAACTACGAAATTAATTGCGGGAAATCGGATAAATTATTGTTGTTATCATATGGGCTGTTTGGTGGTTGTTTTGAATTGTTTTGTGGGCTGGAATGTCGAGGGATTGGCTGTAGTTGTTGTCGTTGTGTTTGTTGTTATACTACGTATATACGAAAATAAAGAAGTTTAGACAAGCATCGGTATAGGAATGTATATTAGGCTGTTTTGGAAGTGAATTAAGAATGGATTTAATTCTAGTTTGATATGAAATTGTTGGTATTGTTGTTGTTGGTATTTTTGATTAATGTTTGGGCTGAATTGGAATCTCGAGGATTATCAAGTTTTCGGGGAAATGCTTTGTTTAATTTTGTTAAGTAACGTGCTAGCTTAGGCTTTGGATTTTTGGGCGCGCCATAGTTAATATTTGATATCAAAAATGTTGTTGTAGATTGAGAAACCCAGGATCTGATTTATGGTTAGCTTGGAGCGGATAAGGTATGTAAAGCCTATCCTTTCTTTCTTTTGGCATGTCCTAGATGTAAGTATGAAACGATATGAGCTTTGGGGTAACTCTATTCATAAGTTCCGAGCATGTTTTATGATTCCTATTCATTTCTTGATATTGGATTCCTTATGATGATCGGGCTATTGCCCTCGAGTCTTTTATATGACAAAGTAAGTAAATGATGCATAAAAGTTCCTATTCCCAAAAGATTCTATAATGAATAATGTCATAACTTTTGTAAACTAACTCGGATTGACTTGACACATGTTTATGACTCCTGAGGCTTTCCTTAATATAGTTCTAAATGACGTTAGAGGAAACTTAACATGACTATCATTTTAATACTCGAGCGTTGATTAGTTTACTTGTCTATTGAATCTCAAATAATGACTTATATGTATATGGTTACTTGCTACTCTGCTCGTGCTTATGGTTGCATCTTTCACTGAGTCCCGGGCCAGGACATGTTCTCGTGCACAGCTTTATTGCATCATTCACCGAGTCCCTCACTAGAGGGCCGGGACACGTTATATGTATATGTATATGATGATATGATGACATGATGATATGATGATATGGGGATGGCGGCCAGGAGGGCATATGATGATGTTATTCACCGAGTCCCTCACTAGAGGGCCGGGACACGTTATATATACATGTATATGATGATTTTATTTACCGAGTCCCTCACTTATAGAGGGCCGGGACACGTATTATATATGCATATGTACAAAGATGATTATCTAATTATGTCACCGAGTCCCATGATGGAGGGTATGGTATATGATAATGATATGCATAACTTGCTTTACAAGGCAAAAATACATGGATTTCATGATTATCATACTTGTCTCCCAAAATCTCTACTTCGCATGATGTTCCTTAATGTATTTCATGCTTTTATATACTCGGTACATATTTTGTACGACCCCCCCTTTCTGGGAGCTACGTTTCATGCCCGCAGGTATAGATGCTCGATTTGATGACCCTTCCGCTAGGACTTCCACTCAAGTATTAAAATGGAGTGCTCCCGTTGTTCCGAAGCCTATACTTTTGCCGACCGGTCTGGATATACGTATATGTTTACTTAAAAAGTTATGGTTCCGGGGCCTTTAGGTCCATATGGTGGGTTGTATATAGTTACTTACGTTGTTACGACTTATGTTTTGGACGTTCCCATATGTGTGGGTTGTATATATATATATATATATATATATATATATATATATATATATATATATATATATATATATATATATATATATCTTGGGGTGTTGTATGTAGTGGCAGCCTTGTCGGCTTGCGTATATGTTAGGTTGGGGCGTACCCACATGTTGTGATTGCCTTGCCGGCTTATGTGCGATATTATCTATTGAAAGTTGTGACTCCTCGGGAGACAGGTTGTCTTGATATATATACACATGTGACAATTTTGAGACGACGTCTTGCCTTTTTATATAAGTTCCTTATTATGCTAGTTGTGGACTGATTATAGCTAACAGGTATAAATACGAGTGTCCAGCTCGGGCACTAGTCACGGCCTACGGGGTTGGGTCGTGACACTATATTTAGACGATATTGTCGGAGAAAGCATGTAAACTTTCAAGTATGAAGTTGGGTTAGATATTGTCTTAGGTTGAGCCCTGTGGTGTGATTGAGACTAGAAACCCCTTTGTGTTGTGAGTTGATTTGTTCTATTATTATTGGCTTGATGCCACATGGTGATAGTTCATATTGGAGACTATTGTTATTTCTTGACCATGATATTGTAGTATCTTACTTGTTAGCGTTTGATATGAGGATAGTGTTCTACTATGGCTAATTGTGTAACCTTTTCATGACATTGTTCGTGTGCCCATATGAGGTACTGGTGATATTGATTTGATTATTGACATTGAACTCATACATTGCACGCATTCTCATCCTTCATGATGTACTGTTGATACACTAATGAAACTTAAAGAAACACTATGATGAGCTGGGCTCAGTTGGATGAGAGTGACGTGAGGATCGATATCCGATAGTTGTCCCGGAATCGAGGTTGTGTATATCGATTACTGAGGTTTTTGCTAGAATCGTAAGGTAGCGGTTGCCAAGGTTATTGCCGGAGCCATAAGGTACACGGACTTCGCGGGTCCCTCATGGGTTGTGCTATCGAGATGTGTTGTTCCATTATCGAAACATATGTGTTCACAACATTGCATTGCATTCACATTCCATACATTATTGCATTTTATTGGACCATGGCTTCTATTGTGATATTCTTGTGATGTATTTGTGATATGCGAATTCGGACTGAGTATTTGAGACTTGACACAAGTGGGTTTAGATGATATAACATAGGTGATGATGTATACTTAGATTTTGGCTCATGTTTAACTTATACGTTGTTGATTTACCTGCTTATCTTACTTTATTAACTTGATTTGTGTTAGCTAACCTTAGTCAACCTATGATACCTACCAGTACTTGTTGTTGTACTGACCTGCACTTACATGCCCTTTTACGAATGCAGAGTTCCAGGTAGGGTCAACCTTTAATTCTCATGGCTGATTGCGGTGCGAGAGTTGATGTTGTCGAATATGATCTTACAGGGTGAGCTCGAGGACATCCGTGACCTTAGAGATTCTTCCTTTATCTATGTCTTATTTCATATTCCGAGACATATTCAGACTTTTGATGTATTTTGTTACTTTCAGACTTATAGTATCTAGTTAGTTGATCTTGTATGGTTAGACCCGACTCTGGGTGGATTTGATGTATTCTCTTACTTCCGCGCATTTCTATATGATTATTGTCAGACTTATATGATTCTTATCTCTTCCGCTTGTTTAATTGATAATTTATGACTTTGAAAGTGTTGGGATAAGGGTTCGCCTACTGAGGTGAGAAAGATAGGTACATGCGCAACTTAGCTAAATTGGGTTGTGACACTCACAGATTGGTACAGAGCTCATCGTACCGATCCATAAGACTCTACTAGACATGCTCTTGTACAGGTAAGACCGGTAACCTAGGGCTCTGATACCAAGTTATCACGACTCAATTTGTGAATCGTGATGGCACCAACATTGTCCCCACAAGTAGGTGAATCATTCCCAAATCATTTTAATCATTCATAAGAATTATGCGGAAATAAGTAGTGGTTTAAACTAACAGATTCAAGTTATATAAATAACAAGTACGGAAAATATGATAACCCCAAAATCTGGTCTGGACTAGTACAAGAGCTACTACTAAGAAGATACTAAGTCTGATAAGAAATAGAAATCTCAAAAGATCAATACTATCTCACAGATACAAAGTAGACAGTTAAATATAGGAAGAGTCTCCGAGTTGTGAATCTAGCCAAAGCACACCCGGAATCTCAATCAAGTAGACTCATATCACTTCCGATGACAGGAACTGGAACTAGTAACAGGCTCTGCACTCATAAGAAGAGTACACTGAGTAGCATCAGTACAAGTAACACGTACTGAGTAAGCATCATAGGCTGACTAAGATTAGTTCACAATTATAAGCATAAAATAAACAAGATAAGAAGATAGGCACATAATTCTCAAATCAAGGTCACCGAATATCCCATAACTAAATCACAGCCTATGATGAAGCTTCTAACCCACAAGTTTGTCGAGTCTCCATACCATCCCCCGATAATCACAAATCAAAGTTCCAACCCCAGGTAGAGCCACTAATCCACAATTTAACTTCATCATCAATCATATTTGTACCAAGCAACCGTTTCAACAAACCACGCCAATATTAGAACTAAATGAGCCATATAATTCTACAGAATAAAATGTAATGATATGCAATGCAAAAATATAATAATGTGCAATGCAATATACTGACTAATTATCTCAAAACATGTACACACATGCTATATGGTAATGTTTGCCCAATAGTCATGATCTTCAGGGGACCCATGGTGTCCATGTACCACTCGCTCTAAAATCTTACCTCGAAT
The DNA here is from genome assembly GCF_029784015.1 of Lycium ferocissimum. Lineage (NCBI taxonomy): Eukaryota > Viridiplantae > Streptophyta > Magnoliopsida > Solanales > Solanaceae > Lycium > Lycium ferocissimum. The sequence continues at coordinate 61,447,554 of NC_081342.1, forward strand.
CGCGAGCCCTTAACTAGGCTACATCGTCACCCCTATCAATCGTGCCTTATATATATATATATATATATATATATATATATATATATATATATATATATATTCTGTTCCCTTCACAATGTATGTCTTAACGTATTCTAGTTCATCAGTATATATGGATTAAGAACAGTTAGCAATATCAATGTCAAATATAAGGCATTCATGCCACAGGTCTTTCATGAATCATTTCCGAATTATTTCTATCATGTACGAGTAAATGAATGCAAAAATGCTAAATAAATGCAATTCATGCCAATGAATATACTATGGAAGTCCCAGCACTATAAGACATATCAGGACTTATATAAATAAATCAATGGAATGAACTATAAACACCATCTCGGTCAACATAAAGAGTCTATAGCGCCCTTTTCCTTCCAATTTAACAAGTGCGCTTTGCAACTAAGTTTTGCGTCACCAAGTGCTCTATTTTCTCATGTATCATCAACATTACCAAGTCATAATTTAATAACAGCATATGTATGAAATGAGAATGGATGCCATGCATGTTATCATCATCAATAGTACATCATACTCCACTTTTTCATCTGTGTATTATCATATGTACATATCACGATTCGGGTCTACTGTCATTAGCCTTCCTTTCTCCGATGATACATGACACTATAAGGTAGAATTTAGTGTAGCATGTATCACCACACAACAATTCAGGTAACAAGTCTAATCACAATAACAAGGCAACAAGCCACAATCAACAACACGAGTATATATTAATTCCTTCCTTCTCATATCACACAAATACACCTTCTATTCAATACCTAAAGTAATGGCGACAAGCCCACATAATCAAAAGTCATACCAACTTAGGTAATATCCAACCAAACACCATTTCCTAAGATCTAATCATGCTTTCTCCCATCAATTCTATGCAATATATATGTTTCGTTAATTAAGATCTAACTAAAGTAAGTTGTAACCTACCTTGAACGCAGAACATGAGCCACAACTACTCCACACGATCCTTCTATTTTCAAAGTGCTTTAGAACGGTCAAAGTTTGGCAATATAATGCTAAGTAAGCGATAGACCTTCTAATCAAACAAGAACACAATTGGGGAAGAAGACCCAATTACTTTACCCTTTTCAATTGGATGAGCTATCACTTAATGGCGAATTTCTTATAACATCTATCGCTACAATCATATCATTCCAATTCATGGATTTTCTAATCAATTTGACCCTTTTAAAAATAGTTTTTATGCCAAAGTTGTCATCTTTATGAAACCCTAGGTATCATTCAGCAAGTTCCACCATTAATAGACAAGTTCTCATCCTAAGAAGTGATAATCTGTACTCCTGGATGATTAAACAACAAATAACATCAACAACTCATTCATTAATCAAGGGTTTCTTAATTCTAGGGTTCTAGGATTTTCATTCACCATTAAAGAACCTTAAACTAGCCATGAAACTTAAAGAAGAAAGGTAAAGGAAGAAATAAAGGTGGGGACTTACCCACAAAGATGCTTCACCAATGAATGAAATAAAATTCCCCTCAATCTCTCTTGAAAACTATGTTTAGGGTTTTGTGGATAATGATTTCAAAATTTCAATATAAAAATAGGTTTTGGTACCCCGATGACCAGTGCAGTGGTTACTAGTTTCACTGTAGTGGTCATGAGCTTCGCTGCAGCGGATCACCTGGTACAACCGGCACTAAAATGACCATAACTCCCTCATCTGAAGGAGAAATGCGATGATTCTTTTTACTATAGCTTCGTAATTATGATACGGATCTAATGATTTAATTAAACATAAAACAAAGGTCATTTTATCAATATGGTGCCCCTTATAGCCAATATACTACGGCGAAAACATCGAATACGAGCGTGTCAAAAACCCAAATCCATCATAAACTCTTCGGAACCTCACCAAAACTTGTGGGCAAGTCCAAAGTCATCATAAAAACTTGTTTGAAGTTTCAAAACATTGACACAGGGTCATCTTAACTCGATATTGACCGCGGTCAACACTATCTCTTTAACTTAACTTTTTTCTCCACCAATGACTCAAATCACACTCAAACTTTTCGGGAATCAAATCAATGATTTCACTAAGTCATAAGTCATACTAACAGGACTCGAGAAAGGGTTAACAAAGATAAATGGTTCAAAAATACGTCGATTTTAAGAGGTCCGGATGGTCATTTAGAACTTGCATGCATATCTGATTCGGTTCCCAAAACACTCCGGTGCATTTTAAGACTTGGGTTAGGAAGTTGAAATTAAGGTAGCGGGGTTGAATCATTCAAGGAGACCTTCGTTGGGAATTTTGAGGCCACGAGTGCGTTCGTAGCGTATTTTTATGTGTGACTGTATACGTGGTTTGTGAGCAGATGGCCTTAGATATTAGTTGGGATTTCAGATTGAGTTTAAGATTATTTTTAGGGGAATATGGTGCTAGTTTCTGCCATAGAGGCACCCTTACCGCCTGACAGTACCGCCATAGTGGTGGGATGGGCCGCTGTGGTAGCTAAGTGTATTTGAGGCCCAATCGTCACGGCAGTCTGAGAGATCATCGGCGGCCCCACTGCTGCCGAAACAAAGATCGAGCCTAGTTATTTTATTAATTGTGTATTAAAATTCCTTAGTTCCTCATTTGTTACTATTCTAAAATCTGAGCTATTGGGAGCAAATCTAGGTTACTCTTGGAGAAGATTCTTGGTTGTAAGCCCTTTTAATCCCTTTGCTATTCCATTATCCCTATCATCTTAGAATCCCTTTATCATGATAGTTCATTAAGTGATTGAAGATTAAAAGTGAGTTTGATGAGTTATTCTTCTAGGCTTCTAAATCATGATTTGTTGAATGGGTTAGCTTCCTTAAGCATTGAATTGATGATTAGAATACCCTATGGCATAATTTCTTCCTAGTTAGAGCTAATTTATGGAACTGGAAGTCAGGGTTTATACCCAAATTTGGGGGTTTTTCCTAGAATCTGAAATTGAGTGACTTGTTAATTATCCTAGCTTGCTATTGGTGGGAATTGATCACCTACAGGTTTAATTTTGTGTTGGGACCTTTAGATTCCTAATTTCACCGTCCTAGTTCATGAACTCTATTACATAGGTTAGGGATTTGGATTGTGAATAGAAGTACGGTTCGTTTGATTTTTTTCTTTATTCAAATATGCTTAAACTTTCTTGATCTCGAGGCTCAAAGGAAAGGAAAGGCTCAAGTGTGATTGTTAGTGATATTGTTATTCGGCATTCTAAGTATGTTACGGGGTACCATATGGTTAGACTTCATTTAGCGAAGCCTATATTTAGACGATATTATTGGAGAAAGCATGTAAACCTTCGGGTCTGAAGTTGGGATGGATATGATATTAGGTTAGCTCCTATTGTGTAATTTGTCTTGGCTACCCCGTTGTGTTATGACTTATCTTGTTCTATTATTGTTAGCCCGAAGCCATGTGGAAATGGTAGATATTGGAGATTATTTGATATATCATATTGTAGTATCTTACTTGTCAACATTTGATACGAGGATAGTGTTCTATTATGACTTATTGTGTAGCCTTTTTCATGATATTGTTTGTATGTCCATTGATGGTACTTGTGATATTAACCTGATTATTGACATTGAACTCATACATTGCACGCATTCTCATCCTTTATGATATACTGTTGATATACTGGTGATACTTGAGAAAACACTATGATAAGCTGGGCTCAGTTAGATGAGAGTGACGTGAGGACCGATATTCGATGGTTGTCCCAGAATTGAGGTTATCCGTAGCAATTTTCATGGTTTTTGCCGAAATCATGAGGTAACGGTTGCTGAGATTTATGCTGGAGCCGTGAGATATATGGACTTCGTGGGTTCCCCATAGATTGTGCTATCGAGATGTGATGTTCCATAATTGGACTACATAGGCACACAGCATTGCATTGCATTCACATTCCATACATTATTGCAGTGCGTAGCGCTATGGCTTATTTGTGATATTCTTGTGATGTATTTATGATATATGGATTTGGACTGAGTATTTGAGACTTGACACAATTAGGATTAGATCCTATAACATAGGTGATGACATGTACTTGGATTCTGACTCGTGTTTGACTTACACCTTGTTAATTTACCTGCTTATCTTACTTTATTGACTTGATATGTGTTAGAAAAGCTTAGTCGGCCTATGATACCTACCAGTACTTGTTGTTTGTACTGACCTTCACTTGCTGCATTCTTTTATGAATGCAGAGTTCTCGATAGGATCGACTTCTGATTCTCGTGGCTGATTGCGGTGCAAGAGTCGCTGCTGAGTGTCTTATAGGGTGAGCACGAGGATATCTGCAGCCTTGGAGATTCTTTCTTTTTCTATGACTTATTCCATATTCTGAGATATATTCAGACTTTGATGTATTTTGTTACTTTAAGATTTATATTATCTAGTTTGTTGCACTTGTATGACTAGCCAGATTTCTGGGGGGTTTTGATGTATTCCGCAAATTCTATCTATTATTATGTTAGAATTACATGATTTTTTATCTCTGCAACTTGTTCATTTGTTTATTTATGATTTTGCAATTGTTCGGGTAAGTGTTCGCCTACCGAAGTCGAAAAGGTAGGTGCCCGCGTGACTTAGCTAAATTAGGTCATGAAAAATTAGTATCTGAGCCCTAGGTTGCCCGGTCTATAATACAAGAGCGTGTCTAGTAGAGACTCGTGGATTGGTATGATGAGCTCCTTACTTATCGGCGAGAGGCTCTAGGATATTTAGGAAATTTTATTTTCTTTGCTTCTTTCGTGCTACTTTATTCTAATTGGTATCTAAATCTTATCTCTTCTCTCACAGATGGTGAGGACTGAAGCTACGATAGCCCGAAACCAAGGGCCAGAGCCCGCAGCTGCGGCTGACACTAGAGGGCCAGCGACAGCCAGAAGGTGCCGTAGAGCTAGAGGCCACGGGGCTGCCCCAGCCAATGGCAGGGCTCATGCTGTAGGTCAGCGGCGTGAGAGGTCTCTATCCCCAGAGCTCGAAGTACATCAGGATCGAGGCCAGGCTACCGAGGATGATGTGGCCCTAACACGGGCATAGTCTGAGAGTAGACTATATAGGATACTATGGCTCATGTCCTACTCCATCTAGATACCCAGCAGGCTTCCACTAGTGTTACCACTGCGGCGGAGGTTCGCAGACTAGAGTTGGGGCGCAGACCTTTGAGCAGAGACCTACTCGCACAGCATACCCCGTTGTAGCTATGGCTCCCAAAATTGGTGCAGTGCCAGCCCTAGGGGATGATCTTAGACCTTTGGCAGGCCATATTATGACCTTGACTGATTAGGACCTAGTTGGTAGGTTTGAAAGTTGGAGCCGCCGAGGTTCTCGGGTACTTTTGGAAAGGACGCTTATGAGTTCATCTTGGATATGCATGAGTTGTTACATAGTAAGGGGATCGTAGAGTCACATGGAGTTGACTATGTGTCCTACTAGCTTCGTGGAGACTGTTTCTTGCAGACCTGAGGGTTCTTCTCCCTTAACTTGGACTCAGTTCTACCGAGCCTTTTACGGAGAAGTATGTGCCCCAGGCTTTGAGAGAGGCGCGTAAGGGTGAGTTGCTATATCTTTAGCTAAGAGAGTTGTCTGTGGAGGCCCATGTGACTCGCTATCTATATCTGGCCCGTTATTTAGCTCATTTGATTCCTATTGGGCCTGACATGATTAGGTGCTTTGTTGGTGCGCTCGTTGGTTCTCTTCAGATTCCTTATTTTTTGATAGAGGCTATGGGGGCTTCCTTCTAGTCCATCATTAAGCATGCTTCTTTAGTCGAAGCTGCTAAGGCCCGTACATTTGGAGAGGGTAGTGAAAAGAGGCGTGACAGATAGGGGGTTATGGTGGTTCTAGTTTGAGAAGTGCCACCTAGTCTTCTGGACCATATCAGCCATATTTTAGCTGCCCTGTGCATTCAGCTTTACAGGCTTTCTCTAGTGAGCCACCAAGGTAGTGAGCTCCTAAGAGCTCATTTTCTCAACCAGTAGACAGGGTTGTTCCAGTCGGATCCTCATCAGCTTATCAGTATTCGCCCTCCGAGGGCTGTTTTGTGTGCGGAGAGTTGGGCCATATTGCTAGGAGGTGTCCCCGATCCAGGCAGGATTATCAGCCCCAGAGGACTCCAGCATCGTCAGGTGGTCGAAGAGGTACTTCTCAGAGAGGCGGCACTAAGGCAGGCCGCGGTGGTTCTCATGTTTCTAGAGGTGGATCTCAGGTTAATAGAGATGGGTCCCAGAGTTCGAGAGGTGGATCTCAATCTGGACATGATGGGGCCTAGTGTTACTCATTCCCAAGTAGACCGAGGCAGAGGCCTTAGATGTTGTTATGTTAATACGGTTTCTATCTGACATAGAGCAGCATATGTATTATTTGATCCTGGATTCACTTATTCATATGTGTCTGCATATCTTGTCATTGATTGGATTTTTTTTTTTGGTGATAGCATAGTTATACCTATTCATTTGTCTACTCCGATTGGAGATTTCGTTATCGTTGATTGAGTTTATCAGTAGTGTTTAGTTACTTTTATAGGGTTTGACACGGGTAGATTTGATGATTGTTGATATGGTAGACTTTGATATTATCTTGGCTATGACCTGGCTTTCTCCTTGTCATGCGATCTTAGACTGTCACACCAAGACAGTCACGTTAGCCATGCCGAGCATTCCTAGACTTAAATGGAGGGGTACTCCTAGCCCCGTTTCGAAGAAGATCATTTCTTTTTTTCAGGCGAAGAAATTAGTCAACAAGGGGTGTTTAGCTTATCTAGCTCTTGTGAGTGAACTACTGTTGCATCTCCACCCTTTGAGTCCATTCCTATTGTGAGCGAGTTGAAATTATTCTCGTCGAATCTTCCTGGTATGCCACCTGATCGCGATATTGACTTCTGTATTGACTTGGATCTGGGCACTTGCCCTATTTCTATTCCGCCATATCGGATAGTACCTGCCAAGTTAGGAGAGCTTAAGGAGCAGTTGTAGGATTTATTGAGCAAGGGATACACTAGATCGAGTGTCTCCTCTTGGGATGCTTTTGTGTTATTTGTGAAGAGGAAAGATAGATCCATGAGGATATGCATTAATTATCACCAGCTGAACAGTGTTACTATTCAGAACAAGTGTCCTATGCCTCGTAGTGATGATTTATTTGACTAGCTTCAGGGTGCTTCAGTGTTTTTGAATATTGACTTGTGTTCAGGCTATCACCACTTAAGGATCAGGCCCAAGGATATTTCGAAAACAGCCTTTTGGATGAGATATAGACATTATGATTTTTTTGAGATGTCATATGGGCTTACTAATACCCGGCTGCATTCATGACTTTTATGAATTGCATCTTTAGGCCATTCCTTGATTCCTTTGTGATTGTGTTTATCGATGATATATTGGTGTATTCTAAGAGTAGAGAAGAGCATGAGAGCCATCTTCGCACTGTACTTGAGCTGCTAAAGAAGAATAACTTGTTTTCTAAGTTTTCAAAGTGTGAGTTTTGGTTGGAGTCTGTGGCATTCTTGGGCCATGATGTGTCTAAGGATGGGATCATGGTAGATCCACAGAAGATTGAGGCTGTGAGGGGTTGGGCGAGGCCCGCTACTATGACTAAGATCTGTAGTTTTGTGCATTTGGCCAGCTACTACCGTTGATTTGGGAATGGTTTTGCTTCTATTACTTCTTCTTTGATCATATTGACTAGAAGGATCTTTCCTTTTAGTGGTCCGATGATTGTAAGGAGAGCTTTCAAAAGCTCAAGACTCTTTTGACTTCAGCCTTGATTTTAGCATTACCCGTGGAGGGTAAGGATTTCACCGTATAGGCTTGGGTGCTGTGTTGATGTAGAAGGGTAGAGTTATATCCTATATTTCTGGTCAGTTGAAGATCCATGAGAAGAATTACCCTACCCATGATTTGTAGTTGTTAGCCGTGGTTTGTGCTTTGAAGATTTGGAGGCATTACTTGTATGGTGTCTATTGTGATATTTTCACCTATCATCGTAGCCTTCAACATGTGTTTACTTAAAATGATCTTAATTTCAGGCAGCGCCGATGGATGGAGCTTCTGAAGGACTATGACATCTCTATTCTTTATCATCCACGGAAAGCCAATGTTATTACTGATTCCTTAAGTCGCAAGGCAGTGAATATGGGGAGTTTAGCTCGTTTCATTGTTTCTGAGAGTCGGTTGGCCATAGAGGTTCAGACTCTGGCCAACAATTTCGTTCGTCTTGATATTTCAGTCCCAGATAGAGTTTTGGCTTGTGTAAAGGTGAGATCTTCCTTATTAGATCAGATCAGGACTCATCAGTTTGAGAATTCTCAGTTGAGCAAGATTCGTGAGAGGTGAGGCCAAGGAGGCCATGATTCTGAGGGCACTTTGAGAATTAAGGGGCGCGTATGCGCTCCTCATGTTTGTGGTTTGATTCAATTGATCTTGATTGAGGCCCATAGCTCTCGATATTCCATTCATCCGGGGATGACTAAGATGTATCGTGATTTGAGGCAGCACTATTGGTGGCGTCGGATGAAGAGGGATATAGCTGATTAAGTGACTAAGTGTGGTAATTGTCAGCAAGTTAAGTATAAGCACCAGCAACCCTATTACATACTTTAGAAGATGCTCATTCTCGAGTTAAAGTGGGAGAGGATTTTTATGGATTTTGTTGTGGGTCTCCCAAAGACCCTTAAGTTTGACTTGATTTGGGTGATAGTTGATCGATTGACTAAGTTCGCTCATTTCATTCCAGTTCAGATTTCTACCTTAAGAAGTTAGCCAAATTGTACATTTATAATATTATGAGATTGCATGGGGTTCCTCTATCATATCTGAATGGGGTACTATCTTCACTTTCCATTTCTAGAAGGCTTTTCATGAGGAGTTGGGTACCTGATTGGATCTTGGTACAGCTTTCCACCCTCAGAATGATGGACAGTCCTAGCGGACCATTTAAGTGGTCGAGGATATGTTGAGAGCTTGCGTTATTAATTTTGGTGGTCATTGGGATCAGCACTTGCCATTGGCAGAGTTTTCATACAACAACAATTATCACTCGAGAATTAACATGGCGATTTTGAGGCTTTGTATTGTAGGAGATGTAGGTCTCCGGTTGGCTGGTTTAATGCATTTGAGTTTTGACCTTGGGGTATGGATCTGTTGAGAGAGTAAGGGTTATTCAAGCCAAGCTTTTGACAGCTCAGAGTTGACAGAAGATGTATGCGGACAGAAGATATGGCCGGGTATGATACCTATCGCGCGCACACCACTGCAGTTGGGTACGGATAACAACGCTTTGTCTTAGTAGGGCCGGGTATGTATGACCTTGCGAGCCTCGTCGTCGTAGGGTATGTGAAACCATCGAACCTTTATGGTCAGGTAGGCTATGGTTATGAATATGTATATGAATACGGATACGAATATGGATATGGATATGGATATTTTTATATGTACACGAGCACGCACTAGAAATGGAAGGTTCCTATGAAAGACAAGTAAGTAATTACGATGATGGCTATTATCTCACGATTCTCCCGTCTCGTACTTTTTCTTATCTTTTGTATCTTATGCTCTTATTATGATGTTGATTATGTTTTACATACTCGGTACATTATTAAATGCGACGTCCTTTTGTTTGTGGACGGCATTCGTCATGCCGGCGGGTGGACGGGGAGACGAGGAGCTTGATCCGTAGATATCTTGTTCGGGGACTACATGTCGCGGCTCGGTTTCATCGGAAGCTACGTCTTTTGGTATTTATTCTTTTGTGTACATACTTATAGGCATGGCGGGGTCTGTCACCTATATGATGTGACATACTCTTAGAGGCTCGTAGACAGTTGTATATGATTTGATGTCCTTAGCCTTGTCGGCTCATATTTTGTATATCATTTTGATAGCCTCGTCGGCTTATGTGTATGGATATGGTCATTATTATTGATGTTGATATAAATGTGTTATTGCCCAACGATACTAGCACTATTGATGCATATAAATTATGAGTAAGCCATGTGGCTCACCTAGATGTAAATATAAGTACGATAAGAAAGTACACCGTTGGAATTCAGCAAGTGCCGTCGTAGCCCCTCGGTTGGGTCATGACAAAAATTAGTATTAGGCAGTTCCTAGGGTGTGTCTACAAGGCAGAGTGTCAGTAGAGTCTTGTTTATGGGTGTGTTGCGCGCCACGCTTAAACAAGAGGCTGCCGGGGATTTTAGGAATGAATGACCTTT